>NW_020171343.1:600000-940916 GCF_001481775.2 Trichoderma gamsii | reverse complement strand
GTTTGACGAAATCGAGAATCCTCTAGCCAGAACGATTTATCCTCGGCATGATGGTCAAAAGTTGTGTGAAAGGAAGAGGTCAAACTGGGAAGATTGTCGGCTGAGCCGAGATGGGTGTTCTCTTCAGTACAGCTTATTAGGACTGAAAGAAAGTGATACAATTCAACAATTGAGCATGGAATATCTAGTTTGAATTAATTACAACGTATCTCGAACTAACATCAAAGTCACCAAAGCCGATGAAAGTGATAATGCAGAGCGACGAGGAAACAGTTTCATATTTAGTCTGAGACAATAAAACGCAAAACAATGCATAAAATTAAAATCTAGATGCAAACGAGAACCCAAACGAAGGGATATAGAATCATCCTCGCGTATCTAACCACCTCCTTTTAGGTTGAAAAGAACAGAACAAGAGCATTGTCTAATAAAAGCAAAGTAGTAGCCAGAACAAAAAGGCAAGCAAATCAACTCTGGAGGAAGGAATTTTTGAACTGAGAGCAAACAAGACCACATTTTGAGACGCCTTTTAGTTGGGGGGAAGAAACCAAAAGGACAAGGAAAAAAGAAAAAAAAAGAAAAAAAAAAAAAAACCGACTTAAAACTTCCCGCCCACAACACCCCCGTTACCAACCAGCCATGTGCGATAATGAAGCACTTTCAGTCCGCATAGCTGGAAATGCTGCTACCCTTTGCCGTGAAACTCCAAACCTAAATCGCCAAACCTAAGAGAATTCTCCGCTCTCCTTGTTCGTGTTAAAAAAAAAAAAGGGAAAAATGAAGAATGCTCAAAAAAAAAAAAAAAAAAGAAAAAAAGAAAAAAGTCCCGTTTCCTCCTCTAGATTGATACTTTGTCAAAGTATCTAGCGTGTGTTGTTGCCAGACCAGGCAAACAGTACTGGTCCTATTCAAGCGGGTATGGATAGGGCGAGCTGCAGCGTAAACGCAGAAAGGGGTTCATGCTGCTAGAAAAACGTATATATATAGGTAAAGACCGGTTGAGTAGAACGGCATGTCGTGGTAGGTCAAATGGATCCGACTTGTGTATTTTCTTTTTTCTTTGTCTTTTTTATCATAAAAAAAATGACTCGAGACTTCTTATAAAAGAGAAAACCATTACTGGAACTTTCTAGAAAAAGCGAAATGATTTCTTGTAAAATCAACTCATCACCTCTTCAAAAAAAAAGAGATAGAGGATCCTCGCCAGATGGAGAAAGGAGTACTGGAAAGCAACTCAAATAGCTTCGCAATCATGCACAAGCAAAGTCAAGTCCCATTCGTCTCGCGACTCTCTGCCAATCCCAAACAGCACCCCAATCGCCTTGATCCATAAGAGCCCAAATCTCTTCAAGCAGTTCTAGGACTCGATCGCAATTCTTCAGGCCTGTATACCCTCGCACTGCTCTGATGGCCGCTCGAATGCGGTACCGCTGGTCGGATTCGAAGCAGGCCGTTCCGATTACTAGACATGGAATCAGGAGGAGAGTCTGTGAGGGATCAGAGGGCTTGAATGTTTCCAAAAGGCTTAACGCTTCGTCGACTGCCACAGTGATCCGCTTGTCATCCTGTGCTGGTCGGCGAGCGGGAGGTGGAGATGAAGCCCGCTGCTTCTGCGACCCAGACCCGATATTCGCCTTCGAGTCTCCCTCATGCATGGAGCTGGTCCTTGATGGATGCCGTGAAGAAGGGGCGCTGTGTGTTTTCTGCGAACGTGAGAAAAGGGTAGTCCCTCCCATGAGCGGAGATGAGGCTGTAGGACCTATGGCTGCAGCCATGGAGGCTCGTCGCGGTTGAGAGTTCGTGCTCGTGGACAATGTTGAAAACATCATCGTGGGTAGTGAACCAATAGTGCTGCGTCGGCCAGGCAAAGATGAAGGCGGGTATATCGTTCTGAAAAGATAAACCCATAGCATCAGCTTGTACAGCAGGGCGACACGATCACGGCTATCACCCGACGGCCAGCGGGGAGTCCACTCCCGGATCGCGGCATCGATCTCGGCTGCCTTGTAGAGACTGGTATAGTCAACCAAGGGATCGACGGAGTTGGCCATGTTCACGCGAATAGCATTTCGAATACTGGTGATTTCAGAAAGGTGGCGGAATAGTCCATCAGCGACTCCCAGTAGGCGCGGGGGATGAATGGGCGCCGTTGGTTCCCAGTCTTCTGTAGCAAGACGCTCCGTCTTTTTCTCGGGATACCAGAAGAGGTCGTCGGCGTAGATGTGGTATTGGAAAAACTCGGTGATGAACGTCAAGAATGTTGGTTCCTCAGGAGGCGAGTTCTGTATCAGATTCTTATACGCCTGTAGATGGACCCTGTGGTCGCCCCGTGGATTGCCTTCAGCTCGGGTCTGGAGAAGTAGGCACATCATTTGGCCGTAGCGTGCAGCGAGAACAGTCTTGTATTCTGGGTCGTCTTCATCCATGTCCTGCATTTCGGCATACATTCGCCTCATGCCCTCGTCGTGGTGAAATTCGGAGCGTTGCTCCAAGGTCTCCTTGCTTGTGGATGGGTTATTCTGGAGGATTTTCATGCCGTAAGGTGTATCCCAATCAATGTGCTTGCTGCTGGCCGCCAGAATTGAGTGCATCAGGCCCTGATGGCGATTGGCAAGTTGCAAGATGATATCCTTGAAGGCATTCTTGGCTTCTCCCTCGACGGTTAGCACATTGCTGAAGTGGTTGACGTAGTGTTTCCAGAATATCTTGTCCTCGGTGGTCTCCACACCGTGAAAGATGGGCTGCATTGTGATGATGGGTAGATTCTCCCATCGTTGTCGCTCTGCTGCGTGGGTTAGCCTGATAGTCCAAATGGGGATTCTTGCATCATTGCTTCTAGGTCCTTTGACATACCCTCTTCAGCCCTTTCTCTACCGCTCTTCCAGACTTGTTTTTCGTGATATCCTTCGCAAACGACTGCGTTCTTCTCACAGTTCATACCTGTAAGTCCCCAACATGTGTTAGCTTACACAGACTACGGCGTGCGTGCATCAGGCGGAACGAGATCTGCATACATCGTGGCTTCGCCTCGTCGCACTTCTTCTTGCGCTTTCTACAGGTGATACATCCAGTCTTCGAACGGCCTTTTGTGACTTTATTTGTGTTGACTATCGGGGTGAGAGGATGTTTCCTCGGTCGTCCCCGGGGCCTCTTTTGCTTTAGCTGAGAGACTCCCAGCATCTCGTTTGGTGGCGTTTGTGATAGAGGAGCCGCGCACACATCCTCTAGGTTGATGTCGTCGTCGATCGGCTCTAGTTTTGGAATGGCGAGGTTTTCTTCGGACACCTGATCCCAGTCCCAATCTCTGTCCTCTTCGCACTCGTCTGAATTGCCATGGCTGGCACTCCAAGAGTCTACACATGTCGATGACGACGCAGAATGAGCCATGGGAGGGACAGAAGAGCTGTCTATATTGGCGTCGGTGTTGGAGCTCACAGGCGACAGCTGGCCCATCTGAAGAGGTGCCGCAGAAACGCCTGCTCTCCATGCTGTCTCGGTAGGAGATGGGGACGGCAGCAATGCATCATCCCAAGATCCTTCATCGGGAGACATACTGTTATCGTCTTGCCAAATAGAGTCTTCGTTCGTCTCGATGGTGAGCGTACGTTCCATTACACGTTAATAGCAAGCACATGCCCAATCGGCGCGGGAATTGGACAATGTTGGCACGTGAATAGGTTGGAGTAAGAGAATTCGAGAGAAAGAAAGAAACAGAGATTGCAGGGGGAAGAAAAATTATTAACAAGGCGGAAAATTGTAAGGCAGGATCAATAGAGTGTGAAGATCACAAATGCTCTGTCTTCCTGTCCTTTGCGTCTCTATTTCCCTTTACAGGTCGCGTAGAAATTCAAGAGTGGATGTGTCAGGCTCGAGTAAATGGTTGTCTGTGCTAGTAATATCACGTCGGGCAATTCATCGACATCGGCACTGGAGAAGATCAGAGGTGTATAGCTGGCCAAATTGCACGGTGCAAGCGAAGATCGTGGCGAACAGCGAGGAAAGAAGTAAGGATTGGGTGGTATGGAGGGGTTGTGGTGGAGGAGAGGTCTTATTTGGCGGCCGAGGACAGGGTCCAAGCAGACAGCATCCGTTTGCATCGTGTACTTGTACAGAAGATCCTCACGAGAATCATCCGTCAATCGTCCTTGGTCTCCCCCCTCCCCCCACAGCCATCCATCTCGGCCCCCAGGCGACGTGGATGAGTCTAGAAGCACACCCAAAGCCTACCGTGGAAGGGGCGTGTGGGATGTTGAACGCCAAGACTAGCTGCAACCTCGCCTGTGGCATTGGATGTTATTCCCCTTAAAGTTGCTACGACTCAAGAGCTTTAGGCCTTGCTGTGCCGTCGTTCCCGTGGACGATTGTAATGGGGGTTCAGGCCAGCTTTGGGCTTAGGATCTGGTTGATGGGAGGAGCAGTAGATGACATCGAGAACGGGGTCCAGGCCTTGGCGCTCATCTCCACCTCTGAGCATCTCTTTTTGTATCCACACATTCTCTATCCTAGCGTCGGCCAGTCAGTCCCTGCAGAGAGACGTGGAGGTGCTCTCCCCGGCATAAAGACCTGGTCGGTAGGGGCCAGGTATGTAGAGTACGGAGTTTGAAATTCAGATGTGCCTGTGAGTGTAGGACAGCCGTGCCGCTCCCTTGTCTTTCCGTCGTCGTCGTCGTCGTCGTCGTCGTCGTCTGCTCTACTGTACCTATCCTTGGGAAGACCCGCCCAAGCTAGAGGGCCAGCCACTGGTCCCAGTAGCTAGGTGTAGTGCTAGTAGTAACAGTATTTTATGCTTCGCTGTACCGTGCCAATGAGTGTGCGCAGAGGAGGCATGTACAAGCAATGCCTTCACCATTTACCTAGGTAGGCAGACCCTTGCGAGCTTGAAGTGAGGCTAGAAAGGCTGGACTTGACAAGTTCCGCCTAAGGAGCGAGATCCAATGCCGGCTTCTTGATGAGAGCATGGGTGCCGCTGGGCCTTGACGCCCAGTGTTTTTCGGGAATGTGGCACGCTATATGGGGAAGCGATTGCTGACGCCATCTTCTGGACCGCCAACGTGCAACGCAGTCTCTGGAACAGCAGTGCTGGCAGCACTACTCTTCGTGTGGTAGGCGTCGACAAGCCATCCCCAGCTGGCCTCTTTCACCCCCCGGCTAGTCTTGCGGCGAACAAGCATGAAGATGGGCTGCTTCCGAGCACATAGCGTCCTGTATCATGATATCATTGCTGGTGTGTGTCAGGTCGCTGGACGTGACTTGTGAACGGGGGTGCGGGCCAAGTCCCCGCCGCGTTCAGTTTGCTGCGCAGCCCTACTGGTGCACTCGCAGTTGAATGAGGAGCTGGCGCGCATAACCATCATCGTCGGCGGCGGAACGGCCTCTCGGTCTTGTCTGCTGCCCTGCCCGGCTCTCCTCTATCGCGAGAGTCATTCGCCATTCACGATCCGCCATGGTACGCGCATGTATGTGGCCCTTGGGCACAGATACAGACCACCCGGCGCTTGTCAGTCTCGTCTGCTCGATGCAAGCATGTCAACAAGGTCCAGACCGACAGGCAGACAGCAGCTAGACAGCTCGCCGGTAGCAGCACGGAGGTCTACCTCCTACCTACTTGTAAGGTTATTAGTGGCTGGTCTTTGGCTGCGTGGCTGCTGTTGCTGCTGGCATAGCGATTTCAGCCAAGCCAAGTCGAGATGGTCTGCCGTACAAGTACGGGTAGCACCCAAATAGCTGATGGCACTAGGGACAGGGATGGCTTCGTGGTGGACGATGCCAGCATACTATGTACGGAGGTATACAGAGGATGCATGGGCCGATTCGATGCCTGTACGTGCATGTGTGCGTATGCCAGCGGCTCCCAACAGCAGCGATATCAACGATACCGTAGGCACTTGCGTTCTGTGCTACAGTACCGTCTTCGAGAAGTGGGAAGCGTGCGTGGCTGATACTGCGTGCCCTGGCATCTGTGCGCCGATGAGCTCCCCATCTCTGCTCGGAGCTAATTCAGTGGCGGCCTGGCTAGTCGGCAGCACCCTTGTGCGTCGTGGCGTGATGGGTTGGCGAAGAGCAATCATGCCTATCTCGTCAATGACTCTGGCGTCCAGCATGCGAGATGCAGGACCGAGGCCGAAGGACCCTCTCGAAAGAAGCGTTGGAGGCTCGGGTTCCATTTGGGCTGCAGTCACTGCCTGAGGCTGCTCTCCGACTGAGACGTCCTCAATATACAGTGCCAGCGAGCCGACTCGTCTACTGTACAATATCAAATTGATACCGCCAACTACAATCTTTATACCTTACAAACAAACGGCAGACTCGAAGAAGGGCATCTCAACAAGCGTGCTCTGGGAATTGAGCTGATTCCTCGCCATATCTCGATTCGCCGGCGCTGGCTGCTACAAGGCTTCGCCGTCACTATTTGCCATCAATACCATACATTTCCAGATAGCGGCTCTACGCAACTCTCCCACTCCTCCTGCTAATTGATTAGCTCAATCGGCTGATTTGATATCCAAGGTACTGCAACTATCATACAATGGCACAAGTATCGCTCTGTCTGTACGGATATCTACGCCCAGCTGGCTTTCTCGTACTGCATACTTGGACGCTATCATATCATCGTGACTTTCACGGGCGCTAGCCAGGGTCAGACCGTTGGGCCTCGCCCCCTCTCATATGATTACCGCCGGGCCCAGGTCATAAACAGGCTGGTCCTCCGGGCGACGGAGCTTCTCGAGCCGCCAACCAGACAATCCCGAGCCATCAAAGAGTTGCATCGCTTGACGGGAGAGCTATACATTGGCGTCTTTGGCACCTGCAGACGTTTACGAGAATTGCAGATGTGGCTGTACACGTAGTATGTACGAGAATAGAGCCTCCCGAGGCTGAGGCCGTGTCCGAACAGCAGCCTTGTCTACTTCTCTTTCCGTTCTTTCTTCCAGCTCTGCCGCCAGCGCCACGTCTTACATCCCGCTGATCCTGATTCCATTGACTTACGCAACAAGACGTGTACCTGCTTTGACTTGCAGGCCACTGCTCATGTACACCACGTCACAGTCTTTCTCGGGCGTGATCAAAAGTACCGCGCACGGAAGGGGAGCATAGCACACTCGGGCTCGCGAATACATGCAAGTACGAGGTCACGATCCGTATCGAAGCCCCTGAGCTGAGCCTCCCTGGTCGCTGGTGGCTTCCTCGAGGTCTGCAGATCATTATCTTATCAAACGCTTTCCAAAGGCTCGACCCCATAAGCCCACTATACTACCTACCATGCTCCGTAACTGCATCTGGAGCACCAACTCAAGCCTGTGCAGTTGAAGCTAGCAGAAGAAAGATCCAAGCCCAAGAAGGCCATCAGGCAACTTACTGCTCAGTGCAAATCAACACGGTACGCTCCGAGGCACACCCCCACGGGACGTGGGGTTGGCTGATCTCGTTGGCTCCTCGGAACTCGCAGCTTGTTCAGCAAGCGAGGGGATTGGCCAGTGCAAACCGGATTCTCCGTTTGGAGACGACAGCCTGGACCCTTGTCAAATCCAGGCACGGTAACAGCCACCTTCGCGGTGCGTCGCTGCAAAGGGTCGTATGCTAACTACCTACTACTACTGCTGTTTTGAACCCCATAGGCTAAGAGAACTAAGAATATTCTGCTCCTGGAAGCTGAGGATGGAAACATCGTGAAGGGTGCTTGCGACGGTTAAAGAGCAACACGCAATACAAGACGATGCGAGACCTATCACTGCCGGCGATAAGCTACTGGTGAGCGATGTGATGAGTTGCCCTCGAATGATGGCGACACAAGGGCGGCAGCACCGTGATTTCTTCATAGCTTGCTTAAGCTGCTTCTACTACCAACGGCCAACGCCATAGCCACCACTAGAGCGCCGCAACCTCAGCCGTGTCTCGATATTCAGAGCCCGTCTGGCTAGCGACTGTTTAGAAGCGGGCGCAACGGACCGCGGAGACACGCTAACGGGCTGGCAAGCCATCGTCTGGTCCCCGCAAGCATCAGCTTCTTGACGGAGATCATGTTACGGCCAGGTACTCCGTATTAATCCCACGGAGAGTTTCGAGGAGTTACTAACACCGCTGCGCTAACTACCTACCAGTAAGACCAGCCATTCCTACGCCCAATGGAGTCGTCAGCTATTGACACCACTAGCTTCTCTTCTCCACGCTCACCTGTCTGACTATTAGATGGCTACATTACCGATATGATGCTAAAAGTTAAGCAGCTCTCACGGTAGGTAGTTTACGGAGATCACTTTGTACAAGTGTTACCAAAGGCTACATCTGCCACGCCATCGTCAGAATTTCGACGATCAGACGTTGTCATGAACGAAACCGCTCCAGCACAAGTGACAAGTTATTAATCACAAACGAGAGCAAATTGCTTATCAAGCACGTATTCATTCTGTGCTCTGGGCGTTGCATGATAGGAAGGATGGCTCAGCGTCGGGTTCCCCGGAATGGAAAATTATCCGTTTACTCTTGGCTATATCGAGTCCACCTTTCACACGACGTTCTTAGAGTCACCTGAGGCTGTTTCCCGATCATGTCCTGCGGATGCAATACACCTGAATGTACATACATCACTTACGTGCCCATTCGATGGTGCTGCTCATCTACGAGATACTACACACTTACTACTACGATGGAGGCAGGCTAACAAGCGCCAGATTACAGATTACGAGACTGCTAACTAATACTGCTGTTACTAGCGGCAACTCGTTCCATGGCTCCATCTCGGATTTGGAGGCACTACTCACTGTCACCGCTTGTGCAGCTACACCAAGTAGTCACTAAGGCCTTAGTTTGTCTTGAATCTCCACCTATAATGAGATACATGACTGCTAATTCTAACACGCAGTGGTCTAATGATCGACGTTCACTTGACAATATCTCCCCCTTTTCAACTTGCTAATTGCACTGGTGCCAATAGGGAAGAGACTACGACGTACGAGGCGCTGCTACGATAGATTAGTGTGGGCTGAACCAATCCTTCCACTAGCTGAACAAGTGCTGGTATACCAGCTTCGTCGCCCAACAGCACCCTCCTTGCGTTGCTTGGGACTTACTTGCAAGTTATGCATGCGACGGTAGCACAGGCACTGTTCCTCTCCGCGGCCGAAAGAACGAGGTAAACATGGCTTCTGTGACACAAAGCAGCATCCATTTTCTGTGTAACCGTCTAGGAAAGGACTGCTGACCTCGCACACACCCAAGAAGACAATGCCGATTACCGTTCTTACCCTTCAATAGGATTAGTTGCGATGAGGCTGGCAATTGGGATACGTGACATTGTCCCAAACAGCCAAGTGGGTACGGAGATTTACCTGTAAGTGCAAAGTACATACATACATGCGGTGTAGTACTGTACACGCGCATACAAAATGTCCTCCACGCCGGACTCTTGGTTCAGCATTCTCCCACTCATCATCGCTGGCCACCCTGGCCTTGGTACCCGATGGTACCTCTAGCTTCCTAGTCTAACTCTACTAAGAGGATCCGTCTGTATCTCTCTCCCCTTCCAGAGGGGCGGTAATCGAGTGACCGCAGCGTCTTTGCCTTCATGTGACTTGCAGGGGCAGGCTTATGCGCCAACGCTACCGGACGATTGGAATCCTGCTAAAGGAAACCAATTCGCAATTTCGAGCCCCAGATGGTTGATAGTAAAAGTGCTAGCATCGAGAGTGCGGCAACAGAAGAATGGGGGGTATCCAGTAGTCGGTACGCTTCTATGATCGATCGACTTGAGCTGACTTCCCAGTTGCCCGCTACCAATGAGTTAGGCCGGTAAGCGGCGGCTCCGTTCTCCATACATACACATAATTGTATGCATATGATCAGTGGTGGGGGGATCTCTGTTGCAGCTCTTGTTTTCCTTCTTTGCGTCTGATCTGATCCCTCATGGGGACCGGTAGACTGGGCGGACGCTTGTTTCGACCATAAAGTCAATTGCGAGTCTTTCTAGTCAGCAGAGCCCAAAGCCATCTTCTTTGGGCAATTGAGTGACAGGCCCATGATTTGAGTTTGAACGATGGCCAGAGACTATGCGGACCGCTCTCGCGCCGCACCGCCCAGCCCATGTCTGTACAGTACAAGTACACAGACGGGTGGCAACAATCCCCAAGATGGAGGGAACTTTGTGGCGTAGAGCTCAGGGAGAGCTCACAGCGCTTAGACACTCGCGGCCAATACGAGGCCGTTGAGGCAGCAGGCTAAAGTCGCTGCTCAGTACTAATTTATTTTCACGATGCGTCTGCCGGTGTAAGCTTGCAAGTACCTCCTGGAGAAGTGCCTGATGCAGCCCTTACGCATCTCTATCATCTATCAGTTGCTGCTCATATTGCTACACGTCTGTTGCTCGAGTACTGGCAGGGCGTTGATAGGCCGCAGCTCATGTCAGCAGCCATGGTTTCGCACGGCTGAGGCAAGCGAGCGAAGCTATTGTTGGACTTCTGAGACATACCGGCACATACACTATTCCGTGCCTTGACGCCCTACTTACATGTATAGGCTCGAGCGGACTGTATAATAGCCCGAATCCATGGGAAGAAGTTGTGTGGTTTGATTGCGAGGCACAGCCATTTGATCCTCCCAGGAACTTATCCTCCGACTCATACACCGTCTCTGCGAATTTAGCCTCTTTGTCTTTTTGCTCTACAGTACGGTCAATGCTGCTGCTTTTCATCGTATGACCTGTCGCCCCTCTCTTTTCTTCCCTAACATCTCGTCCCTCAAAAAGCAAAGGAAAAAATGAATATGGCTGACTGCGGTGAAGTCCGCGGAGCGACGCTAAACTGTTAGGCCCTCCAACGCAGCAGACCATTTATACGAAGCATGTCATGACGCGATTCAGCACCTGTCAGCTTGCTTCCCTTTTTTTCCCTTCTGCCTCATTTCTGATGCCAAGCAAACCGCCCACTTGATCACATCTCAAGAAGCCGAATAAGCGAACGGATGGGCAGCGCAACATGTCGTCACATTCAATGGAGAAGAGACGCCAGCCCGGCCTAGCATAGATGGGCTAGTTCTACTGATCCCCCCAAAGACCATCCATCTCGCATGATAGGTAGGAGCGCAACTACTAGGCTACCATCGGGACACGCCTGTTTCTTCTTCTTGGTGGTGAGCCAATCACTCCAAACAAGGTGTAATGGTGTAAAAAGAAGAATTAAAAATGCGGTGAGGAGATGCCGGAGCCAGTCAACGAACGGTTTATGCTCTTGGGAGTGCTAGATGACGACGGTCAAGACGCTAAACTACAGTATAAATTCGTGAAGCTCAGGTGTTAGGGCGGCATATTCAGGGCATATTTCTATTGGTTGGATTTCTTCTTCTCTTCCTTTAAGCATGAGTCAGAAATTTGTACCTGTGAGGTAATAGTAATTCGTGGGATAAAGAAGACGCACATGCGCATTTCCCTTACAGAGAAGGTACATGTATAGCCAAGTAGGGGACCAAGACATATTCGGTCATCGTTGATTCACATCAGCCGACTCTCCACCAACCAAAAAAAAAAAAACAGCCACCTTAAATTCCCACTTTACTCTCCAAAAATAAAGAGGGCGTGGAATAAAGGAACGAAGGAAATAGCGGGGATATTCGAATCTGTTTCTTTTTTTTCTCCTCTATTCCCGCTCACCAGATGACACAAAGTGGGCTTTTTTTCTTCTTTGCTTATGACGTTCCCCATGTCTGTCAGCGGCTACAGACCGACGGTGGCATCTTTGCCATGGATTTCCTATTTTTGCTCAGCATGTTGCGCTAAGACCGGCACCTTGGGAGCCGAAGCTGAGGTTTTGTGGGCGCACAGGCTCCATCCATGTCATGTATGGCGCACATACTTGTACTTTGTCCGGTCGTATCTTGCAGCTTATGACGGGATATGCCAGGCCGGATGGCGGCCATGCTGTGTAACCAGCACTACTGTACCATATATTGTTCCCAGGAATCCATAGTGCTTGTTTCAGCTACATAGTATATGGAAAATTTGTCAGAGCTTTCTGCTTTTGGGGGCCAAAGGAGGGGGAGAGATCGGGTGCTCCTTGCCGAGAAGACGGTTCAGGGCGAATCCAACAGTATGCTGTCAAGTTTGATGTTGTCTTTTTTTTTTTTTTTCAGCCGCGGAGTTTGTGGATGGGATGGGTGGTGAGACTCTCAAGCTTTCTATTTTCGAAAAACTCGGTCTTCGGTCCATACACAAAACTTTTCCATGCCCCAGCCCCGGGCTGAGTATTTGGGGGTCCTTTTTTTCGTTCTTTCTTTTTCCCCAGCCGCTTTTTAATGGATAATGCCCCTACTCATCTGGTTAGGCCATCAGCTGTCGGTGCCTAGTCTCCTGCTTAGCGGATGATCCCTCATCGGTTTTTGTGTGAGGCTGATCCCAAGGGCAGCAGTGAAACTAACATGCAAAGCCAACAAAGCCATACACACAGATTTTTTTTTTTTGCTTGCGGTGTGGAAAACTACGGCACGGCACGGCAAACCCCTTCCATTACGTATGTGTGGAATTTCCGATGAATCACAAAACGGTTTCGATTTGGATTCTTTTACGTTAATGGGTGGACGAATCGATATTCCTCCTCGGAGAATTACGATATCGATTTGCCTGCTTTCCCCAGACTTGCTTTTAAAGCAGAGAAACAAAGTTAGATATGGAGCATCAGGCGTGGGGTCGCTCGAGCCTGTCATGAGCCACACAGCACTCATAGCCCATGTACACACCCTGCGGCTTTGATTTCAAGAGAGAAGAAGAAAACGTGTGTGTGCCTGTGAACTTGTTACCTCCGCTCCGCCCACTTGTCGAAAGGTGGGGGGGAGTGTGAAGGAATCCAAAACGGAGTCTATGTATGGCATAGATTGGGGACTGAGGACCTGGATAGAGAGAGGAGTTCCATTTGCCGCTTGGCTGACGATGATGCATCTTCGGCTTCGGGCAACGGTGATGGCGAGCTGGCCGAACTTCTGTTGGCCTGGCTGACCCTGACGCCCTCCAAGTTTCCGAAAACCAGCCGACCACCTCGCTGCTACTTTGCTGTGCATGTAGGTATCAGATCGTATTCAGTGTGTGCTTCTCTCTATGCTCATGCTACCACTAGCATTTGCTTGCTGCTGGGTCGTCTTTGCTCATGATTCCATGCATGATGGTGTTGCTTCTGCGGCTGGGATTTGATGTTACACAAAGGTCCGTGGAGCCCCGCGCATAGGTATTGGGCCGCTACTGTATGTATATCAATCCAAAGCCCGTGTGTCTCAATCTCGCGTCTTTCCGTGTGTCTCCGGGCCCCCGGCCCTTGTGCCTCGTGGGCTTCGTGCAGGACGTAGACACTGTATGTATGGCATCGTATATGGAAAGCGCATGTACAAATAGAGTGGAAGAGGGCCATTGAAGAGGAGGGGTTGTATAATCCTACCTGGAGCTGATCACGATATCACTATCCGCGCCTGTAAAAGAGCCCCATTCGCCTTTTTTTTTTCTCTCCCTTTCTTGTTTTCCCCCGCTTTCTGTGTGGCTGGATGATATATATACGATGTTTCTGAAACACCATGACACACACTCACAGCTCAATGGCTTGCTCTCTGATTCGGACCAGATGCAACAACAAGCAGCCAACAGGTAGCAGGTAGCAGCCATGTGCACCTCCATACACAATTCAACATCTGCACAAAGTATCCCCCTCTAAGAGACTCCGTAGTAGCTGCGCCGTGTCCAGGCGTTTTAGTCACATTCTCTAATCTTCATCTTTTGCCCGTCTCTGTTGGGTGACCACATCATGTACCCCATCACCGCGACCGAGATGGCTTCCGCAGCGAAGCGAAGTTTTCCTTCCAGGGTCCCTTTTTGTTCCTCTCTTCTCTTATCTCTCTCTCTCATCACTTTTCCCCCTCCCCCTGCTCTTTCCGTCCCACGCCTTCTCGCTTGAGGTGTGGATGGCCCGGGATGCCTGTTAGAGCAAGTTCCCGCGCTTGTCTTCGACCAGGGTTCCGGGACGAGGAGCTTTTAGCGAATAAGCTTGAAGGCGGGCCCTTTTAACACCACTGTTGCTCTACTTGTAATCAGTCGCTTCGATTTGTGGTTGTTGTTGGGCCCTGTATGTACCGTAGCTGATAGCTATCAGTTCCCTATTTTGTCACATTTTGCCTTCTTGGCGTTGTGCCGAAAAGGACCCTGACGGTTTAGATTTCTGCTGATGGACAAGGATTAGCGAGTCAAGAAATCGTACGAGCTCGGTGGCGAATGTGGAAGCCTTTTGAAATTTTTTGAACCAACATACATATCTTGAAACTCGCGTGCGTGGTGTTGCAGAGCGATACTCCCCAGATTGTGTGTCAGACGTTTTGAAGTTTTCTTTTCCTGCAAAGAGCACGCCACAGCTCTCTCACCATGGTCTCACAAGCTCATTACTGTCACAGCAACTATTTTCTTTCACTATTTTACCTATCTGACTCAGTTCGTGCGCAAATATGATTCAGTAATTCCCTTGTTCTCCCCGTGGCAGCTCCCAAGCGTTGACGTTCCTAGGTTATCCATCCATGATCAAGGAACTCATACAGACAGCCAGAAAAATATGTCCCCAAGCAAATTCCATCCCCGTCATCATCCCAACCGAGCATCAAATCATTAGCTATCGCTTCCCTTTCATTCTTCCCTCCCTCTCAAAGCCCCCATAAATCCCCCACTACCAGTCCTAGGAATCTTTTACGCCGATCACTGCTGCCACGTTGCATTCCAAATGAGAGAAAATAACAAACGAGAAGAAAAGAGAAGAGAAATTTTTTATCTCCGTTGCATGTCGCCCTGCCGTCTGCCGCCTGCCGTTCACAGATCCGCCGGAAATCGCCCCCTTATGCCGACGCGCATGGCACACCTTTTTCAACCCTTCCAGGATGGGCGATTACCTCTGGTCAAGGTTGATGCTGCTGCCTTGGCCGTGCGAACCGGCGTAGGAGAAGACAGCGAGTTGGCCGGTGGTGTGGCAATAGGGGCAGGGACTTGTTGAGTCTGCAGGGCCTGCGGTTGTCTTACATTACGGTTCCGATTGCGCCTTCGGAAGAGGTTTCCAAGCGTCGAGGTTGGGGCATTAGTAATCTTCTTGGCTTCAGCAGCTGCAACAACATTCTCACAGGGCGAAACTGGCGAAGGAGGCTCAAGAAACGTGCTGGGTCGAGCCTGAGACGAAGGGCGGCGAGTACTAATGTCATACCGCTGGAAGGAAAAGCGACGGCCGGCGTCGAGCCCAGCATGCTGCGGCGGAAATTCTCCCGAAATGCTATCCTCATACTCCTGGTCCTGGCCAATGTCGATCTTGAGGCCGCGGGTATTCGCGGCGTTTGCACGGCTTCTTCCCTCGAGAGTAGGCAGGATTGTGGCTTTATTGCCCTGAGCTCTGTGCAGCGCAAAGCTGCTAACGTTGGTAGAAATTCGAGGCTTCCTCTCCAGCACGCGTTCAACTGTATTCAGCGGAAGAGCCCGGTGCTGTTGTATGCTCAAGTCCCGTCGACGAAGCGGTGGTGCGGCGTAGGTAGGGCCTGTAAAGTCTGGCGATGCTGGAGACTCCTCCACTTTGGGAGGAAGAACGAACGGCTTAGCTGCCTCTGGATATTTTTCCAAGAACGCCTTCTCATAAGGCCCGACTCCGAAGAACTCGTCTAGTTCGCTCAGAGACTCATATGTTGATGCAGCAGCAGGTGTGGTGTGCAATTCATTCATTGAGTGTGATGCTCGTGGCTCGTAGGCAGCTTTTTGCGACTGGACAGATTCTCTCGCAGGGCTCGGCTTCGATGGGGTAATAACGCCTGAAATAGTGCTTTTGGCCTTTGAGCTATTCGAAATCCTATTGAAATCTGTATTCTTCTCGGCTTCATAAAGAAGGGATCCAGGGAGAGGAACAAAGCCGGATTCATAGGGTTTCGTCGGCCTCTCATACCAATCGTCATTGGCGTACTTTGCAAACCTTCCGCTCTTCGGCGTGTATATGAAAGGTCGAATAGGGGCAAGAATATCGTCGCTTGGCATGGATCCCGTAAGCATTTCAGATTCAGCATTTCTCGATCCTGTAACGGACGGCTTCTTGGATAGATTTAGGGGAGCTGGCTGAAGATCTGGTTCCATGTAGTCGTCAGTATGCCAAATATCGGCGGACGAAGCCTTGATCTCGACATCAAGTTTGTTTTCCACCAACTGGACTTGACGGGTTTCTTCATAACGAAGCCGACCTCCTGACTGTGTAATAACACCCTGCACCATGTCTTCCGTCGTTGCTCTCGAACCTTGTTCCGCAGAAATGGGGAAATGAGTCAACGGGGACCGATCAGACGACACAGAGTTGATCGAAGCACAGCTGTAGCTAAACGGAAGGCCAGGTCGTGTGGGAGATGCTTCGTCGGGCGTTGCCAGTGGCTCACGGAGGCGAGCTGTCACTGGAGTCCGAGGAGTGCTATCAGTTCCCTTGCTGTCATTGCCAACAAAAACGGCAGTCTTGGCGCTATCATTCGAATAGATGGATGAAGTCTCAAAGGCATCATCACTGAGTTGTGGAGTCGTATTGTCGATGCTTTGGCTGTCATCACGAACAATTTCTGTCGTCTCCTCAGCGACTGGTGAAGATGGAACAAGCCGGATGCTTCGCTTGCTCATTGGCGAGGGCCACATATGGCGGTCATCTGAGTATAAGTCATCTTCATCTTTGACGGTAGACGTAGCGGAAACAATTGAGGGCTGCGGCAGGGCCAAATCGCCCTTGCCTGTTGGCAGTGCACTGTTTCTCATATCAGTACATCATTCACAATATCAAACAAGGATTGGGATATCCAGCTTACCAGTTTTGTTCCACATTAGCGAATGCCACAGCGCCCACAATCGGGTTTTCTTGGTTGACGGCCTCAGTCACTTCTGCAGGCTGCGCTTGACTTGGAGCTGGCACTGCGTCATATGATCCCAGAGATGCCAAATTCATCAAAGAACTAAGCGTTGATGCCATGGTCTCAAGATTCAACGACAATCGAGGAGGTTTGGCAGACACTGATCCTATTCCCTTGATCGTCTCAATGGAGTCAGCATCGGAATCGTAATCTCCATCATCAAGAGGTGTAAAGGCCGTCGACTTTTTCTTTTCGTTATCAAAATCAAGAGAAAAACGACGTCTGATAGTGGCTGGAATCTTTGGCAATACGAGGAACTCTTCCCAGCGCGGACCCCAAAGCCAGACCTTCTTAGGAGGAGGCAGCTCGCAGAGGCGCTTCTCTTTCTTGGCATTGGCTTCCTCGACGAGATAGAGTCTTGTGTATTCCATGGTCGAAAGTCGCGGCTCGCAAATGTCATACTTCACGTCTGGCTTGGGCAGCGGAGTCCGCGGTGACGAGCTCTCTCCCTGTGCAATGGCACTCGCGTGCTGTCCCATGGTGGCTGTATTTTCTGCTGATTGAGTGCGAAGATTAGGCTGACTGTACAGGCTGTACTGACCGCTTAGGACGTTCGAATCAGGCAAGGACGAAGTTCTATCGGGCAAGGATGAAGTTCGATGATAGAAACTATCACGGGCTTGATCTTGAGAAGAGGCGGAACGAACAGGCTGCTTGACCAGTTTGGTAGTCGACTTCGACTTGTTGCTGTTAGCAAAAACCGCCGCAAACTGTGCATATTTGGAGCCATTTGATCCACGAGATTGAATATCTGGCTGCGAGCGCATCCGCTGAAGAAATTTGAGGCCACTCCTTGTGATTGTCGACTTCATCGACTCAGGAATATCAGGTGTAGGAGGCACGGGCGGAATATCGTCCTTTTTCGCAGTCTTTTTCAAAACTTTCTTCGCCGCCTTCTTTGCTGACAGGCGCGTTTTCTTTCTCTTCAGCTTTTTGCCAGGATCAAGAAACTTTACGCCAACTTTTTCTCCTTTGATCACAGTTTCGCCGTCAGCCTCATACTAGAATTTGCGACGGTTTTTCTGCTTGGGGAGAAGAAGTCCCAGCTGAGCCTTTTCTCGCGAGTCAAGGCTCAACTCTTTGGCAAGGGGGTGCTGGTCAAAGACTGTCTTGGATAAGGTGGAAGTGTGTTCAATTCTTAACTTTGGCGCTGATGGGTCGTCAAAAGCAAAAGCCGCTCCGTCGGTTTTGGAAGGTGATACCTCTCGGCCTGGAATTCCCTTGAGTAGAGGATTAGGGACAGGAGGAGCTGAGGCCACAAACTCTGGAGAGACAGATCTCCTGAGAATAACTTGATCTACTACCTCGCGAGGACTTTGGGGCGATCCCTTGAGAATGGATTTGACCATGACAGCAGAGTTGGGAGTAATGGACGATCTGTTGGATCCCGATCTCCGACGAGAAGAGGCATTTTCTGCCAACTGTAACACATTGAAACAGAGTGTCTCGATCGTTTTGAACTCTTCAATGTACTGTGTAAATGCCCTGTACGCCTGCTGGTATTTTGGCATACTGCACCATAGAAACATCTTCTCTTGAATCAAGAGTTGCGCCCTCTCGCCTGATGGATTTGCTCCCATAAGATGGCAGAAAAGCACAAATCGTATGGAACTGAGGTGTGCGTCCGAGTACGGAACGAGACTGACGTCTTCTGAATTCTTCAAAAGATCATGAGCCGGGAAGAGGGCGTTTGCAACTGCCATGATCTCCACAGATGGCTTTCTGGTAGTCCTTTGCTGCGCAAACTCTTCAAGCATCGCCTAAAAAGAGAGAGTTGCTTAGCGAATGAGAAACAGAAACGTTGCATTCTGGGCACGACTTACGGATGCTCTGAATCCCACGTAAAATTGACCAAACTTCTCCGTAGCCTTCTTGTTCAGCTCTTGTATCATAGCAGCCGACCCAAAGGCAGCATGATTGGGCTTGAAGGTTAGAGGCGTCTCAGCAACAAGTCTGCGTCGCCGAAGCTCGACCATGTTGAGCTCGAAAAGTCCTTGCATTACTCCCTTGAGATCCACTCCTCCATCTTCAGCCTTTTTGAAGACGGTCAGCATGAGCTGTCTCAGCTTATTTCTCGGGTTACTCGAGAGATCAGAAGCCTGGCGAATCGACTGACGATTCACGTGCAGGCGTAGAGCTTCTCGAAGTTGGACACTATTGTCAAAGTTGCGCAGTCTTCGGCCAATATATGTGTCAAACCCTGCGTGCTGAGGGGCGAGCTCCAATGTTTCCCTGTCCATAAGTCCCTTGAGGGCATCAAGGCTGCTGGTCAGCCACCACTCCAGATACTGCTGGGGCGTGAGTGGCATCGTGGCCAGCGAGATGGAGAGATTAGAGTTTTGATTATTAGGGGAATAGATGATGTGGTCAACAGGTAATTAGGATGAGAAGAAGAGGAAATTATCCAGACGATGATGATATTTGAGATGAAAATAGAAAAAGGTGAACGAGAATGAAATTTTGCTCTTGTGACTTTGGGTGAAGAGGGTAAAGAAGAGAGTGCCAGCAGACCAAGGCTGCCAAGAAGAAATAAACCGGCCCGCGAAGACATGCAGGCACTTGCGGGCAGAAATGGCAGAAATGGCAGAGCCAGGTGTGTGCAATGCAGACGCGTCTCGTGGCGGGCCGTTCAGATGACGCTCACTTTTTGTTTTGGCCGCCAAGAGTATAAGTCGGCGTGGGAGCTGGAGGACGGACAGACGAGATATCATCAACCACAACAACTCGATATTTCACCACCATCACCGCAGGAAAAGAGGGTCGAGACTTGATTTACTATAAACTCCATGGCTGTTCATTACAATTGACTCCTTCATGGAGCCTTGGCAGCAATTGCAGCCCGTGATTATCGTCGCCATCAGATCAATGCCAAAGCCCAGATGTCCGATTCAGATCGTGGCCCTCGAGATCGACTCCGTCCTTCCTCCCCAGGCAAGTGCCACACAGCCGCGACTTCACGCAACGGACAGAGCTGGTCCGTCACGTGTGGGTGCCAAGCTCTCGCCCCTCTTTTTCTCTCAAAAGTTTTGTTTACCAGAAGCTTGGGCCTACGTTGTGGACGCGGTTACATGTATTGGGGAGAATATACGCGTGAGGGGGATTCCAATCCGTTACGTGTATATCAGTAGTCCATGTAGTCGTGCAAATGGCAGTATCTCGAACAAGTGGCATGCAAAAACGTGTATACGTCAGATGGTGCATATTCTGGCTGGGTATATTACTCCCAAGCAGTTAGAGATTCCATTTTACCGCATTGGTAGTGCTCCGTAGTGCCAATAGGGCAACTGGGATTCCAAATGTCCGCTTGCTGATGCATGCAATTCCGCCAGGATGGGCCCCCTGGCTATTGACATTCACAGGGGATGCGTAAACTGCAACGCGCCACAAAGCTTAGATTGGAGCCACCCGCCAATTACGTCCACTCTAGGAGGCCGCCGGGTCTAAGTCGGCACCTCCAGCGAGTGATGGGCGCTGAGACCCCTTTATAATGGCTAGGGACGCCAGGGGCAATAGCAGCGAGATAGTGAAGAGCAGACGCACAACGTCAATATCAAATTTGCCAGGCGGTACTAGGGAGCTCCGGAGTGCACTTCCTAGAAGTCCCCTAATCCCAAGACTCGTGTGTGGCCTCTTAATTTCATACATCCAACCGCCAACGACGAGCTGGCTTCGCCTCTGAAAAAGACATTACAGACACACGATGATACGCCAGAGCGGCCGCCTGATTCGGCACATTCCCCAGTCTATTCCCAGCAGGCTGGGGCGGAGCAGCGCGCGACAAGTGTTGTGCAGGCCCCGGTTTTCTACCCAGGCATCTCGAAGACAAGCCGGTACGTTACTTTATTGATTCCTTACAAGTACTTGTTCACCGGTTCAAGCGCCTCGCGTGTAAGAAGTATATCTTGGCCTCAATATGTACACGCTACTCTCGCTTTTGCTACCTATAATGCTCAATGGCAGAGCCTGCCTGAGCCAGGGGCTGGCGACTAGCGGCCGCGTTTGACTCGAGCAGCTCATGGCATTGTGCGCCATCTCAGAGCCACTGTCATGGTGTTTTAGCTCAAAGGACCATTTGCTAGATATCAATCAACCAACTGACACAACCATCACTAGACGAGAGTATTCTGGGATCTTCCCGCACTAGTCGTCAAGATGCGGCCAAAGACTCCCTGCTCAAGAAGATGGGCGAAAGTGCTGCCACCACTTTTGCTTCCATCTTCGTCCTCGCCTTCGGATTTGCTGCTGCCGGCTACATTTACCATAAGAGCTACAAGATGATTGTCTTGAAAAAATTGACTCGCGCCTTTGAGCCAGGTGACCCTGTTCTTGACTTGGCAACAACTGCCAAAGAAACGCCTCGAAAAGTGGTCGAGGAGGAGCATTGGGTTCAGCGCCCAGAGCAAGAGTATGTGGATGCAATCATTGATGGCAGAGAGTCTGGCCATTACTATCTTTTTATGGGAGAGAAAGGCACAGGCAAAAGCAGCATGCTCATAGAAGCCATGCGCAAGACTGATGGAGATGGAGTGGCCATGTTCGAAGCTCATGCCGATACTGAAATCGTAAGAATCCGTCTTGGCAAAGCACTCGACTACGAGTTCCATGAGGACTATATTGGAGGATACTTCAGCGAGCGGGGTCCTCGAGAGACCACTGCTCTTCTTGACATCGAACGCGCGCTGAACAAGATGGAGAAAGTGGCTATGAAGCTCCGGAACAAAAGGGGCAAACCTCTCGTCCTCATTGTGAACCAGTTACATCTCTTAAGGAACAACGACGAAGGCAGAGACCTTATCGAGCTTTTACAACAGCGTGCTGAACAATGGGCCGCGGCAAGTCTGGTCACCATGATATTCAATACTGACGACTACTGGGTATACGAGCGGCTGAAGCTTCTGGCAACACGCATGGATGTTCTTGCCGTTACCGATCTACCGAAATCACAAGCCATCAAAGCTTTGAGGAAATACCGTATGCGATACTTCAAGGAAATCCCAAGCCACCAAGAGCTCGAGGATGTGTATGATCGGATAGGTGGCCGCTTGAGCTTCTTGAATCGCGTGGCAAAGAGCAAAGACATGATCAACACGTGCGAGAAGATTAAGGAGACCGAAAAGAAATGGTTCCTCAACCAGTGCTGGATCCTCGGTTCAGAGATGGACGATGACGTGATGGATCAACAGAAATGGGCTGTAAGTTTCACTGTTCCTGCTACACTCAATACTACTCGAGATCATTTTGAGCTGACTATTTACGACTATTAGGCCGCCGCCATGGTTCTCGCCCTAGCTCTGGTCGATAAAGAGGAAGAGATGGAGAAGACGTATGATCCAGTTGTGGGCCACTTGCTGCCAACTTTTCCTTTCCACATAGCACAAGAGCTCATGACTCGAGCGGATTTCATCCGAGACCTCGATAGCTTGAATCTCTTTACCGTTACTAGCCAGGCCGACGTTCGTGCGAGTAGCGTCCCGATGCACCTCGCATTCAAGGATATCTGCGCCGAACCTCGGTTCCGGAAGCATCTCGAAGATACGATCCAGAGAATCTCTGATATTGAGAGCTTGGGCCGTACCAGAGAACTGGTTGCCAAGGACCTGGTCCTTGGTGGTCAATACGACATTGAGACGAGCCGCAAGGGCATCACGGTCCGATTAAAGCAGCCCGAGGAAAAAGATGATTAATCAAGCGACGCAGCGATTATGGACTCATGGATAGAGTACAAAAACAACCGACACGAATGAGAGCAAGCTTATGAGACAAATATCTCGACGATATCGCGGAAACGATACAGGTGGTGGTGGTGGTGGATGATGTGCAATGGAGTTTTACTTTCTTGCTAGGCGGCCATACAACGGCAAACAAATTTCCTTGAGTTATGAGACAAACAGAGTTGTTGATCGTACTTTCATACCTACGTAGATCAGGGGCTGAAAGACTGCGCAGAGATAGTTTCCTTTGTCACCTTTCATTTTCGTTGTACTATAACCAGCATTTATGTATATGTAAGTACTAATTATGTATTATCAGAACATTGCACACATAATTCAAAGCATTTGTAGATAAAAAAGGATTTGACTACTCTCTTGACATTCGGACTCCGATTAGAATATTGGCTAATGGATTGGTGGTATTGTCCTGATCTTAGCTTTGCCCTATTAGCTGTGGAATATGGGAGGTAAAAAGGAGAGTTGAAGTTTAAGTGAGCAAATCTTATATATGCTGAAGCTAGAATAAAGAGGATCCATGCCATTACTGATTGGGTAATTACATTCCACATGAGATGCAATTGGAATTGCTAGACTTAATTGTACGCATTCTCAAAAAGCCCTCGGCTCACTCTTTCAATGCACCTGCATTGAGTGCCGGTATGAATCAGCGTGTTTCTAGGATATTCTAGGGTAGGGCAGTTTTGTGGTGTGGCCTGGTGTTTTGATCACCCCACAAAGCGTGGTCAGGTTAGCGTGGCTTATCGATTGGTACTCATTTCACAATAGCAACCACTGCATATTCACATGTACCTACTGATAAGCTGCCTCACCGACAAGGCAAAAACATCGTGGCTGAGCTAAGAGGTACCTACCCATCCCTCGAAATCCCAGGTCCCATAATATTTTTCTGAGCCCAGGTCGATCAAGAATAGCACGGCGACGCTTCGTTTCCCCCCCATCCACTGCTGGACTGATGTCTGCCAACACCAAATGGCCCGATTTCCAATTGGCGTCCAAATTGCGGTATTTCATGGGCTCGAGTGCTCCTGAGTCGACCCCCTCGCAAACCACATCATCGCCGCAGCTTCCCGCACCAAGACGCGAGGAGTCTCCGTCTGCCCAGGATAACGACCACGAGGCGGAAGGCCACACGCTCGCTGCCGCAATGGCTGCCGAGATCGATAATGAGCCCATTGAAGAGATGGGAGGCGTCGATGGTTACGAACACGAAGGCGATGATACCGGCGTCGATATTGATTTCGGCGACCTCGAAATGTTCGACAGCAACGCGTCTCAACTTCCTTTCTTGACGCAAGAGCCTCAACCTGTGAAATCCGAATTTCCTACGTCTAGCCAAAGTACGAAGCGCGATAAGACTAAAAAGAAGAAGAAGAAGAAGTCTCCACTGCAAACTGCCGAAGTTGCTGGCGATCAACCAACGGAAGCACACCTCGATGTACCGAACGGCCTTGAAGATGCAACTACAGATATGTATGCATTGGATTTGACGCCGGTTCCATCAGCACAGAAGAAAAAGAAAAGAAAGACGTCTGATTCTGCGGACGGCAAGCGACATAAGAAAAGAAAAGGTTTTGAAGATGGCGATACAACTGCTAGTCAGCAGACACAAGACGAGACTGAAGATGCGGATGCCAGAAACACTGCTACTAGCTTCCTGTACGCGGATAGGAATGCTTCTAGCCAACTCCTTGATGCAGTTACAGAGGACGACCAGATGTCACCTAGCATTGCTCTTGCTCGCCGACGGAGCCAGACTCGCTCGAGAGAAAATAGTGTATCCAGAGCTCAAGTCGCTCCCATGGCGCCCATGGCAGTTGATATTTCAACGCGAGAATCTGCCCCTGAAGAAGCTTCAAGAAGCCAAGAGGCGACGACCGAAAACCATGAAGAGGACCGTGACGTTGAAGACCTTGCACGAGAAGCATGGAGAGAACACGTCAACAGTCAAAGTGGAAATGCTTCTGCCGCGAGCAAGGTGGAGCCTGGTTCTCAAGATCCCGCCGAGGCAGAGGAGCAGCCGGACGCAACGCCGCGAAGGCGTTCGGCAAGAACGAAGAAAGCAAAACCCTCCTCGCTAGCTCTGGAAACAACTGAGACTCCTGCTAAGAAGAATCGTCGAGTTCTTGAAGAGCTGCCGTCTCCCTCTGCCAATACTCCAAAGCCAAGAGCACGATCTAAGCGGGCTACACAAAAACCGCAGAAAGTGACGGAAAAGACCTCTGAGGACGATCTTGAAAACGCAGAATCTGAGAAACCTGTTAGGAGAGCATCCAATCTAGGAGAAAACTACACACAAGGGCGATTTACGGATGCTGAATTCGATGGCATTAACCAAGCTATTGAAACCTTTCGAAACGAATATGGACTGACACAAGTTCAAGTTAATGAGGTAAATCTATGACCCACCATGTCTATTCTGTTCAAACGTTTTCGTCTCTCTGCCTTTCCTAGAATACACTGCTTACTTGACTTGAAATCTAGATGATACAGGCTCCAGGAGGCACAACTGCTGGCAGTGACCATGCGCGCCTTTGGTATCGACTCTTTGAAGCATGTCCTGATCGTAAGAGACAAAAAGTCATCAATGTCGCTCGTAAAAAATTCCATAATTTTGTAGCGCGAGGGAAATGGACGCCAGAACAGGATGCAGAGCTCTCTGCTCTTATCGATGTGAACGGAACTGCATGGTCGAGGATCGCTGCCATCATTAACCGCCACCCTGAAGACGTCAGAGATCGGTATCGCAACTACATTGTTTGCGGTGCGAACCAGCGCAGAGACGTATGGAACGAAGAAGAAGAAGGACGCCTCACTGAGTATGTTAAGGAAGCAATGGAGGTGATTGACGAACTGCGAAGAGACGCCCCCGGAACGATTCTGCTACAGAAAACCTACGAGGAATTAATTGACTGGCAAAATATCAGCGAAAAGATGGAGAGAACACGAAGTCGACTGCAATGCATTACAAAGTGGAAAGCCATGCAAGCTCGCATTTCTGGAAAGAAGAAGGAGCGGAAGAGCTCTGAGGGTAAAAAACAAAAACGCCAAGCCCAAGCCCAGCCTGAAGTAGTGATTTCAGATGAGGATATATCATCTCAGCTTGACCAGGCTCGCCAACAGATGATGAGTATGCGCGAAGAAGATCAATATCGTTTGGTCTTGGCTATCCAGGGAGCCTCCGTCTTATCGGACGACCAGATTCCCTGGGGAAAGCTCCTCGATAAAAAGTTCCGCAGCCAATGGAGCCGTGGCACCCAAATACTGTTATGGGATCGCCTGAAACAGACAGTTCCAGACTGGGAAACAATATCGGTACTGGACGTTGCTCAGTACATTATCAACGAGTATAACCGAACAGGAAGTCTGCCTGAAGTTACTGGCAGTGGCTACGATGACGATGAGCGGGAAAAAGAATTGCTTGGGCACACTCATTCTCATAATAAGCCGACTGCGGTGGCGAAAAGTGCAGAGTTTGTCGAAGACTCTGGCGCTGAGGACGAGCACCACGATAGCGGACAACAGAACCAAGATGACAAGCTTGACATTACTATTGATCCTGCATTAATGGGAGAGCCGCCGGTCTCTCCACCAAAGGCCACCCCAAAACAGAAGAAGGCTACACGGGTGAAGCCACGGGCGAAGAAGTCAAAGAAGGTGTCTCTTAGCCAGGACCCCATTGAGGAGAGTGAACCGACTCTACCGCCAAGCGCGAGTGATGAAGGCGAGGAATCTAATCTCGATGAGGCAGAACTTCGGAAATCGAAGACACCAAGCAAATTCAAGTCTGTTAATACCGCGCTCGAAGAGAATGGCGTCGCTGCTCCTCAAGAGGAGCCTTATTCAGACAGCATTATGGACGATATGGAAGATCTACCCGCCAGAGTTCTAGCCTAATGCGTACCGTGTATAATTCACTAGTAATAATTGTTCGAAAGACGAGAGGAAAGAAAATGTATGAATTTGGGAGGGCTTTGGGAATGGTTTACGATTGAGTATCTGCTATTTTAGGCTATACGGACCATTGTGTTATGGCTGCTGTTAATGGCCGAGTTAAACTTGCAACAGAAGTTCGGAAACGGCCTGGTTTGGTTTTCTTTTCATTTTGCTGTCGACGACGAAGAAAAGATAGATCGTCAGCCAGCTTGTAATCAGACTTGGCGTACCTAGGCTGCTTAGTGTAAATGACAATATGAATAAATTCACGAAAACTGTATTGTTTTAAGAATAGTTGCTGAAGCGCTCGCTATTTGAAACGTGTTGGTGGCTTTAGGACTAGCAGACAATACTAAGACGGCTCTTTAGTTTGGCGTCCTAATTACGTTGCTGTACTAGTAGAAGGACCGCTTGCATGAAACGATATCGTCTTCTTCTAATATTTCATCCTCTTTGTATCCCTAGATTGAAGTGATTTATTTCTGCGCATGCGGTTTCAAAGATGATTGATACGAAACTACCGCGGCGCAAAGTCGCAGTAATTGGCCTCGGTAAGTCATAGTATTCACTCACAGCTTGTCCCGGCGGAAGTAGGCAGAAGGCCACTATCCTGTATCTTTGAATCATACGCCATGTTGGTTATGTAAGATATAACTTGAAAAGACTAATTGTAATGGCTGGATAGGCGCTCTGGGAATTGTGGCTGTCAAGAATTTGCTCGAAGAAGGATTCGATGTGACGGGATTCGAGCGCAGTAGCTATATCGGCGGCCTGTGGCGTTTCACCGAGGATGAAAATACTTTGAGTGTTTTAGAATGTCAGTCGCGGTAATCTATGCGTTAAGGATTTTCGAGTCAATGGACCTCCTTGCTGACAAGCAGTATCGTTTCAGCAACGACGACCAACATTTCAATAGATCGCGTCAGTGCCGATGAGTATTCTTTGCTGTTTGCAATTCATTTACTAATTAGTAATAGGGATCGTTTACTGATTTTCCTTTTCCAGCTGGTATGGCATGCGATCCGATAACTGATCCTATCCCGTCTTCTGCTTTCACATATTGTGGCCTTGTTATTGATGGGAAGCTGAAGCTGACACTATCGAATGACTTGACAGGCACCCCGATATACTGTGATGCGAAAGAGGTAAATAGTTATCTTGAGGCCTATGCGAGCCATTTCAATCTTAGTCCCCATTTTCGTCTTTCCACTACCATCAGATCGATATCTCGGGAGGAAAAGGGCGGAGGTAGATGGAGATTAGACTTCGAAGGACGGCCGAGCGAATGGTTTGACAGAGTTGTTATGGCCACTGGCCGCCTTGTTAAACCGAGGATGCCCAAGTTTGAAGGGGCGGATCTCTTTACCGGCCGACTCATCCATTCAAGGAGTTTTAAGAAGTGAGCGCGCAGTTTCTAGCAACTTCCCCTTGTTGTGCCTATGCAAGCTGACAGACATAGACCAGAAGTGTTTGACGGGCAAAGAGTTGTTGTAGTTGGTCTTGGGAATACCGGAGGTGATATTGTCGATGCGCTCATTGGCCATGCTTCGCATATTTCGTTATCACACAACGGTAGCGCTATCATTGTATAGGATGCTCTTCCCCATGCCCCCTACCTTGCCTCTCATGCGATTAGGCGCTGATAGATTCTCAAAGATGCCCAGTCTCGTCAACGGTGTGTCGGTTGCGGACGTTATATCGTACAGATCCCTCTACCTGGAAGATATCGTCGGTAAACTGTTCCCAAAAGTTTCCGAGAGGCTATTCCACGAAGCCATTCATCGAGTCTCAAGGGACGCATTTGGAGAACTCGATCCATCCTGGGGGCTTGATCCAAATCTTCCAGTCAAGACGGCCAACGTGGTCATTTCAGATACCATTATAGCCAACTTTCGATCCAAAGCCGTGAAGCCCATTCAAGGCATCCGGCGGTTCATTGGCGGGCGAAAGATTGAGCTGAACTCTGGCGAGGTTGTCGAAGCTGATACAGTCATCTGCTGTACGGGATATAACAACGACTTCAGCCTCCTGGAAGAAGAATTCGATCCGGCCTCCAATCCCTCACCCCGCTGGCTAAAAGCCCCTGGTTCCAAGAACCGGCCATGCCCGCGGCTATACCAAAACGTCTTCTCTCTCCAAGCACCAGACTTTTTGGCCTTTATGGGCCTCGTCTTCTTCATCAACGGCACATTCTGCGTCGCCGACATTGCCAGCATGTGCATCGCTCAGGTCTGGTCAGGCAGAGCCTCATTGCCGCCGGCACGGCAGATGCAACGCTGGATGGACCGGCACGAGGAGAGGATATGCAGCCTTGCGCAGACGGGGCCTGTGCTTCCTGCGTCATTGCCACAGGGCGAGTGGCTGGCATGGGCGGATAAAACAGCAGGCCTGGGTGCGGCAGAGCATCTGGGCTGGGGTCTGAAAGGCTGGCTCTTTTGGTGGCGTGAGAGGAGGCTGTGGAAGATGGTCATGGACGGGCCTTTGACCGCTGCTTTATGGCGGCTGTTTCCGGGACGGAGAAAGTGCTGGGACGGGGCGAGGGCACAGATCGAGAGGATTAATGAAGAGGTGGAAAGAAAGCGAGAGCAAGCATGGGAGCGGGAGTGGAAGGAAAGCTTAGACATTGATTCGAGCGGTTGATATTGGCCTGTCCAACGCATCAGTTGCCGAATTTGGAAATAACGGAAAGTCGCACAAGCACTAATAGAATGACTGGATTTGAAACATTGATGTAATGTCCTTTGAATGGATATTTTGGATTATAGTATGCGGCTGTCTGTGCTCGACGGCAGCTCTATTCTGCAGGCCTTCTGCAGCCTCGTACGAAGTGGAGTCTATAGCGATTCATTCGGCCTTTTGAGGTTTTCATGTTCCATCATCTAGAATATCTAATCAATGTTTATGATTTTCATGCCTTCCTGGCCTATTGCTGCCTATATGCTTATTCTTTGCCAGGGTCCAGGGCCTATGTATTGGGGATTAGATGTCATAGGACCAAGTGCCGTAGTATTCGCCCCTCGTGTGTTTCGAGCGACATGGTATCAATATCAAATGACGATTCGTATCCCAATCATTGCACCGGCAGTTGTTTTCCGCCTCGCCTATTGACTCGCTAGGCCTCGCCATGGCCTTCGGCTCCGACAAGATGTTGGGCACAGAATTACCTGTAAGCTGATACCTACTGCTAGGCCTAGCTGATCAATAGTGGGGGAGGGGCAGCCTTCCCGATACCCCTGCGGCCAATTCGTATCGTCGCCTAAAAAAATCTACTAGCTGGCATCATCAACCGAAACTTTACTGCGCCGGAATCCTCGACTGAATCCTGGGCGTATCTGGGAGTATCGCTACTACACGACACGCATGACTAGCATTGTGACTGGTAGCGTGCAAGGGATTCGGACTGCGACGCTTCTATGGAGGCTGGGTCATATTTCGCCTCGAATTCTGTGACTGTTGGGTGAAGGGGGCATTCAACCGACTTCTAGCGCTGGTCTATATATCGAGGCAAGAGACGCAATGCTCAGGGCGAGAATCAACTTCAGCAACTTCTTGTTATTTCTGCCCTGAACACCTCAACCGCGAAACTACTTTAAGATTTTTATTTCTTTCGAAAGCCTGCAAAATGGCTTCTGTTGAAGCTCTCTGGAGCAACCTCATATTGAGGCTCAACGATATCGAACTCAACGAGACTCACCAATCTATTGCCGTTGCTGCCATAGCTACTTTTCTTGTCCTTCTATTCACAACCAAAGCGCTTTCAGGAAGCCCTACAACAACAACAACAGCCAATGGTAACCAAAAGATACCATCGTCGCCGAGCTACTGGCTGCCCTTTCTTGGCCATGCCTTGTCTATGGTTTTTGGCAAAGACAGCTTCCTGGCTGGCATGCGGAGTCGGTTCCCAGAAGGCATTTTTTCTTTGAAGATGGCTGGGAAGATGCATCATTTCGTTTACAAGCCCTCACTTGCTGCGGCACTGTTGAACCTGCAACGGCCTGCTGAGGAGGAGCAAATGCTGGCAAATCGACTGCTTGGATCTACCTTTGGCGTGAGCAAGAAGGACCAGGCAATTTACAACAAGATATTCCCAGAGGCGCTGGCTCAGTGGAAGCATCTCAGCTCTGAGCCTGGCCTTAGCGAAGTCACCAACGTGACGTTATCGCAGGTTAAGCAGAACATTATCAACCTGGTCACATTCAGCCCCAATCCTATGGACCAAACAGAATGGGAGAAGTTGGCGGACGTCGATGTCATTGAGGAGAACGGCAAAGGGGGTCCCATTACTCAGGTTGACTTGACGGAGCTTTCGAGGAATTTTGTCGCAATCACGGTGATTCCCGCCATATACGGTACCGACTTTGTGGAGAATTTTCCAGAGATATGGAAATGGATGTGGATATACAACGAATCTTTTGTGCTTCTGGCCACTGGTGTTCCTGCCTGGGTCCCTTGGCCGCGGCTACAGCGCGGAAAGCTTGCTAGGAGACGCGTTCTAGCAATGCTATACGAGTTCAACGAAGCCATGGATAGGCACTTGAACGGAGAAGAAAACGACCCCAAGTGGCAAAATTTGGATAATGTCAGCAGACTTGTCAAAGGCAGAATTGAGCTCTTCAGGAAGCATGGTGTATCGCTTGAGGGCCGAGCCGCCTTTGATCTTGCGCTTTTATGGGCTTCGGTTGCAAATTCCAACGCTCTCATCCCGTGGATGCTTTTTGAGCTTTACAGGGACCCCGTGCTTCTAGAGCAGGTTCGAGAGGAAATTGCACCCTATGTCAATGCCGTGCAGCCAGAAAACGAGTTTGGGTCCGCAGTCTGGGTACCGCCGGTACTGGAAGATGTCGATATCGACGGTCTGATAACAAAGTGCCCACTTCTCAAAGCGTCATACATTGAAACACTGAGAGTGTATTCTGGTGGATGGGCGATGAAGCTGATGTACCATGACACGGTGTTGGAGGAGAGAGGAAAGGGTGGCGAATCGTTCCTCTTGAAGAAAGGGACGTATGCCCATATTCCTCAAGAGCTTCATCAGTTTGATCCACAGTACTTTTCGAATCCAACAGAGTGGCAGGCAGAAAGGCATATTCGGGAAACAGTAGATGAGAATGGGAAGAAGTCTTTGACAGCGGATATGGGAACTTTGAGACCATACGGTAAGTGGCTCCTGCTACATTGGAATTTGATGACTTTTCCTAACTGGCTTTTTGTAGGAGGCGGCCTAAAGATGTGCAAGGGACGACAATTCGCGCTCCGGGAGATATTACTATATACAGCAGCCATCATCACATTCTACGATATGCAGGCGCCGAAAGGAGGGCCATGGAGTGAGCCTCAGACGAGGAAGCTTGTTGCGAACAGACATCCGAAGAAGCCGCTGAAGGTGTGGATTAAGAGGAGAGGTCAAGTAACCAAGGATGAGGGGAAAGAAGAGTCATGAATCTAATAGATGTATAATTTAAGCAGTTATGATTTTCCTCTTGTTAGAAATAACCGATTGGGTGTGGAGTTGAGCTCGCGCGATATTCGTGTTTCCACGTTCCTTGGTTTTGCTCTTAACTGCTGGGAACCACTATTTTTGTCAACGTAAGACTACATGTACATGTGTATACGGAGTACATGCTATGGGAGCTGCAACAAGATAACGTGACGGAACCTCGTTCCTAAAGATTTTGGATATAAGCTAATATTGTTTACTTTACTTAATTATCACTTACAAATACACATTGATGCTAGACGTGGACCGTGCTGCCTCAGGTGTAAACGATGACACCATAGCGTCGCCGACTCGCGAACCGGAGCCGAGCCTCGAAACGCCGCGACAAGACATCAATACCTATTTCTGCGGGAATTTGCCGGCCAGGCTTACTTTTCAAACTGCACAGCGATGCTGCTCGCGCGACGGTAATCCCCCGACAAGCTACTGGAGCATTCCCGGAGACATTCTGAGGCGTCATCGCCGTCTCTGCTGCTGTTATAACAACCACACGTGCTCAGCTCCCAACCCCACCAAGCTCCGAGAAGCTCTCTCCAGCATCTACACGCTCGACGGTTGGCGCTCGCGCTCGAGGATGTCTCCCCCTTGATGGGAACCTACGACAATGATCCCGCGAATTCTGCCTCGAGCGGCGCTCGCCTGTCCGCGGAGCAGCGTCGCGAAGGCGCACAGTCTCCCGCTATGGCTGCCGCAGAGGCCAATTGCTGCTGCTCTCCATCGACCCCTCCGGACTTCGGCTGCGTGCCGCTATGATCGAACGCCGTCGCCAGTTCCCGAGTCGCTGAAACCCGCGCCTACGAGCCCGAATGCTTCTCCGGCTGGAACGACTGCAGCTTCTGCTGCTGCTGCTGCTGCCGCTACTACTGATACTGTTCCGTCCTCGACGAAAGACGCTGCGAAGAAACCCAACAATGCCCCCGTCGATCCCCTTGCGACCGTGGACAAGTCCACTACGGAGCAGCGGAAAGCTGACTGGGCTATAATGAAGGAGATGTCGCGATATCTGTGGCCCAAGGGCGACGTTGGCACAAAGGTGCGCGTAGGCCTTGCGGTCGCTCTGCTGTTTGGCGCAAAGGTTCTGAATGTACAGGTGCCGTTCTACTTCAAGAGCATTGTGGACTCGTTAAACATTGATATTGCTGCTGTTGGCGGTACAGCTACAACCGTAGCGGGCGCCATGATTCTCGCATACGGAGCTACCAGGATAGGCGCTACGCTCTTCCAAGAACTGCGAAATGCCGTCTTCGCCTCTGTTGCGCAAAAGGCTATTCGCGGTGTTGCTCGAAATGTATTCGATCATTTGCTACGGCTTGACCTGAGCTTCCACTTGTCCAAGCAGACGGGAGGCTTGACGCGAGCCATGGATCGCGGTACAAAAGGCATCAGCTTCCTCCTCACCAGCATGGTCTTCCATATTCTTCCAACGGCATTGGAGATTGGCATGGTTTGCGGAATTCTCACATGGCAGTATGGCTTCAAGTTTGCGGCTGTAACGGCGCTGACAATGGTCGGATACACGGCTTTTACTATCTGGACGACGGCTTGGAGAACAAAGTTCCGAAGACAGGCCAACGCTGCGGATAATAGAGCGTCGACGGTGGCTGTGGATTCGCTCATCAACTACGAAGCTGTCAAGTACTTCAACAATGAGAAATTTGAGGTCGCGCGCTACGACAAGGCTTTGAGGGAATATGAAAAGAGCTCCATCAAGGTGGCCACTTCTCTGGCTTTTCTCAACAGTGGGCAGAATGTCATTTTCTCTACAGCTTTGACCGCAATGATGTACTTTGCTGCTGAGGGAGTCGCCACAGGAAGCCTGACTGTTGGAGACTTGGTCATGGTAAACCAGCTTGTCTTCCAACTGTCTGTCCCTTTGAATTTCCTTGGCTCCGTGTATCGTGAACTTCGACAGTCACTCTTGGATATGGAAACACTGTTCAATTTGCAGAAAGTGAATGTGAACATCGTGGAAAAGCCGACAGCGAAACCCCTAGCTCTAGTCAAAGGCGGAGAGATCAAATTTGAAAATGTCAACTTCGGATACCACCCCGAGAGACCAATTCTGAGGGATCTTACGGTCACCATTCCTGCTGGAAAGAAGGTTGCCATTGTTGGCCCCAGTGGTTGTGGTAAATCCACCCTGCTGAGGCTGCTGTTCAGATACTATGATGTCCAGGCCGGTCGCATTCTCATTGATGACCAGGACGTTCGCGATGTTACTGTCGATTCCCTACGCCGATCTATCGGTGTTGTGCCTCAAGACACCCCCCTGTTCAACGATACGGTTGAGCACAACATCCGCTATGGTATGATTGATGCCTCTCACGACCAAGTCGTCGCGGCCGCAAAGCGAGCCCGCATCCACGATATCATTGAGAAATTCCCAGATGGATATCAAACCAAGGTCGGCGAGAGAGGTATGATGATCTCTGGCGGCGAGAAGCAGAGACTGGCAATGAGCAGATTGCTTCTCAAGGACCCTCCTTTGCTCTTCTTCGACGAGGCGACCAGCGCGCTGGATACGCACACTGAGCAGGCCTTGATGATGAATATCAACGGAATTCTCCGCGAAAAGGGACGCACGAGCGTATTTGTGGCTCACAGGCTGCGAACCATCTTTGATTCGGACTTGATCATTGTGCTGAAAGAGGGACGAGTTGCGGAGATGGGTACCCATAGAGAGCTGATTGACCGCGTGGGTGTTTATGCTGAGCTTTGGAGTGGTAAGTTTTCTTTCCCTGAGTCTTTGTGGCGAAACAAGTGCTAATTTCTCTTTTTTTTTTCTAAACAGCGCAAGAAACAATGTTCACCGAGGATGGCGAGGCAAAGGACGGAGAGGCAGAAGGAGAGGAAGCTTCCGAGAAGAAGAACTAGACACTGGCTTTTTAGTATTGAGAACAACAGAAAAGCTGAGCATGGTGTGACGGATCACATGCCAGCATGTACTCATAAATGTATAAAGTATTTAACTAACTTTGCATATGGACATACTTACGTTGTAACTGCGTCTTGAGCCTTTCTTCTCTCTTTTCGCTTTAAACTTCTATTCGGATATTGTCGAGTAATGCTTTGTGGCTAAATACGCCGTGTCTTATCCTTGTCTGTTTGCTCGAAGAGGAAAAATGGGATCGGTTTTTGGAGTTTTGTCGTCTCGTACGTCTCGTCGGATAATTGATCGTCTTTGTTTCACATTCTTGGATGTTATCGGCTTCCTGATCTATGTCCTCCTCTTTCTGCAGAGACGGCAGCTATGACGACTACTGCCTTTTGTAGATCTAGTACTTTATGCATTGAAACGCGGCTTATGAATCGCTCGTGAAGAATACGCTGAGTACGCGTAAGATCCATCATCATCAGTCCACTTTTATTTGATCAGTTGTTAGCTGCCAATGCTTTGTTGTTACTAAACTCCTTTGTTATTCTTTCAATTGTGCTATAGAACGATATTCCCTTGTTCGTTACGTAAAGCAGAACAAACTGTTTATACCGAAACAATGAACAACGTTAAAACAATTGGTATGCTGCTCCAAAACTGTGAAAGCAATTTCTTTGTATCGGAGATCCATTGTCTGCTGGATCGCCATGTTTGGACTGGACATCTGTTCTCAAAACGTAGATCTCGTATTGAACTTCTCCAACTTCCCTTATAATCTATGTCTAGCCGTGAAGTCGTTTATAATGTTCTGTAGACGGCTGCAATTCTTAAAATCCAATGCAATTCTTAAAATCCAATGGCAATTTCGCTACATACCATGGGCGCTCTTCTTTAGTCTCTAAACGGCGCGAATGTCTTTTGCGTATTCAGTCGCGAGCTCCTCTAACAACTCTGAAGCTTTTTGTGCGCCTCCTTGGTCATTTAATTCTTTTCCCAAAAGGTGTGCTTTGGCTGAATAGCTCTCGTCTGCAAGGACCTTGTTAACAGCTACTTTGACTTGATCTGAGGTAGGATTGTCGGTCTTGAGGTCGATGCCAGCACCACACCATGCCACTCGAGCAGCCGTATCTTTCTTATCTTCTGTTTGACCCGCGCAGAGAAGAGGGACTCCGTGAGAAAGCGCTTGAGTGATACTTCCATAACCGCCATTCGTTATCAGCAAAGAAAGACGTGGAAGTAAAAGATGATATGGCAGCCAGTCTGCATAACGAACGTTGTCTGTTTCTCCTATCTGTACTTTCACATCTTTGCCGTGCGGCGATACAACGATCAGGAGAAGTGATGGGTCGTCCTTCAAGGCTCGAACAGAAGGGATGATCAGGGACGTAGGGTCCATGGCGAGTGTTCCTTGGGTGATTCCGACGACTCGTGAATGTGACATCACGGTTTCCCACCATGCGGGTAGCTGTGATAAGGTAGTAGGGGATAGCCTGACGAGGGGACCGACATAGGCTACTCGGTTTCTGTGCTGCTTAGACTTTGGTTCTTGGGAGAACTCGAGTGTTGCGCATGAAGCTTGGATGTGAAGCAGAGGGCTGTACGTGAAGTACTCTGCCGGCTCTCCAAATGGAAGATTCTTCAGTCCAAGCACTTTCCTCTGTCGATTAATCACAGGGGCCAGAAAGAGAGGAAGGAGAATCCATTGGTTAATGAGCTGCTGCAGCCCGTTCCACATCAAGCTCAACCAAGACGCTGGAGGAGAGTCTCCTGATACTGGAAATGGCGCTGCAGCTCCCGAAGTATAGAAAGGAATGACCCCTAGAGTTGCATATGCAGGTATTTCTCCAAGCTCATGCAGAGCGCGAGCTCCATGAGGAAACACATCGACAAGCAAAGCGTCTGCGGGAAAATCGGCCAGAACAGCCCGATAGTCGGCAACTTGGGCCACAACGCGAGCCCGTAATCGGTGAAACTGCCTATCAAGAAGTCCAGTCGAGTTAGCCTTGATGAATGGCGCGTCGATTGTGGCGATGGCTCGGGTCTTGACGAATGTTGCTCCTGTGACTTTGACGCGAGCCTCGTTATCAGCGCTCATCAGCCATACGACTTGGTGGCCGCGATCGACGAGGGCTTGGCTGATGGCTTGCATTGGATAGGCATGGCCGGCAGGGAAATGAGAGTGCAGAAGGAATTTCATCTTTATTATGCGAGGTGTTTGTGTGAAGCAGCTGCAAGATGTTGCTGCTGGAGTTTTGCTGCTTGCTGGCTATTTCGCGGGGCTTGCTGGAGTGCTTATGGATAGAAGTTCCTAAAAAAAAAGAAGGCCTGGCAGTGCAACGCTCGAGATGCCCACAAAGAGTATTCAAGGAGTAAAATTCACTGATCAAGATCTCCCAAACCGCCAAAATTCTAGCATAATATCGGCTGAGCATTTGATGCTGGATTCAATCCCCTTGCAGCATTTGACGGCATTACCCTACAAACGTTTGAACACTGAAACCACACCCAAAATTGCATCGGCGCTTAAAAAAGAACGTTCTGCTGTCGCGTTGAGAACGGAAAACACTATCTACTGTAATAACCTAGCAATATTAGGAAGAAGATGAAATGAGTAGAGATGTTTTAGGTTGCGATCAAAGATGCTCGGCCAGTAATATACAGTATTCAACACGCCACAATCAACGACTTGATTTCACTATCTTTGACTATTCTACCTCTTTACCTGCGTAAGACGCAATGCACCAAAACTAACGAGCTATTTCCACTATCTTTGCCTATATCACTCCATCTTCAAGAGAAGTATTACCCTTTGCCTGTGTAAGGTTCTTCCACCGCATTCATGTGACTCTCTGAAGTGATGGAGCAATAAGTTGTCTGGGGTTGCTAAAGGGACGGTCTATTCAGACGCTATGCCACAGGACACTCTTGACTCTTCGGAATTGCAGCCATGAGCGCAGCACAGGTACATGACTTTGAGGCGAGATGCGGGCACGAGCTCAGTGGCCATCCCGGCTTCGCACGGGGACCATGAGCCGTTCATTGGCGTGGGTGCATTTAGTAGAGCGATGGCCTCGGATGCACGGCTCGCTACAAAGACAGTCAGCGATGAACAAAGGACAGACGTTGTCAACGGGACGTCGAGTCGAAGCAGGGTACTTACCAGGCCATCCTCACGCTGTTTATTAGAGGCATGTTAAAGGTTTGCTGGAGTTGTGTGTTTAGGAACAGGATTGAATGTCAGATAAGGGTGTACGTGAGCCAATTGCCAAGCACAGCACAAGCGGCGTATCCGATCGCACCCGGCGTCGGATACATGTACATCCAGAACCACTCCATGTACACGTTACGATGAGGGTTTGGTGTCCTCGTAGCTGATGCACCTGGCCTCTAACAGACCACGTGTGGCATCAACAACTCTACCAAACCCTCATCCATGGCCACAGGGCAAGTCCCGCAATGTACACGTTACGATGAGGAGACAGCGTCCTCGTAGCTGATGAGACACCGGCCTCAATAGACCGCATGTGACATCAACTACTCGGCTGACCTATACGTAACACCGCAGCGGCTCCAACCATGTACACGTTCCGATGAGGAGTTTAGTGTCATCGTGGCCGACGGACATCGGCCTCAATAGACCGCATGTGGCATCAGCAACTCGACTAAATGATCGTGGAGTCAAGTCCAGCCATGTACACGTTACGATAAGGAGAAAGCGTCCTTGTAGCTGATAAACATCGGCCTCAGTAGACCGCATGTTGCATCAACTACTCGGCTGCACCTCATACGTAGTAGCGAAACGGAGTCCATAGGCTCACCCTCAGACCAATGTGGCATCAACAACTCGACTGTCTAGCATTGCCAGACTGCATCACTACCCGCTGTCAATGTTGAGTTAGTGATGGAACAGATGGATGGCAAAAGACAGATACCTACTGTGCCTTAGCTGGGCCCCAATAGACCACCCGCCAAGTGACTGGAGATGAAAGCGCTCAGACAGTTTATCATCCTACCCAGGATGTCCTCTCGATGCGGAAAGCCATAGTAGCGAAGGAGTCGACGTGTGGCTGTCGCAGTCAGGTTGCTAAGAATGCGTCAGTAAGATTCAACATCAGGAACGAAGAATGCTCAACTCACTTCTTTCCGTTCCGAGGATGATCTGATGCATAGTCTTCCAAATATGAACAGTCGAGATGTTTGTTCCTCTAGAGGCAAATTGGTAGATGGTGAATCCTCATTCTTCTAACGGCGTAAAGTCTATAGAGACAGAGTTAGAGAGAAACGTACGGACAGACAGGAAGAGGATTAATGATACGCATCGAGAGAAAAACATACAAAGATGGAGCGAGATACTTGGAACAGGCGTTGGAGCGACTGGACGCAGAATGGTAATGCAAGATGAATGATGCTGATAGCAGCGGGGCTCGGTGTGATTGAAGGAGAGGAAATTTTGAACCAGAGAGGAAGAAACTGCTCATAGGATGCGTGAAAAGTCCGGGCGTGCCAGGAAGATGTTCTGGCATTCCATGATGAAGAAACGAAAATGGTTGATATGGAGATACACTGATGTGCGAAGTGTCTGAGAGCAGGAAGAGTAGAGTTTGGAGGAAGACAGAGAGATGAAAGAGAGAATGTGGTGGAGATAGAAAATACCAAGATTTCTACGCAATATATAAGAGGAGAGCATGGCTGGGGCGGTCGACTGCTATTGTGCAGAGAGGATGGGTAGCAGGGGGAGGGGGGGAGAGTAAACAAAGAATAATAAGAAATGCCCCATCACTTCTCAAACCCCCCCAACAGAATGCGGGACCAATAGCTATGCTCCGGAAAGCAAAACATCAGATCAAAAGTCGGTGTGGTTGCCAAGAGGCAGAAGATGCATGTGCTGCAGACGAGTGGCAGCATGAGCATTTGATAGTGAATAGCGAACAAGGGTTATGGAGGGAAAACGCAATTGACGCTCGAGACTTTGATAGTCCTGAGAAAGAGATGTACCAATATTTAATATTGGAAATAATGAAGGCATAATCAAGGCCTTGATAATGTTGCTGTCAAAAGAGGAGCATAGGGTGCATCTGGCAGTGCCGGCGAAGAACACCAACAAAATGTGTAGCGCTGTCACTTCTTCACAGCATCACGATTTGCAATCTGGCTCGCAACCAATACTGTAAATGAACTACGCTGCATAGCTACGTATAGCCACAGATGCATGCGAAGCAGCAACACCATCGCGTTTGGTAGAATTCAGGGGCTACGACATACATCCATTCATACTACTGAGATAGCTACACAACGTCAAGGAGTGCAACACCAGAATGGTATCATGAGAGGTCAGTAGCTAGTGGATCTTCTGCATCTTCTGCATCTTCTGCATCTTCTGCATCTGCAGAGTGACGTGGGGGGGTAGCGGTCTGGACCTCGAGGCCACCAAGAGAGCAATTCACTCCACCGAGAAATATAAACACTCAACAAAAAAAGAGGGATCATGCAAGCAAACGGAAACCCCCCAATAATAAATCAGCATCATAAAACAATAAACAAAGTCGACGTCATCTCCCTCACTTCGTTGCCAGACCAGAGCCGCAGCCTGAGGCGCTCACGTGCCTCGAGTGATCGAGGAGGACCCGCCCACGCCTACTTAAACCTCGCCTTCCCCCTACCTCTCTTCTCTTCTTCTTTTCCTTTTTCCTTTCCTCAGCGCCGCCCTTCCCTTCGGGGATACTCGTTCGCATGGAGTAAAACTCCAGCACAGAACCCGGCGAGACAGTTGTGCTCCGGCCTAGTGATTAGGCTCTTGGGTAGGCGAACTCAAGAGCCAGGAGGCTTGGCACAAGCCAAGCCTTCAGATGAAGGCTGCTTTTTCATTGAGCTTGGGGCTATATGCCTGGACTCGAAGAAGAAATTCTCGCTCTAAACTTCTGAGTTGTTGATGGTTGGCCTTGGTGTTTTGTTTGTGCTGGGAGATTAGCGGCGTGCTCATCAAGGCGGGTGCTGTATGGCACGACTGCTGTCGTTTTGAGAAATGGATTTCACTCGTTGATCAAGAGCGTCGCAGATATTGTAGAGTAGCAAGAAATGCTATTGTAATCCTGCTTTACGCGACCCTTCGTCTCCTTGGTGAACCCTCTGCTGGCGAAACGAAGCAGAGAAAGAAATCCTGATGATGCTTCAGCGCCAAAACACTCACAAAGTGACACCAAATTCTCCACCACTTGATTCTGAATCTACACAGAGCCTTTTCTTCCATTCTACTGAGTTTGCTCCCTTCCCATGACCTGCTTGTAGTCTCAGTTCTCTTTCCCATCGGTCGCCATATGGAGCGACCCTGAAATCTTGTCAAGATTTCTCTCTTCACGAACCAGCCCAGCTGTACCGAAATTACGCAGAATTTAACACAGATAGAGAGCATATTGGGACTCGAGAGGAAGCAAGATTAAGGTATGTAGCTAGTGTCAGCATCCAAGCCTGCGTATTCTCTCGAGCAGATCGCTAGAACGACTTCTTCCCACTCCATGAAGGCCTTGGTGGAAAACCGAAGATTACGCCTACACCTCTGCGCCTAGCAGTGAAGATAAGAAGGCATACTAGAAGTGAGATAATACTCTCTAGGAGAATTTCTCCTGCATTGAGATGCCCTTAGTCCACCTTGCTGGCAACGAGCTAGATGGACCGGCTTCTCCATCTCGAGAAATTCTGATCGCTTTTGAGGAAGCCAATATCTTTCCAAGCTACTGGCAATTCAGCCTTTGCTATTTTTTCTCTTCCTCTTCTCCCTCCTTCTCTTCTTCTTCGAGAAAGGCCCCATAAATCGCACCTCTCCAGTTTAACCAAAGAAAGCCCTCCGACTTCCTGTTGCCTATTCCTCGCTGATCTTGAGACGCATTAGACAGATCCATTCTCCTATTCCGACAAAATGAAACGTGACAATCGAACGAGAGATCCAGGCGCGACGCGATCGACCAAATGGATGGGCAAGAAAGAACAACATGAATCTTTGAAGCAGAGATATATTACTACGACATTCCGACTCGAGAATGATCGACTCTTCGAAACACAGGGCCTTCGAATAGCAGAACATTAACTAGCTAAACATATCGAAAGAATCTTTGGGAGTAATACCTACCTAGTGGGATTAATGTGTACAATGTTTATCCCGCATTCATCTTGGAAGCACTCGAGCCGATCTCTCTCTAGCTAACATGATGATGAACCAGAAACCTGCCAAGTTAGTAGCCTTTCTCACTATAGAACTAGCAATGCTGAAGTACGGGCAAATCTCCCAAATTTGATCGTCGTTGCTCAGAAAGTAGTATAGATAGCACTGTATTTTTTTAAGCTTCAATTCATTCTTGCGCCAGAAATTATCACAATTGTCATAAGAAAGCTACATCTTTGATCCTTTTTTAAGAATATGCCGCCGCTGAAAGACTTGTTCACAGCAATCAAGCCAAATATTGGTCCCGGATGAACAAGCTACAGGAGACAAAAAGAGATATGCATATAGTAATTGAAAGCGATTCGAGCCGTGGGAATAAGAGTAGCTATTATTTAGGGATATATACGCCGTCAGTTGAATTAAACTGGTACTATAATCTGGGCTGCGTATATTCTTGGTTGCTGCAGGCGAGTGATTGACTTAGCTGTTCTTGCATTCGTGAAACAAACGCTTTGACCACGACGCGCATTTTCCCAAAATTCATATCGCGGCAAAATTACCTGGATTTACAAGCCTCGCATCTCAAGCTGTTGCAAAGCCAGCCAATTCTTGTTGAACATCGACAGTAGGCTGCCAATGCGGCTTATAGTTCCATTATGTGCAAAAATGGCTAACAGTCGTGCGATTCCACCAAAAAGAAGAAAAGTTATACTCGGGAATGGTCATTTTTAGATTTTCGTTCCCGCCGTGGCTGACATGATTTACGATCTTCGTCATGACAAGTGGATGACATCACAATCAATCGACAACTATTTAGGCTGGCGCGAGCAGCCTCATGGTATGCCTCAATTCTCCCTTTACCTAAGCATCGAGAAATCTTGTGTGAACAAGTTCAATTAACTAGCTGGAATATCTAACCATGGCAGATAAAAAAGTAGACCCCGAAACAAGCCAAGATCAGGTCTCTGCTGGAGATAAGCACAAGACTGAAGTAGAAAATCCAGACGCGAAACGAACCAAAGTCGAAGAAAAGGAAGAAGCATTGTCTGACACGATTAACGACCATGGCAAAGAGAAAAAAGACGACACTGGTCAGGACGTGAAGGAAGAACCAGCAGATTCCAAACCCGATACCAAGTCGGCAAATGGAAACGGCACCGCTGCAGAGAAAAAAGACGACGAGGTTCCATCAAGCATTCTTGAGAAAGGCATCATCTATTTCTTCATCAGAGGGCGCGTCGAAGTGGAGAAGCCAGAGGAAGTGAACGACATTGCACGAAGCTTCATCATTCTACGACCAATAGCGCATGATGCCAAGCTGAGCGAGGGGCCGCTTAGAGACGCTGGAAACACGCGAATTCTCGTTGTGCCAAAGAAAGTGCTTCCATCAAGCGGCAGGGACCGGTTTCTATCGTTTGTAGAGAAGTCGGGAGCTTCTTACGACGAGATAAAAGGCCAGTTTCTTGCTGGCGAAGAGTACGAGACAAAGACCAAAGGAACCAGGCATACTCCCGCAGCGACCCCGATTGGCGAAGGTGTCTACGCCATTACGACTACTGGAAGGGAAAGCCATCTGGCGTATATGCTTACAATTCCGCAAAAACTGGGCGAAGTGCAAAACGCTCTCAAAGTCAAAGAACAAGGCAGTTTCATCATCAGCACCAAGAATCCGAAATATCCAGGGCCAGCTTCGGCTCAGCTACCCAAAGGGCCAGAGTACCCCAAAAAGTACGTGTTGCATAGTAATATCCCGTTGTCAAGTTGCTAATCTCCTTGCGCAGGATCCTCGAAGAGTTCCGGGACCTGAGATGGATTCCAACGCAGCCAGATCATTTCGACTACGACAACTCGCAGATTCTGCTCATAGGCGAGTCTTCGGGAATCGAGAAAGCTCTGACACCTCAAGAAGAAGATGAGAAAGCGAACAAGGAGAAGCCGCTCGAGGCCATGGAAGAATTGGAAGAAGAGGATTTGAAGCGGATGAAGCATATGCCGGGAGATTCTTCTGCTTCAATCTATGCAGATTTGAAGGCACACGCAGAGGACTATCCGAAGCTCCAGACTACATTTTAGAGAAGCATCAAAGCAACTACAGATCTGTTTCAAGAAAAATGCTTGGGGTTTTACGATGTCTACTGGTGACATTCGAAACGTTAAAGCAACTATCTGTCTGCTTACAGACCGTGAGTCTGTCTCGATGGACCAACGGAATTCCCTGCTCCTAATACCTAAGATAAGCAGAACAAAGCAAAAATACTTTACTCGCTGAATAATGTGTCGGATGGCGGGTTCAAAATAGTCACCGAGCTTGGAATCAATGTGCAACTGCTGATAGATGATGTTGAGAGCAACTAGCGATTGATTTGCTCAGCTGGCTTTGTATGACTCTTTGATAGGCTATCGCTTCGGATTACTTATCAAATAATGTCCGCAAAAGAATGATTCATTGTCGGGATTTTGTCCTGCCTTAACAGGCTTGGCAGAGCGGCTAGCTCACCACATCAAGTTTCCACGCAAGGGTCTTGGAACCTCTTCAACAAAGGGCCCAGCATCGTGTAATCGTATAGACGAGTGAGTCAAAGGCTCCTGCAGGGCAACTTTGTGTGTTGCCAGTAGGTCTCCTTTGGTGACCTTTTTAGCCCGTTTTGGTAATCAGGATGACAGTACTAAGCGTATCGAGATCTGGGGAGGTCTAGAATGGCAGGCTGGATATAGGTCACCCAACCCAATGACTAGCTACTTTAAGCGAAAAAGACAAATTATAAAGATCATCTTGAAATGAAGAGCAGTACAATGTCCAAATTGCCTCGTACAGCTTACGAGGGTGACCTATGTGCTCGGGTTGTCCATACTGTACGCTCCCTTGAAGGTGGCGCGGGGTACTCAAGCTTGATCATGAAGTGGGTATGAAAATCAATAGTCATGACTCACAGCAATGATCTTTTGTCAATGGCAAGGCTGATTAGCCAATCTGACCAAAACAACGAAACAAAAACGCTCTGGACGAAAGAACTTAACAATATAGGATCTTCAGAGAAAGACAAAGTATAAAGATGGAAGCTCAGTTGATCAGAAACATCTCCATCTCCATCAAAGGAATCCAACCACCCGACAATGTCTTCTTCCGCATCTTTTGAGCCCATGCCGGCAACGGCTGCGGCGACTATCGCAAACTACCATCGCACGGTCCCAGATGCCAAAATGCACCTCGCTATAGAGATTCCCCAGGCAGAACATCGCATCAAGCTCGTCAACGCTTGGCGCATCCCGCCAGGCAGCCGCATCCTCGAAATTGGATGCGGACAAGGCACGACAACTGCGGTTTTGGCCGAAGCCGTGGGTCCAACTGGCCATGTTGACGCCGTGGATCCAGGACGTCCAGACTACGGATCTCCCTGGACGCTGGCTCAGGCACAAGAGCATCTTTCCCAAAGCGCTATAGGAGATCGCATCTCGTGGAACTTTGCCGATCCGATCGACTACTTGGCGGCGAATGCGGATAAATCGTGGGACTATGTCGTCTTTGTCCACTGCATCTGGTACTTTGACTCGCCTGCCACGCTCACCAAGATGCTGGGCGCCTTGAAGGGGCGAGCAACGTCTCTTCTTGTTGCGGAATACGCTCTCAAGGCGACGGAGAAGAATGCTCTGCCACATGTCCTTGCTTCGGTGGCGCGAGCTACCCTCGAGGCGCACAACAAGGGCAGCCAAGCTAATATTCGGTGCCTTTCCAGTCCGGGTGCCATTACTGATGCTGCTAATGAGAATGCCTGGACTCTTGATGGAGAGACTTTCCTGGTGCCCGAAGCGGGACTCTTGGATGGCCAGTGGGAGACGGGAACAGTCAAAAGTCCAAACTTTTTGAAGGAGATTGAAGAAAAGGTGGAGGATCCAAAGGTCAGGGCGCTCTTGCGCTCGGCTCGAGATGGCGTTCTTGGAGTTTTGGAGACGATGGAGGTGAAGAAGTCGTGGACCATGGATGTTTGGGCTGCCACCTTTCACTAGGACGCATCTCAAGTTGTGAAAGCAAGATTACAGATATTATCACAAGCTTCAATAGCTACGCTGTGATATCCAATACAAATTATACCATTTGAACATTCTAGGATTGCCTTGTGTTGAATGAATTCTAGAGTCTAGCCATCAGAAGCAAAAACTCGGGCTAACCATCTTTCTCAACTGCATTGCATTAAGATTTGCTGATGTCTGCTTCAGTTTCAGCTGTGTGAGCATCCATGTACGTATCTTCGAATGGCTTCGCTCCCATGCGCGACCAAGCCATGGCTGACATTAGAGCCTCGTCCGTTTCTTTTGATGCAAATAGTAACTCGGAGTTTCCATCCCCGAGATGTGTAACTGATCGATCCTAGAAGCCACTTATTAGTAAATGAGGAACATTAATATCACTATAGCTTTGGGCGCATAGCATACCAGTCCCAGGGTCAACTTGATTACGCCGTCCGCCCATTGATTCTCATAGACATAACTGGGAGTTTTGCCCGCAGCGGCACGGAGGATATTATCTGCCACAATTGTGCCTTGTCGCATCGCCGATCGCGCATTCGGATTCGGCGTGTTCGTGTCGGCAACATCGCCGCAAATATATATGTTTGGTAAAGAATCGTCGGCTATCTGGAGGCTTGGCTTGACTTTGATGTGGCCCGAGGATGAAATCGAACTGGGAGAGAGGGTGGCAACCACGTCGGATAGTGGTCTTTGCCCGGTACAATTCATCTGTGAGATATCACCCATTAGGTCAGTCGTAACATGATACAACGCTACCAGGAGGACTTACAAAGAAATCGCAGGTAATCTGTCTGCCGGATCTCAGAGTCACCACTCCAGACGCCGCGTCTTCATTTACCACGCGCTCTTCAAGGATGAGCTCGACGCCTAATCGTTCAAGCCCTTCACGCGCAGACTTTTGAAGACCTTTGCCGAAGCGATGCATCACCGCATCTCTAGAATGAATCAGGATGATGTGCTTCTCTGGGTATAAGTCCTTGGCATCTGTGGCGACTTCGACCCCGGCAGCACCTCCTCCGACGACAACAACTGTTTTCGCTGATTCGAGCCTTTTTTGCATGCCTTGTAGGAGCTTCACCCCATCCGCCTTTTCTGTCGAATTCACTCGTGATGGAAGGCCGTCTTGTACACCCGCTCCTGTAGCAATGACAAGAAACTCGTATGGTATTGATTCCTCGCTGCCCTGTAGCCTCACAGTGTTTCGGTCGATATCAATAACCTTGTCTTGGATCCAGCGATATGACCCTTTGATAACCCCGTCCAAGTACCCTCCATAAGGAATAAACGCCTTGTGTTCGTGCCCTTTGACGACGCAGAATCTAGGAAGCACCCAGGTAAAGTGGAAATGGCTGTTCGGCTCAACGACCACGACGCGATAAGGGCTACGGGGAGAGAGATTCTTTGCAATAATCTGGGCGACACGGTAGCCCGCAAAGTTCGCACCGACGATGACGATATTGCGACTTCTCTCTTCTCCTCCAAGAGACCCAAACAGAGCGGCTTGACGTCGTACTATGGCACCTCGGATAGCGAGCCGCAGCTCTGTCCAAAGCATAACGAGGGCATAGCCGACAATCTTGGTGTATAACTTTGTCTTTTCCAACATTTTTGTTTTCCGGCTTTAGAAATAGATTCTCTGCGATATCCTATCGAGAAGTCAGGAACTCATTGAGAAGAATTCCCAGAATCGCCATTGTTTTCATAGAGAAGGATAAAAACCCCCAAGCCAGCGAAGAGAATGAAAATGCCGAACTCAGCGTCACGGACGAGGCCTCTCCGGCCGACTGTGTCCGGAGTCCGACTCGGAGATTTCCATGCTTTAACGTTCTCATCTAAGCAAAGGAATCGTTGCTAGCGGCACGGCAACGCCAAAAGACAACTGGACCCCAGTGGAGAGGGATCGTTAGCCGCAAGCTCTGGCGCTAATGGATGCAATTTCAGGGATATTTTGATCCAATGTGGACCAGAAGAGTTATCTGATGATCTGATAATCGCGCATCTGTGCCCTGCGCGCACCATCACTTCTGGCCAGCTTGCCAACCATGGACTCGCACCGCCGCCAGTTTACACAGCCTACTCGTTTCAATATTTCGAGCTGAGGGCACTATGAGTCATAATTGGAAGCTAGGGTACTTGATAACACCTCAAATTGTAAAAAAAATTTAGCTGTTAATATGGTAAAATCTAGACCAACGTGCCATCCCTACACCAGTTTAGGCGCAATATCCGAAGCCCCAAACTCGGGATAACCTTTGGACTTCCACTCTGTAAAGCTCATCCCACCGGCAAGAGATGGCATCCTGATCATCAGAGGAACTTCAATGTCATTTTCTGTTCCCAATACTTCCGCTTTGTGTACGATCTTTTCGTCGAGCAGCTCAAATCCCAATTTCTTATACAGTCCAACTGTTGAGGGAGAAGACTCAAAGTAAACCGGTAGCCCTGCGCGCTCGCCCAAGTCCATACCCCATTGCACGAGCAAAGCTCCAGCCTTGCGCCCTTGATGCCTCGGATCAATGCCAATAACGTGGCAATCTAAACCAAATAAAAAAGCGGGCGTTGTTAGCAAAAAAAGCTGCCTCTCTTGGCATGCACTCCCACCAACAGCTGAGGGCTGAAAATGTGGATCTCACCAAGGATGAACGTACAGATATAGCGCCTACGGCCAAATAGTCTTTCTCTGACCTCCCATAGAGGGTTTAAAATCTTTTCTGCCCTTTCTCGCTGTTCCCCGAGAAGCCAGGGTACACCCTGGTTCCTTCGTTCCTCCTCGTTCCGCTCTGTCAGGTAAACATCGCCGAGAGCCATGCCAATGATGTCCCCGGTGCTCGTGTCGACGCATTTGAAAGTGTACTGGGATGCGCTGGTGTGCCAGTAAGCCAGTGTTCCGGCAGCGTGTGCCTTCTTGAAGTCGTCGTCGATCACTCCTGGAAAGAGAATCTCAAGCATGATCTTGCCCATTTGGTCATTTTGGAAAGCGTTAAAGTAGACATCGTAGACCTTGGGAATGTCCGGGATCAAGGCCGGGAGGACAACTTGAACCATGGCCGTTTGCGGGTAATCGCAGTCGATCCAACGTTTGAAGGCTGAAGTAGGTCTTTGAGAATTCAATGAGAAAGGTCACAGCGTAAACGAGGCGAGCTTTGCGTTGAAAGAGCAGTCCGTCATATTTATAATTTGAAGACTGACTTGAAGTTCCTGCCGAAACCGAATTAGACAGGTTGGTTGGATGGCTAGAAAACATTTCTAGCATGTGGCACCACAGGGGGACCGAGCACGGTAACAAAAGTCCGTCCGTATTGGAAGCTGATGGCGAAACTAGGTAAAAATATCGAATTTGGAAACGCCGAGCGCTCAAGGTCAAAGGCCAAGAGAGGCTCATGGTCTAGTAGATTGGTGGCCAAGGTGCGCCTCACACGCTTGCCTTTTGGAGCCAACCAGCTTCGCAAGGCTAAATAAGCACTTGATTCGATAGTTTCCACCAGAAGCGTGCATAGCGAACGAGTGGGATGGAAACGATTGTTTGTCCCAATGGAGATGCTCTGCCGAATTCGCTCCATAGAATGCTTGGCAATTTGGGGATCATGCAAGGAGGATTAAAGTTATCTGATCCGCTGCTGATTAGCGCCTTTGGTATGTAGAAAATTGTCGGAATTTATTCCGGAGAATGTTAAACTTCTAAGCTTATTTTCCGCGTGTTGATGGATAAATGAGACGGCGGAGAAAAGCTATACTTTGCAGGCAGCGGCAAACAGCGAGGAGACGATAGTGTATCCTTTCTTCCTCACGGAAGTTTCCCGCATTTCTCTGCATACTCTTTTCAAAGATATACGGCGTCCAACGGTGCATCATTGTCTAAGCCGGTTTCAAACTTTGTCCAAGCACTAACGGGCCTTTGCGCTCTCTCCTTCACATATGGCGTCGCAAGGTATCAGCTGTTGGCGCCATTCAAATCTTGTGGATCAGTAGGAGTAGGTGAACACATGGGATGCTCTGAGAACACAGCAAATCTGACCTCAATAGTGACGAAAGGGCAACGATCAGTTCTCCCGACGAAAACCACACCTCATAGCCAATTCTGACCATAGTTACTGGACGACTGAGGGAAAGTCGGATCACTAGCAATCCGTAATGATGTCTACCAAAAAGGATATTGTGGGGTTAATTTTTTTTAAAGTGTTTCTTATGGACCACGGCAGAATATGCAAGTAAAGCGCGATCAGCTAGTACTTGAGGCAATCCAAGATGCTGTACTCGCGTTGTGCGGGAAAGCGATTGGCTTTTTGTGGCATCTGTGGGTAGGCATCGCCCGCCACAGGTTAATACTTGACGACTCGAAGTATTTACCTATGTTAGGATCATATTTGGGGAGCATTCATTGGAGTTAAGCTCTAGAGCATACTCTTCCTTCGAAAACAGAACAGAGAATTCGCAAATATGTCACCTGCATCTACCTCGCTTTTTGGAGCACACTTACCCTCATTTCGAGCCAATTCCCCTTGGGCCTGGGACCGAGCCAAGGCATAAGTTTCCTCCAGACTCCCAGAAATTCGACTAATCCTGTGCCCTTTTTCTTCTTCTTTCTAACTGTGAAGGGGGGGGGTCCGTCCTGTACCTTCTTTTCCCTCTTGTGCATTCTTTAAATTCTGCGCCTTTCTCTGGTCCTGTACCTGCCCAGGTAAATTTCTAAGAGTTTGTACCAGTACTTCTTAACGTAGGCTACACATAGCCCAGAGAGGTGGAGGTTCGTGTTAGACATCGTTTCATCTTCCTCTAAGCCATTGGTACCTGTTATTCAGTCTGACTGAGTGGCTCAGGGTGACTCAAGCATGGAGCGTGGTACAGACGGAGCATACACGCCGTTGCTCATACGTGCAATGAACTTTTATCGATCAATCGCTGGCACTGCTCTCATTTTCTATACACGCACGTACCAATACGCAATGCTTTCAATCAAAGGCTTGCTTTTCTTAGCTTTGTAGAGGCAGCGAGGCAGTATCCAACTCTGTTGGGTGACTGTATCCCTGGCCGTATATGCAAGGGTGAAATGGGCTTCCAATTAATGGAGACATAACAGCTTATGACAATTTGTGTTACCTAGCTGCCCTCCTTGCTCCCCCCCCTTCTTCCTCCTCTTTTCTGCTACGACAACAAACCCTCGGGACTGAATACATAGACAGAGGAATCATTAGAATTACTGCCAATGACTCAGAACAACCGCTTCGAGGTATTGCAGGTCGTGATTTCCCTCAGAAGCGGGTACCTTATTCTCATTATCATCCAACTCGAAGCCATTCGCTAGGAAAATGCCAACCAATCTCGCAAGATTTATGAGCTCCTTTTGCTTCTCGGAGGTATGTCCTATGCTATTGTAAAAAGCTCCCCAGAAATGGGCACGGAGGGCCTGTTGGTTGGCATAGTAGCACCAGCCTTCTTTCATCTTCCAGATTCCAAGCATGGTCTCGAGGCCCCCGAGCGACATCCCAAATGGACTGACCTCGGTATCTTTCCAGTCGCAGATACCCATAATCTGCCCGGCGCTCCGGTCCACGTGGATATTGTTCTCCAAGAGGTCAATGTGATTGGGTACGAGCGGCCAGTCCTCGGCAAAGAGGTCGGGGAGACGGGCGATGAGATCATCCAGAGTCGATCGAAAGCGCATCGGCAGCCCATCATAGAGCTGCCGAAGCTGCGATGAGTAGTCCTCCAACAGTGTCTCGCGCTTTGGAAGCAGCATCGATGCCGGCGTGTTGTGCCAGGCAGAGGCGAAGAATCTGCATCAGGAAGAGTCAGCTGCGTGTTTTTGGACTTGGGATTGACAGACCTTGCATAATCTTGCAGAGTTCGATGTAGAAGGCGAAAGTCATTCTGATGCAGCTCGCTCCGGGCAAGATACATCGACACTCCCCCGATGTTGTTCATCGTGTAGATGTGAAGGTTGCCTAGCTTGCCAGCGCTACTATGATGTGGCATGAAGCCCGCGTAGGCTCGCTCAATGTGGCCGAGAAACTCGATGTCTAGCAGGGAGCCTTCAGCGCGAAACTGGACAGCAATCTCCTCGTTGACAACCGTGTAGCTGGTTCCGCCTTGTACGACTGCTGGGTGGACAGACGTGCCCGCGATAAGTTCAGCTCGTTCATCGCATTGCTGCTGCGTTAGGGAAGTTTGATTCGCGAAGAACTCAGATATCTGATGCTTTGACAATGCTGCAAAGCTGCTTTCCATTGTGATTGGTCGCACTTCGATATAAATTTGGTGGCTACTGGTACTAAAGACTTCTTCGAGTCAAAGGTAGGTCAGGTAGGTAAAAACTTTGTGTTGGCTGATCTACGGGTCTGCGCACAATCGCGTCTCTGCTGGTTTCTTTCGTCCCGATCTTCATTGCTAATACACTAGCCATTTCAGCAAGACCGACGCCTAGCTAGCAACTACAATGACTGATGGAAATATAATTACATTGGAGGGAACTTGAGAATTTGCATTCTATCCCATGACTGGTAGTGCCGTTGCATATCTCTTAACATGTCTCATTAATGAGTCTCGTCTTTGTGTTGTGGACCACCAAAAACCCATCAGAAAATATTCCTGTACCCAGAGGTGCCACTGCTCGAAGTATTCGTGCAACTGACAGCTAGCCTGATGCAAGCTTGCTCCCTCACGTAGACACTCTAGATACATTCGTTTCGCTCAAATCTACGCCGCCGTCTGTTTCCGTGTTTCAAAGCTGCGTTTACCAAATGCCCGAATAAGTATCGCATGATGACAACAGATCTACACTTGATCATCTGCAGGAAATTGATATACAAGCTACAACCGAACTTGTCGCACATTAAGCGTTGTTGCTACCCAAGCAGGAACATCTCTGGCATATGGCGAAACATGCTGGCTTTGCATAGCTGCCTGAAGATGCGCTTGACCGGGAGACTTTGACTCTCTCACACGCAAGATTTGGGATGCGGTATCTAGTCAAGACAAGATTCAAAAGTGCATGTACAAAAGCCCGTGACTGTGCTGATTTGGTTATTTCCATACGAGGTACCCAATCGCGGGGTCTGTATCAATCTCGAATCCAGACACCGGGTGCCATGCAAATTGGCATCCAAAATGTAGAGATAGTCCTCTTCCCTATCGGCAAAATCTGAGAGAATAGCCTTTCCTCCTATAAAAGCAGGAGAGAGCATTTTGGATTATATACAAAACGGAGCAACACTAGAAGTGGTACGCACCATCAATGAGATTATGGAAGATAACGACTGACAACAGATATGAGTAAAAGAAGGCGCTTCTTAAATATCTACAAGACAATTAAGTTGGTGTTCTCGACTGGCATTTGAAAGAAGATTGAAGATTAGTCGCAAGCGCAAGCCCCCTGTAAGCCACCTCATGGTGAGTTGCGCCCTGAAAACCAGGGTCCGGGTTTTGTTTGAGACAGTATCCGCTTCCAGTCTCAGTCCTATATTGTCAACGGTTTTGCCTTGTCAACTATCATAAGAATCAATCGCCCTCAGAAGCCAACAATTGCTATGAAGCGCCCATCTGCTGGATTAATAAGACTTTCAGCGATCTACTCACAGGATTGCTTCGATCCTCGGGGCACCACCTGCTAACAGTGCTACTCCGTGTTTGGACCCAAAACTTCAAACGCCACCACGTTTTGGCAGGTAGCTTATACCTAGCTTTTCGCAGTAATCATGCAGATTTTGCATGTACACAGTTCATAACGCCAAAGCAGCCCCATCCAGCCTGCGACGCCGGCGATATCCAGGCACGGCGCAAAAAAATGACATCCCCTGGTCGCACTCTGTGGCTGTGAAGAAAAAGGGTCCTCCAGGATACGAGCCGCCGGAGTGCCACAAAGGCCGACCGACTCTATTCGATTGTCGCGTCTGGCCGCTTCTTGTTGTCTTGCGAAGGCCAAAGGCCATGTAACAAGCGATCATGGCACTCTTCCCCAAGCCTGCGGAAAACCAGAATGTCGGGCTTTTCCTCTTGAACAAGCGCCTGATTCGCATCGCGTTTGGCGTGGGGGCCTTCCTGTTTGTGGCCTGTGGGCTGCTCTGGCGGCAACAATATGATCGCGAGCCTCTGCCGAAACTGCCCGCCGAGCAACCCACGCCGGGCATCAACGAGACGTCCGGATACTATCCCTACGAGACTGTCAGCGACTACGACCCCGTGTCTCTCGATCCCAGCAACAAGACGACCGCGGAACTCTGCGCGACGTTTCCGAAGCACTTCCTGGGCCTCATCCAGCCTGTGCTGAAGATCGGCCACAGCGAGGATCGTGCAAAATTAGACGCTCAGCTCGACAGCGTCAGTGCGTGCTTCCAGCCTGAGGAGCTGCTCATATTCTCCGATCTCGACGAACGCATCCGCAACCACACGGCGATTGACGTCCTCGCAAACCTCCCTCCTAAGTATTACGATGAGGAATACAACCCAGATATCTCGAGTTACCTGCTACAAAGAGAGCTGCAAAAGAATGGCAAGCTGGATGAGGACAAGGAGGCGATGAAGAAAATCGACGGCTGGAAGATTGATAAGTTCAAGTTCCTGCCACAGATAGAGCGGGCTTGGCTGTTGAAACCCAATCGGCCTTTTTATTTCTTCTACGAGACTGATACGTATGTATACGTTTTACTTGACAAAGAGTACTTTACCCGTCGATGGCCAGAGATAATAACTCCTGTTCAGATATGTCGTATGGGACAATGTATACCGATTTCTCTCAACCTTCGATCCCGATACTCCCGTATACATGGGCTCACCGTCACCTGGGCGCCATGACAACGACCGCGATATCAAGACGTTCTTTGCTAATGGCGGCCCTGGATATGCTCTCAGCCGAGCAGCCGTAAAAGCTCTTATACACCGCGACGTGGCCCCGCATGGCCAGTATAGCGGCCCGTCCGTTACTGAACAATGGCTCCCTCTGCTTCAAGGCGAGTGCTGCGGCGATAGCGTCGTCGGCTGGACCTTGTGGAACAGCGGCGTGGCTCTGCAGGGATACTGGCCCATGTTTAATCCTCATGGTCTACATGGAATCCCGTTTAGTAACCTTTATTGGTGTCAGCCCATAATGACCTTGCACAAAACCTCGCCAAAAGATATGGTGGATGTTTGGAAATGGGAGTTTGGGCAAAGGAAGCACGAGGTATGCCATCGCTTTTTCCACTGAAACCATCGCCGTAACTCTGGGAACATCAAGGCTCTAACATGCGTTTATAGCGTCCATTGCTTTACTCTGATTACTGGCGATTCCAACGTCCTGGTACCTCTGACAATCTGGAGAACTGGGACAACGGCGACTGGGGCGCCTGGAGGCCCGGCCCAGAAGCGGGAATAGACTCCTTTGAAAAGTGCGAGGAGGCATGTACAAAGGACGATAACTGCAAGCAGTGGAACTGGCGAGGTAGAGACCACAAGGAATGTGTTCTCTCACAGGATTTTAGCCACGGCGCAGCGCGAGAGCCGGAAGAAAGGGACGGCAAATGGGTCGACTACAGATCCGGCTGGCTGAAGGAGAGGATTGAGAAATGGCGAGGAGAGAGGCAGTGTGAGGTGGTTGAGTGGGTTGGACCAAGCATTAAACGAATATTTTGAAGTTTTTTATTGGATATTTAACGAAAGCGCGCGATTGACGAACTTTTATGTAAAAGATTTTGGTTGGATATACATTTAGAGTTACTGTATTGGAGGTTTTTGCTTGGATCATGCGAAGAAAACGCGTATATAATTAGACCATGTATCAACAGCACAGGCATTGGCATAGCATGAATATGTATGTTGAATAAACGCAGCGCAGAGCAGCGTCGGGTATCATTTAGCAATGACGAAAGTGATCCAATCGACCAAATTCCCATCTAATTCTATGCTAGTAAACGTAGCGAAAGTATGGGTTTTCTTTGTCGGTTAGATCTTGAAATGCAAGCTTTGCTCGCTCGGTCTCGTCTTCCGGCAAAGCCATTTTCTTCTTGTTTTCGGCTCGTAGCACAAAGTACAGCGTCGTAGATGCGACAATACAGATGATGTAGCTAGCATACACAAATTAGCAATCTCGAATGCTGTCAAATTGGCGAAATAATCATACCAAATAATCAGACCCAGCCAGAGGGCGGGATAGTGTCTGCTCTTGGTCTGCGACCAGATCAGCTGTGGCCCGACGATATTGCCAACGCAGTAGGCCACGAATATGGTGGCGGCCATGAAGCTCTTCTTCGTGTATCCCGCAACATTCGACATTCCAATGGTGATGATGAGGCTGACCGTTCCGCCAAAGAATCCCGTGATGGAATATCCTACAACAGGCAAGGCAGCATGGTAGCTCCAGGTGCTTTTCCAGATCATGGCGCAACCGGCGATGACAGGTAAGCAGGTAAAAATAAGCATGAAGATACGGATGTTGCTGAACTTGGAGCCAAGGTAGCCTGTTGCTAGGATCACAATGAAGCACAGCGCGCCGAGAGGGAACTGGAAAACAATGGACTCGACCGTATCCCAGCCGAATGTCGATACAATGAGCGGCCCGAAGCCACTCACAGCGCCGTTGACTGTGTATGCAGACGCCATCATGATGGCGATTAGCCAGACCTTGACGTCTAGAACTGCTTCTCTCAGCTGGGATGACTTGAACTTTGTGCATCGCACTCCCGTCTGGCCGTGCCGCAGTCTTTCCACGGCTGCAAACCGCTCTTCATTGGTCAAAAACCAGGCTGATACCGGAGAGTTTGGCAGCGCGAAGCAGAAGAGGCCAAAGAGAAAGGTCAATGACCCAGCCAGCAAGTATATGTACTGCCATCTCTTCAGTCCTCCTCCCGTGATCTGAGCAAATCCATAGTTGAGCGCTCCGCCAATGATGGTAAACAGGCCGGTGCTGCTAAACCACCAGCTCTGCCTCAGCGACTGCTCAGACTGCGTGTAATAGCCTGAGATGATGCACATGAACCCCGTCGGGATGATGCTTTCCACAAACCCCAGAAAGAATCGCTGAACAAATAGGCCTTGCCAAGAAGTCACGGCCGCAGTGAGCATGCAGATAGCGGACCAGAGGATGACAACGGCACCGAGGACTCTTCCCATGTCGAAACGCTGTAGCGCAAACGTCATGGGGTACAGGCCTCCCAGCATACCAAAGTAGAAGATTGAGGTAGCCCAGCTGAGACGTCTGGTGTCGACTGTAGGAGGGACAGTTGAGTTGTCAACCACGCTGAGGTGAAGGTCTGCCGTCATGCCAAAGAGGGCTGCTGAGCCGAGAATCGCCTTGTCGTAGTAGACGAGGCCATCTGTGTACGCAAAATCACGTCAGCACGTTTCCAGCATCAAAGCCAATCCTCTCTATAGGTCGAAATGGAAGAAAACTGACATCCGCAAATCATGGCCGGAATCAAGAACCAGTCAATTTTCCTCACAGCTCTCGCTTCCACAACGGGATCAATGGCATGTTGCACCTCGCCGACCATTGCCACCGCATCATCCTTGTCAAGCGGTCTCCGGTTTGATATGTCGTTATCCATGGTTGGCAGAGGAAGCGAGCTTGCAAGCATGAGCTTAAACTATGTATTTGGCTCGTTTGGAATACAGCGCAAGGAAGAATCACCCAAACGCCAGCAACTCCTAAAGAAAGGACGAGAGAGAAAAAATTGAATCCATCGAGTTTTCAAAAGCTTTGAGCTCTAAGATTAAGTGCCTAGTGTCCGATTGCCGGCGCGATAATTAACGGCCATGGGTAGCTAAGCTCGATTGCGTGTGAGTGACATGGAAGAAAAAGAGCTAAGCTTGGCGATGGCAACTGTAATTGGCGGCTGGCAGAGGTATGGATCGGTTAGAGGCGGGTGGTGTGGACCAGCTTCAACTCGATAATCAAAAAACCGTTGGGAAAAAAAAGCTCAATCACTAGAAACTCGCGAAAACAGCCACAGGAATATATGAAAATAGGTAGAAAATTTATTCGTTTCCGCCAACGCGTCCATGCCATGCAAACCATAAACTATGTACAATTCTAGTCCATTGTCATTGAACTCATGATATCTCGGGGGTATTTTTGTTTTTGTTCAAGTTTTTTTTTTTTCCTTTCCTCCTTTGTTGGATTTACAGCTTTGAGGGGGTCTCGTTGGGGCTCTTGACTTCGACCAAGAGCTTGCCGGTGTTTGAGCCCTTGTACAGGTCGACCAGGCCCTGCTCGGCAACCTTGAGGCCGCCGGTCAGGATGTGCTCCGTCTTCTTGATCTTGCCCTCGGACACCCACTGGGCGAGCTGCTTGCGGGCGACGCCGTACTCCTTGGCGTAGTCGAAGACGATGAAGCCCTGCATCTTGATGCGCATGGTGATGACGCGGGAGATGTTGGCCGGGCCCTGGGGCTTGGAGCTGTTGTACTGGCTGATGCCGCCGCACATGACGAAGCGGGCGTGCTCCTTGGCGCGGGCAAGGCACATGTCGAGGATCTCGCCGCCGACGTTGTCAAAGTAGACGTCGATGTAGTTGGGCGTGGCCTCCTTGAACTTCTCCTTGAAGTCGGCGTCCTTGTAGTTCAGCGCAACGTCGAAGCCGAGCTCCTCGACCAGCCACTTGCACTTGTCGGCGCTGCCCGCAAGGCCAATAACGCGGGAGCCGTTGATTTTGGCAATCTGGCCGGCAATGCTGCCCGTAGCACCGGCGGCGCCAGAGACCACGACCGTCTCGCCAGCCTTGGGCTCGCCAATCTTGGTCATGCCGGCCCAGGCAGTGAGGCCGGTCATGCCCAGGACTGAGAGCATGTCCTTGGGCTCCTTCAGGCCGGGGTAGTTGGAAGAGGGCTCAAAGGCACCATCGCGCAGAATAGCGTACTGAGTCCAGCCAGTGAAGCCGCAGACGTAGTCGCCAGCAGCAGCCTGCTTGCTCTTGGAGGCAATGACACGGCACACGGACGCGCCGCGCATGATCTCGCCGATCTGGACGGGAGGGACGTAAGATCGAACATCTAGAAGATATCAGCCACACTGATTTCAACAGCAGAATTTGTCAGGAGTAATTACCGTTCAACCACCCACGCATGGCAGGGTCCAAAGACAGGTAGAGGGCCTCGACCAGAATCTCTCCATCCTTAAGGTCGGCCGATGTGGGAGCAGGCGAGATCTTCTGGGTAAAGGTGGTGCCGGGAATGATTTCACCGGTAGGGCGCTCGGCCAGGACAATGGAAAGGTTTTCAACAGCCATGGCGAATGTGATGTGTGGTGATTTGACGTGGAAAATAACAAACCGCTAATGAAGAAGTAGGTATAGGTAATTTAGATACAGATCTTGAGACTATTTCAAACAGCTCTCGAAAACTGGCGTCACCGCCGTCTTTATACCCGTATATCGTCGATACTCTAGTCTGTCCCAGTCAGGGAGGCCGATCCGGCTAAGCAGTTTAGCTGGACGTCGACGCTGGTGGCGGCGACACACTCAAAACGGCTGTTTGCTCCATTCCACTAGGACGGCCGGTCTCTGAAACAGCAGCAGCATGGAGATTCCGCAGACCCGCATGCATCGTGTCGTACCGTCGACTGAACTCCGTGTCAGTGAGAGTTGAGGTGCAAGCAAGTGGCCCGAGTGGGAAACTTCTCCATCAGCGTTGCACACATGGTGGCCCGCAGGGGGCTGCTGTTGAGCCGCCACTACGACGATTCGGAGCCGCAGGTCGGAGCCGTAATACAGATCGAAGACGTCAAAAACTGCTAATGCTATGGCAAACGGCTCTCTTCCAGGCTACGTAAACTACAACTACGGCTCCCCACAAAGCCACTAGGCCCCCCCATTTCGCAATAGGGATATTCCTCCGGCGCGGAGTTCGCTCTCGCCGTGTCTTGCAGCTCCGCTCAGCTCTATATGCATCTCTGACTATCGGCCGGCCGGCCGAGCCCTCTTTTTAGAAAAGAGCCCGGCCGCTGGGAACTTCAGATCCAGGGCTGGGTGGATGAGGTTAGAGCCCGCCTGTGCATAATTATGGAGAGACGCAAGTTGCCGAGGTGGTTTTCGGTGTTCCATGGAGGAAGGCAGCAGGATAAACAGCTAGTCCGAGACTAGATAAGAAAAGAGAAGCAGAGGGAAAGGGAAGAAAGGCAAAATAGAAAAAAAATAGTCTCGGTGAAGAGACAGATGCAGGCAATTTTCCGATTCCACTTGCGATTTTTGACTCGCTAGCGCAAGATCTGCTGGGCGATTTGTAATCCTGGATACATGTACAGACAGATTTTGAGTGCACTTTAAGTTGGTTGCCAAATTCAATTCAGTATGGGCAGAAGCTGCTTCACTATTGGCTGCCCAAGGACGAGACAAGAAACAGAGGCGCGCAATGTGCATACAATTTATAATACAACAACTAGAAAGTCATTCCCAATAAGATGCGTAGATGCAGCAGAGGCAGTAAAAGCAGTAGAGTAACAGTGTGAACAGTTATAAGACTATTATTATGCGCTTGCAGTTGTAAGATTCCTTGTTTTTTTTACTTTGTCGTTTTCCCGCTTGCTGCTGCACAGCATCATTTGTTCTTGATCCGTACATGTAGCATTCCATACGAGACAGACAAGCGTATACACATACAGCTTCATGATCGCTAGGATTCAAGGTACAAAGTACCATCAAATAGCCCCTAACCCTCAAACAAGATACTCACGCGAATGGTATACGAAGGCTATGTCAGCTATTTCTCATCCGGAATGGAGCCTACAGTAAATGCGACGCAGTGCCCAACAGAGATTTCCCAAACGCAGCAACGGGTGCCGAGGCCCATTTTCGGCAGAGAATTGATGCTAAACTGTACATGTACCGCCCCCTGATCAGAACTCGCCACGCTAGCGGAGCGGAAAGGCTAGCGCTGCTCGAAATCCGTGGATCGCCAGATCAAACAAGTCGATCTCGGTTTACAAGTACGTTCGTAGAAGGGTCGAGAAGACGCTGCATGCATGCCGACGTTGCTCCGGCTCATATCTACTTACCGCCATTACAGACCCCTCTGCTTTATCTGCGATATTATGTATCATTCACCTAACAAAACGCTGAAACTACATGTAGCTAGCATTACAGAATGGGAAGAATTTTCATAAACAGTGCGTCGCAGAGCCTGACGGCCCCAAACCGTCGTCACACGATACTGGGCGCCCACACCAGAAAAGTCGTATGATTACGAATCAAAGCATGTCACAAGGAGGCAGATTCATATGCCGAGGATGTACTCCGTTGCAGACCGGGAAAAACATTGTCTTTTAGGCTTTGCGTGAAGAAATAAACATGTCCGATTATGTGAAGCAACATATACATGGGTAAGCAACATATACATGGGTACGGGGTGTTGGCAGATCCCTGGAACTTCCCGACAAGTACCATAACTGAATCGGGCAACTTCTTCAGAGTAGGACATAACTCCGTACTACACAACCGAACTCGTATTTCTGCGTGTTACTGGTGGGCGCATATTGTAAGCCTGGTCTCCATCACTGCCTATGCATACTGTTGCCACGGATGTTAACGTAAGCTTTCCGCTTCCCCCCAGTGCCTCCTGGTAATGTAATACCATGTATCTAATACTTGTTTAATATGTCTTGAATGGAGCCGTCTTGGAACAGATCGACGAATAGTGCTTATTGGCTAAATAATTATGAGTAAGCAATCAAGAGGTCCTAGTGAGAGATGTGCTGATCACATCTCTCTAACAGCAGAGGTGTTTCAAAAAGAGCCGAGCGAATCGGTATAAGTGTTTCGCAGGTCCAGGACGCCCGCCTTCTTTCATGCGACGTGAAATCCACATTGCTGAGCCTCCACTACTAAAGATAGATCACTGATACTAGTATGAAGCTGATAGCTGCTGTGGGGCCTCGTGGTGAAGGCCCTGGCATGTAAGGAAGATAGTATTGAGGCAGCAATGCGTTTCACGGCCCTCTTTTAGCTGAATTGTATTGATAGATCTTCAAAACATAGAGGAGGTACCGATATCTAGCTGCTACAACTGAAATACTGAGATCATATTACCTCTATGAGCTAATATTTATGATTTTCATTTCTTGGAGCCCTAACACCAAAAAAAATTGCCTTAGAGTATAGGCATTGAATCTAGATCTGAAAGGCTGACCTACCATTTTCCCAAGCAATAACGAGCTGGTAGACGACTACAACGGTGGCAAAGCACTTAATCTTTTGCATAATGTTTCATGCTTCCAACTTTAAAAATATCTTTGAGCAAAGGAAGCAGTAGCGAGCTCGAAAAAAATCCTTTTAGCTGGTCCCTTCGTCCTATCAGTGAGCCGTTGTCCTCGACCCAGGTGCTTAGAGCACCCGAACTCATAGAATGAATAAGAAGATTGATTCCAAACCCTTTCCGCCATGAATCTGCTAGTCTGAGATTGTTGCGTACTAACACAAATTGACAGAACAAACAGCTTCTCTTCCGTAAGAGGCGCGGACTAGTTTCGAAATAGCTACGTGGAATAATTACTACTGTTAACCTGCAAACACTTGGCGTCTTCACCCTTAGCCATACACAGCTTGCGTCATAAAGAGCAGAATGAGCTTTTCTACGTAAAACCAGAACTCGGATGAGATATCTTGGTCGACCGCATAGTTACAAATACCGCCATGAAGACCAATTCAGATCTGCGCAAGGGTTGACAGGCCAGTTGACCATAGGTTGCCATCATCCATAGCGCATTGTCAGTTCTGCTTCAACGAAGCCAAAAGATTCGTGGCGCTCACGAGCTGATATAGAGTTGACACCTTGCAAATATGCCGTTCATACACTAACACGGCTATGCGGCCGCAAGTCTAATAAAACACGAAAGGCCAGTCTTCAATCATCGGCTTGACCCACTTGGGCAGCCAAAAAAAAATCCAGAGGGCTTTAAAACTTTGTTACTCCGTGCTCCGTTCAATTGAGAGTTGCTGGGCAGGAAAACAGAAGAGTTGGGTAGAATCTCAGCTCAACAAAGTTTGCTGCAACATCGTATCCATTGAGCAACATCGCAATTTCTGAGTATGGGCGAAATTAAACGGCATTTATAGATCAGGCTGCAGCCTGATGACGATATTTTTTTTTCCCCCGCCGGCTGCCTTGCTCTGCTTTCTAAGAAGTTTGCGCTGCGGTAAATCTACGATGGCGGCAAAGTTGCTCCGACTGGCCGCTCAGGGCGCCCGGAGTGACTTGACACGTTCATATTTGGCGAATGCGAGCACGAACAGACTACTTTAGGAAGTCCATTGCCCTAAAACGATATGATGAGCTATAGATTATTTCTTTTAGTACCTTACAATGATTATTAAGTGATAAAAGCCCCCATCACCAGCTTAGGGTTTGTAACTGAGTCTTTCTATTCAGCCGTCACTCCGGTGCGCGACCGATAAGGGGCTGGAGACATATATTGTAATTAAATCCAAACGGAACGCATCTCTTTTGCCCTTCCTAGCTGTCTCCTCGGACGCCATCCAGCTCTTCTCTCGATTTGTGTATTTTCTACAAATTTCCCGACGTGTTCAAAAGTTAGAATATCGCCAATTTCTCCCATTCCCTTTGCATCCTCCACCAAAACTATAAGCTACAATTATCAAGTTTCGTGTCAGTTTCTTTCATCATGTCGACAACAATTCCAGGACCGCCTGGAAGCCCTGGCGATTTGATTACATTTGGCCCTCACGCCAATTGCACGCTTGATCTCTGTCCTATCGAATACAGCGTCTACAAATATCGCCCTTCAGTTCCCGCCAACGCAACCTTTGTCGCTCTCTTTGGCGTTTCAATCTTCGTCCACGTTATTCTTGGCATCCGCTGGCGTCAGTGGAACTTTATGGCCCTCATGATACTTGGTAGCTTAGTCGAGATTGGAGGCTATGCCGGTCGCCTTATTCTCTACAACAATCCTTTCTCGTTTGGCGGCTTCATGGATCAGATCGTCCTCATCACCACCGCTCCTGTATTCTATACTGCTGGAATATACATTACCTTGTCCAAGACGTGAGTTTACTTCCGTCGGCCAGACCTGCACCAACCCTTAGCTGACGTTCCACTTAGCATCAACTACTTGGCTCCCGAAATTTCACGTATCAAGCCCGAGCTCTTTTATTGGATTTTCCTCCCCATAGATATAATCTGCCTCATCCTACAAGCTGCCGGAGGAGCTCTATCTGTTGTGTCTTCTGGAAATAGTTCAACTGGCGTTGATGTTGCTATGACAGGTCTGGGGCTTCAAGTAGGAGGCCTGTTCTTTTTCAGTGTCCTCTTTATTGATTATCTGGCTCTCTATGTCCGAAAGAAGCCTGAGTCTCCCTTAGGTACGAGAATGCGCGTATTCTTCGGCTTCTTGGGTGCCGCGATCCTCTTAATCTGGGTTCGATGCGTATACCGCTGCTATGAGCTTAGCAAAGGATACGTACATTCCAATCTGATCACAGACCAAGGGTTGTTTATCGGTCTTGAAGGAGTGTAAGTATACTAAATGCTATCTTTCCAATGTGGCACATTGATGCTAATATTTGCTTTAGGCTCGTTATCATAGCCAGTTTTTGCCTCTGCATTGGGCATCCTGGCTTTATTTTCGGCCGAAACGAAGCAAAGGCTCACTCTCTTCCGATGTTTGAGGAGCCTGATAATTCAGACTCAAAGGTGTAGAAATTCATGCAAGCTACATAACTTGAAAGCAATGGGGGATTAAGTTATATAATATTATGCCGCTTAGAGGAGTAATACAACATATGTTTAATGGTCGGGCAGCAAGAGATTTAAGATAGTGTGCTTCTAAATCAACTTTGTAATACCTCAGGGTGAAAATAGAGTCAGAAATGAATAATAAGAAGAGAAAGAAGTTGTTGAAGATGTCATAACCGACCTTCGTGATCTCGTCATTTGTATCAGTAAATGTCGTTATTATCGCTCCATGGACATTAAGTCAAAACCTGAATACAAATTACACACGTAAGCATCTATTCCCTAAAAACGGCTGCCAAGTATAAATTCCATGAAAGCAAGGCCAGCAACGCGATTCTGGTGACGGAAAGCCCAGTCAAAGCCGAGCGCGGAACCCCAATCCTGAATGAGCAGAACGATCTTTCCGCTGGGGACAATAACATCCAAGAAGTTATCAAGGTAGTTGGCGTGTTCCACAAACTTGTACTTGATATCTGGCTTGGATGACGCACCCATCCCAATAAGATCTGGCGCCACACATCGAACTTGGTCGCTGACATGGGGGATGATGTTACGCCATAGATAGGACGAGGTGGGATTGCCGTGAATGAATACGGCTGTCAAGCCAGAAGCCTTGTCTGAAGGGTCGTCGGTGTCAAGATACGCCATGTCCGCGCCAAGAATCTTGACATATTGGAGGCTGAAAGGGAAAGCGCTCGACACATTAGTCTCTAGGTCTGTAGGGTTTTGTTCCGAAATGATATAACTTATAGAGCAGTAACAAAGGAGGTTTGGTGATAGCGATGAGTTGACATGTGGTTGACTCTATGGAAGCTGTAGAAAGTAGAATATTCAGGATTAAAAACTACTATTTATATGCAAACTGGATAGAGAGTTTGTCATCCTTTGGCTTTGATCTATAAACAAGCGAATACATTCTCTTAGATAACTCAATAATCGCCGCTATAGCTTATTGTTCACGCCTTTGCAGGCTTCGCTAGATACATCATACATGTATGAACGGTTGGGTTACAGATCACTAGCCTGCCCCACAGATGTCGGGCCTAATATACCCCCTCCGCAAGGTTTCATCAGTTCTGCAATCTTCCTCCTTCAAAGATTCTCCTTGAATTACGCCTCAGTATCATCAGGTCTCAAGTCACATACTTAAACTCTTACCTGAATTACGTGCTGATACTCGAAAGAGAGTGAACGGTTTCATACGTACGCAGAGGCAATGTCGGCAATCAACGTGGAGCCGATTGCCAGCAACGTGATTTGGATCATGTGGTTGTCATTGAGGAGAGAGCATACGGAAAGTCCTCGCCGTTGTTACGGCTGATGTTCCCTACAGTTTCTTCACTGTCCCCAAAGATCCTTCAGAAATCAAAAGGCGATAGACAAAAGCTTGTCTGGAAATCAGATCCTACTGCACGCTACATCAAGGCTGTCACTTCAGAAGTGTCTCAAGAGGGCGCAATATCAGAACTAATCGTTGGGGCCGCCGTGTATAACATCTATGGGGCATCTCTCACAGACTCGGAACGATATCCACGGCCAAAATCGTCCAACGAAGTTCCGTTAGGTGCTAACGAGCCGCTCTGTCTTCACTACTTTCAGACGCTGACCGAGGCTCGGCTGCAGTCGACCAATGGCGAGCCTCATGCATACCTTGCGAATCTTGTGGTTGAACCCAGCTTTCAAGGGCGTGGAATTGGTACCAAACTAATTGAATTCATGACAGCCGATATTACGGCTGAACTCATGCATAATAATCACAAGCAACAGAATGCTGCTGTTGTATGCTGGCTTGACGCTTCACCTTCGGGACTCACTTTATACCGGCGTCTTGGATGGGAAGAAGTGGGCGAGAAGCAATTTCACCTCGAGCAATGGGGTGGTATAGAGGGACAATGCCAGAAAAACCGTCCACATGGTCAGACGGATCTCTATCAGTGGCTAAGGACGACCTTAGCAGCGGGAATTGTAAGGCTTTTGAAAAACAACTTGTTCTGCAGCTAGCGACCGCGAGGTGTGGTCACGTAGCGGACATAGATATTCAGATGCATTTTGTATACTTGATTTGTAAGACAATATACAATAACATCTAAACTGAACCGTTCTGAGCTCTTAACCTAGCCTAGGACGAACACCGTTCTGTGGCGTCAGCTGTTCGTCCGATCTACCTGGCAGCAATAAACTCGGCACTGTAACCAGGCCTCGGCCTGAAGTCCTGGGAGGCTATGTCAAAGGTACTTTGCCTGATATTTTAGATTGACCCTATGCACTCACCACACGGGCGAGCCATCTGGGACACATCGCGAACAAAGTGTGACTTCTCTTCCAATGCGCTTGTTTTAGGTCCAATAGAATCATGATGCATTGAGAAGTCTGGGCAATGAATCAAAATGTTGCCATTCATGTCCAAAAAATGTATCGTGTTGGCTTTCACTTGTAAGAGTGGGAGGCGACTACGTAGCAACAATGGGCATATTTCCTTCGACCGTACTACTCGCAATTCGAGTACTTTCTTGCTTACGCGGCTTCACTTTGCCGGTTGCATCCGCATATGTGGGTTTAGACAGTTGAATACTTGTTAAATTGTCCGATCTAAGTGTTTGGGGGTTGCTTGCTGTCACTGGCTAATATTCACCCAGTGTTGTGTATAAAAGGAACTCTATATTTGAAACTAAACATAGTGGTAGGTACATATAAAACTCAAAGAAGCACTAATCATTATATGGTCAATCAATTGCCATAGGTCTGAAAACACTTTATGTTAGCATCTATAACACTGTTTATTTAAGAGAGGCTACAAAGTTCGGTAATACGTAATATAGGCATGAGACTTTCTTTCTATATGAGACCTCGGTAGCCTGCTATACGCCAGTCGCTAGTCCCGAAATCGTGTTGGGTCTCTGAGGTTGTGTCAACACTGCCATGTCGCTGGCCCAAAGATTGCCTGTAGCGAGTATTGTTCACACCCAGTAGTAAATTAATGTGCATAATGACCAACTGGATCATGAAAGACTAGTGTCCGCGTTGAGGTAGGTTGACGAGTGAAAGTTTCACCTGGCTGATTACCCAGTCGCTTGGGGCTGCTGCTTGAGATGTAGGTTTCTGAATCAAAAGCAGCTCCTCAATTGCGGCGCTGCTCGTGTCCTCGCAACAGTCTGTCTCACTTCGTCAAAACTTCGAAAGCTTTAAGGGCTCATAAGGTAAAGCAACGAGCAGTTAATGCAGCAAAGGGCGAAACAAAGAGCGCCAGAGTCTGAGGTATGCTGATCGTCCAAGGCACCACAATATAACCACCGAATCAATAAGCCTGGAATAATTAACAAAACTTGGGGCAGTTAGCTTTTATAACAATATATAGCCTAGAATAGCAGTAGCCAGCGCTATTTCCTAGATCAAGCGCTGGCCCTTCACGTAAGCATTTCTTTCTGACATACAACGGTCAAGTACAGTTTGCAGCGAGGCCCAATAGGTGTATCTTCTTTATATAATTGGCTGCGAAGATAATGATAGGTTGTAAATATTGACTTTGCTCTACCCTGGTTGAAAGTGCTCGTCGATTTTATCACCAAACAGGATTGGAAATCGCTATACGCAATCCTTATGGCGGTAAACAAAAAATCAGGCAACCTACCCTTTGCACAAGGACGTAATTTTACATTCTGGCACTCGATGAAGACTTGAACGAGCTGAATGATAAGTCATTGAATAATTGCGGGTATCGATTCAACAATCTCGCATGAGGCAGAGACTGTGATTTTTTGACTTTAATTGGGCAATATATATGGAAAGCGTCGATGAGGGCAGCATATGAGCCAGACAGTTCAGCGGCTTGAGCGACAACCTGAATCAATTGATCGTCGAAGCACGCACACCTCTGGCCTTTTCCATATATCTAGGAGTCTAGGACTAATGATTATATCTTTTCTATGGTTCAAACCTACCATGAGTTCAATGTTGTAAGTGAGGCTCATTATGAGGCTTTCACCACATGCTCCACACCTAGCAACCTCCGCTATTGTTATTACAAATCACACATGCCAAAGATCCATGATGCGACCAAATGCGCCCAATAATCCGGAAGTCGCACCTAAGTGGGGTATTAATTGGGTGAAAGAAAGCAGCGACAGGCCGGCGTTAACTAATAAAGACCGGTAGATGCGTGGATTGGAGGATATAGACTATAATTCGGTGTACTCCGCAACTGGTATATATTCCGGTACCTGCATTTAGCTTGGGGCGGTCTCAGTTGAACCAAGCCTGTGCTCGACATTCTTCTCTTTCATCACCCTGACGCGACCCTTTTCTCTCAACAAGCATCATACGACACCATACCATACACTCCAGACTTCAAAATGGCATCAATTGCTAAAACTGTTGTCGCCACGGGCGTCTCTTCAGGTCTGGTAAGTAAACAGATTTATAAAATACTAGCATCATGATAGCTTGCAAGCTAGAGCTACGCGCTTCATACAATTATGCCAGACAGCTCCATGTATCTGACCAACTACTAGGGCTTTGAAGCTATCAAACAGCTCCTTTCTCAGAAAGCTCAACCCTACAAAATATTCTTGGGAGCTCGAAACACCCAGAGCACTATTGCCGCCTATGACTCTCTTGCATATGATCGCTCTGGCCACGCGGTGACAGTCTTGCCGCTAGAGCTCTCCGACCTAAAGACGGTCAAGACGTTTTCGCAGCAGGTGTTGGACAAGATTGGAGGCGACAAGATCGACTACCTGCTCCTAAATGCAGCCATTTCTGAAGGCGCAGAGAAGCCTGGCCCCGGGGGATGGAGGTGGTGCCAGTCGCTAGTTGTGAACCATGTCTGTAGGTGCTCGTCACAGTCACCGTCATGAGCATATTGCTAATTAAACATCCAGCGCAACACTATCTGACGCATCTGCTAAAGGATAAGCTGATTGAATCAAAGTCTCGTATTGTCGTGGTATCATCTGGAGCGATTCGCCGGATAACCGACCCTAGTAAGTGAATCTCTATCACGCGCATTCTTCGGCTCGTCTCATACTCACTGGCACCAATCACAGGCATCCTTGATGAAATGCTAAAGGGTGGCTCCGGCGCGGATTTCATGAATGTATATTCCGCCACCAAATTTGTGCAGCTCCTCGGTGCCCATTGGTGGCGCCGCGAGCTGGCCGGTCAATGCGACGTCGTGGCCTGTTCACCGGGCTTGATTCCTGGCACTGGCCTCGGTAGAAACAGCGGGCTGCAGCTCAGCATGGATATGCCCGATGCAAAGCCAGTTGCTACAGGTACGTTGTTCAGCCTGAGAAGAAAAGTGACAGTCGGCACACCAAAGGCGCTAATATGTCTGCTTAGGAGCACAAAGCATCCTTGCTGCCTTCACCAGATCCGATTTCCCTAGCGACCCCGACGAGATCTTTTTGACCAGCTGGGGAGAGTGGTGGAGCAAGGAGACTATTGAACCTTCTCTTGACAAAGAATTGCAGAACAAGTGGAGTTGGAGCAAGGAGGATATCGAGAAAGAAGCCGGTATCACTGCGTAAACGGCAATGAATGGGGTTGAATCGCATTGGCATAGCTACTTGTAATGGATGCAAAGACACGAAAGTAGCACAATGTTGGAAGCCGAAAAATATTACGCCAGAAAACAAGCCAAGATGAATGTCATCGAGTATCTTCTATTCACTGTCACTGTTTCACAACGTCTCGCCCTGGCGGCCTGATTATATATAGTAAGGCTCCCCTCCTTCGTGAAAGGGAGTAGAGTACGGAAAAAAAGATGACATCAACTTGTCTCGTAGCGACCCAACCACATGCTAGTGAGAACAATATACTACAGGGCTGGCTTATAATACGCATCAAGCACTAATAATCCTACAAGCATCATGTGTACATTCCGAATCTCCGTCATGCTTTGCCAATGCTCAGACCCAACCTGCCTTAGCAAAACAGAAGATCTGGGCCAGCTCGAAAGCGAAGCGATGCAGCAGCATGGCGGTCACGTCCTCTGGATCAGCACGTACCTTAGAGAAGGTCCTCTGTGCTTGGATTCTTTCACCAACGAAGATCCCAATCGACTAGTTGTCAGGTATGGTATGGATCCGAACAATGGCAACAGTAAACAGGATTGTAAGAATCGCGTCATCATCATCGATCCTGCTGTCAAGAGATGCATTATCATGTGCAATCCTTGCAAGGCTTACTGCGAGCTCGGCCCACCTTCGCCAGGCTCCATCAAAAGTCAGGAAGAGTATATAGACTTCAGTCGTGTTAACGAAGAGGTATAAGAGCTTTTACAAGCTGTGAGGCTTTAACCTTGAAGATGATGCGTTTACACAACGAAAGGTGGAAAGTGGAAGAGCTATCAGATTCAGGGAGGTGTATTTATATATCATATGAGTCAAAAGGAATATTGAAATACTAATTATGTGCTTGTCATCATGTCATACAGATATCCTCGGCAATTTTCGCCAGTAAAAGAAGAAAAAAAAGAGAGAAAGGGGAGAAACAGGATATCAGAGCCAGCGCCATACAACATCAGTCCGACTACATGTACTCTGCCCCATTATCTTTGTTTATACATGCCAAACCATCAAAAACTCCATCTCATCAAATGCTTCATGCTGTGCTGTTTGGCTCTTATGTCGCACGGAGAGGAGGGAAATACTGATCTTTGCCTACATGGCAAGTCGCGCCCGGAGAAGGCATCGTGCCGTTGACGAAATATGCCTTCACGTAGTTATTGGCACAGTCGGAATGCTGGTAGAATGTGCAATGCCCATAGCCATCCAGCGTAACCAGTCGCGAGTCGGCAAAGTCCGACAATGCCGCATTGGCAGAGTCCCATGAGCAGACCGGGTCATACTGTGTGGACAAGATCAGTAGCGGATGTTTCGTCTTAACTCCTTGCTTTGGAACGTAGTTGTGCGTTTTCGGGATCTGCCACCGCGCCTTGGCCCAATAGAAAGAGTTGGCGGAATACGTGAGGGGATTGACATCGTAAAATGGCTCGAGCACGTTGATCATGCCTTCGTTATCATGTGGCCAGAACTTTGGCCCTGAAAGTCCATCATTCAGACGGTAAAAGTAAATGGATTCGTCTGTCGGCAATGCTGCGTTGATGATTGATGATCCTCCGTATACCTGGTATGCTAGACTGGCATTGCCCAGCATCGCCTCGGAGAGAATAACTGCGAGGGGCTGGAAAGCGATGGCTTTATAAAGAGAAGGCGAGATGCCAGAGTACCACAGATTGTTATAGCCAACGCTGCCGAAATCCGTCGCGTTGACATAGACGGCCATCTCGTTGGCCTTGATTTTGTTGCCAAAGTTTTCGATGACCTGGTTAAGATCGTCGGCATTGTCTGCCAGAGCAGCCAAGGGGCAAGCTTCTTTGCCGGCCTTGATACACTCGTCACAAAACCCCCAGAATACTCTCTTGCCGTCCTTGTAATCCGTTTGGAAAGTTGCATTGTACCACCCGTTTTGACCGACAACACCGTCAATTGCCATGCGTCCGGTGCGGTTGGGGAAGAGGCCGGCGAATGTCTGACCCAGAAGCGTGCCGTAGCTCTGGCCCCAATACCACATATCTTCTTGTCCAATGGCGTCCAAGACGCTGTTCATGTCCGCGGCCACTTGAGGCGTGTTGATGTACTTGCCATACTCTCCAGAAGTCTGAGCGCAGGATTTGGCGAAATTGGGGGCCCAGCTGCCATAGAAAGGAGCGTCGGTTACCACGTCGTTCAACGGGACCTTGGACATGGCCGCGCGGACATCCTCCGTCGCATAACAAGACCCAAGAGGGGTAGAGCCGTTGATGCCTCGGGGGTCAACGGCGATGAGGTTGAAACCTTCTCCGACAATAGATATCAAGTCAGAACCAACCTCATACAAATACCCTACAGCACTCGCGCCAGGGCCTCCTGGATTATAAAAGATGTTCTTGGAATCGCTGTTTGTATTGTTGCCACGCAAGCGGACCACGGAGAGGTTAAACGTCTTGTTGCCCGGATTCGCCGTATTAAACTGATCTATTGGGACCTTCAAGGAGCTGCACTCCATGAGATGGCCGGTGACGTCGCCACACGGCATCCACGAGATATGCTCTCCGGGGTAGGTGACTGCGCCATCTTGGTTGACGATGCTTTTTAAGGGAGAAGCCTGAACTTGTATGTTGGCATTTATAAGGCTAGGAATGGTCAGAGCCCATGATAGGGCTTCTGTCCTTTTTATGAAAAGCATATTGATGCCGCTGGCCGTAAGCAGTTGAGATATGCCCATAGGCTAAAGATGGAAAAGAGCGACGTGATCAGAAAAGATTCAGAAATGTGGGTATCATAAGCGAAAAAGAAAGAGTCTTTTCGGCCATGGAATGTTTTGAGTCGAGTAAAGAAGCGAAAGTCGAAGAGTGTACAAACACTTGATTCTAGAAAGCCCATGATCGACATTTATACTTTGAGCCACAATGCCAGCACCCAGTGGATCAAGGACGTCAAGCAACCTCTTTGCCGTTGAACCGTGAAAGAAAGACGAAAAAATAAGATGAATGGGTAAAACATCTTGATGGATACACACCCCCGGAGATGAAAGGAAATACCATTAAGAAACGCCAGTACCAACGTCGTGTGTTCTATGCCTAGCGGCTAAGGTGCCAAGCCAACTCGAGTACAAGTCACGAGCTGAGGACACGGGTAGACGTATCAAAGGATGTCTTTGAATCAGGCACTGGCAGTAGAATCAAGAGGCTGAGAAGAGTTGCATTTGCACAGCCGTTGCCGGTTGCCGCACCCGGCCACTAATTACCCAGGATCATCCTTGGAGCGCCTTGCCAGAGTACTACATATCTCATGCAATGAGCTACTACCAATTCACTACTCGGCAAGGCAGATATTTAAATCACTACGTATTGAGCAAGCTCTGGCTACTGCTCAACACGTGGTGTGGATATAGATGCGAGGCTATGACACCCAAACGTCTAGAACTGTGACACAAGAAGGCGATTGCAACACCTGTGCGTTGAGTGTGCCAGCGACGGCCTGGAAGTGCCACACAATAACGAGAATAAGATACGCATGTTATAAAGAGGCGAAACGCGGGACAAGGAAGACAGAAGCGAGCAGTTCACATGTTCAATCTTGTATCATGTTGTACGTACACAATATTGACACTGAGCTTGAGGAGGGCATAAGAGCAGGTGAAGATGCCAAGTAACAGTCGTTTACCCGAGAGAAACCCTTTCTTTTCAAGTTCACATTTGAATGATACAGAAAAGTCCGTGCTCTTCATCCACTTATAGATGTCAGTGCTCGTTAACTCGTGCATAGTGGCGGACTATCCGTAGGAGCGCGTCATCGATATGGGCGTATTATATCCTCGAATTTACCAAGTCAACACTTTACAGTACTAGTCGTTCGCTGCAACATTTATCTTTTCAGCCAACCGCAAAAGAACAAAAAAAAAATCTGCTTTCGGGCCACTTTATGAGGTTCTATTCGTTGAGGTAGCGCCAGCTCAGTACGAGTCTTGTCGACTCCGCCACCGCAACGCCCATCACCTGGCAGCCCTAAGCACCCAATCGCAGAACCAGATGCCCAAATGAAACGGTGAATGGAGCTGAGCGATTGAAGCTTTGACGGTGCTGTGGGGTATTTTGTCCCCTTGATGAGATGCTTGGCGGCGTTTGCGGTTTCACAAGACGTGCCCAACGGAAAGCCGTATCCGAGCTCTATGTTTGATACCTTGTTGATTCTCTTTAGGCAATTCATTCAACCTCTAATATATATCCATCTGTGTAGCTATTTCACGTCAGATGTCAATTAAGCCTCTGCTCAATTGGCATCAGTGACCAGTCATCACCACTCTTGCCGCCTTTGAGTCAGCCGCTGTCTAAATGAATCCTTGCAGCCTCTCATTCAGCCATTTGTGATATTTTTACCTCACATTTCCATTCTTATAACCATTCGGCCGAGCTGCGGAGGAGACGAAGACAACGAGCGCACGAGTGATGACGGGCTGCTGAAAGACGTAGAGAAACCCACATGTTTCATCTGGTAATGGCCAACAACATCTCCACCGCAGCATAGCCCAGCCTCGAGCTCATTGTCACTACAACCAATACACCGCAGCTTCAACCGAATACTGGTATCGTTTCCCTCCGGAAGCTTCTTCCACAAAGAAACAAGGCTAGTGTCTAGTATTTTCGCATCTTTTTCCCATATCGGCCATTCATAGCGTTCTCTTCTCTGTTTGCCAAGGCGAACCATCTCACAGTTCGATTGTAACTTTAGCCCATGAATGACTCCAGAAACTCTTCATTTAGGTACTTGAGATGAGCCACCTACTACGAGATCGCAGCTAGCATTAGCGGATCAGGCCGTCGTCTTTTTGAAGCGAAATGATTTGCTAGCTGTTGGTGCAATTAGCTTGGCTTTTGCCCGATGGCCCGGATAGCCCGCTAGTTCCGCGCGATGGCTGCAAGCAATTAACGACAGCTTAGCGCTGTAAAGTAATAATATATTAATAGGCAGTTCTTTTACTGTTTTGATAATCCGACAGTATCTTTTTAAATGTTAAATCTCTGTACCGATCAAGTAGGCGGCATCGGGCCGTCTCGAGAGGGTGTCCTTGAGGAAACCGCTCCAGCATCAAGTAGCCACCACCACGGCTCACATTACGACTAGTCTGTTCTTGTTGAAACATTTTCTTCACAGATGAGAACGTTTTCTCACCTTTGAAAGTTTCTCTGTACCAATATAGATATTTGGTGGGTCTCATATGGAACATCCTCTCCACATAGCGTCCTATGATTGGCAGCCTCTCAGCCAGGACTTTCTGATAGCCAACTCCAGCAAAAGAAATGTAGGTCCTGAGACAGCAAACACTCAGTGATCAACCCAAGGTAAAGGCAGTAGCAGGATAAAAATCTCACTCGTGCGCTTGTTATGTAATTACAAAGTCCCTGAATCAAGCGCAAGACCGTCTGAGTGTCACTGCCCATGGCCCGTTCTCTAAATCAAACTCATCACAGACCACCACCGGAGGCGTGCGTTTACTGAATATGCCGCAGCGTAGATCAACTTGAGACCGGTATTAATCGAATATTAGTATTTCCTTTCTTAGTCTCGGACATAAGGATATAAAAGTCAGCCAAGAAACAAAGGTGGCTATAGAGGAGGGACAACAGCAAGGTTCGGTATGAATAAGCGAGAAAACACAGTCCATGACAAGCGAGGCCTCGATTTCGTCAGCTGTACTGGCACATGTCTCGGATTCACTGTTTCAGTGCACAAAGTCCATCTTCTATCCTTCGATTCACGCATTAGAACGAACAACCACTCCTGGCCTTCATAATCGCATACAGTGCCCAAGTGCCCAATACCAATAAGCACAACTTGTATACGTCATAGGAGGGTAAATACGAAGCAAGGATTCATGCACGGTGCATGAGAGGGACTCTACTCAAAGATGCTAGTAGGCTTAGGCTTACAAATTTACTCACGCTACCCCCCGTAGCTATGAACCTTAGTGCCCTTGCCCGTGAGAAAGAAAAGCAGCTCCATACCATCAAGGGTGGCCGGCTTCACGGCATTCCCTTGTCCTCTGGCGGGATGTGATCGGGCTACAAACAATCCCTTCCCATCTCGTGGAGGGTTTCGTGGCGGTGATGTTGAAATTAACTGGTTGCACGCCAGTGATGCTGTGCTACGACAAGCATAAAGCAGACTTGTCACACGGAGTTAGCACAAAGGGAAACGGCTACACCGTCACTAGGCGTGTCTTTAACCGAAAAAGAGAAGAACAAAGTAGAATCAAAAATCATACTTGACAGGAACCGTTGCTGTCGCCTTTGACCATCAAATAATGCCCCTTACATCCTTTCAGTTAACATGTTCAGTCAAGATACAGAAGAGCCTGATATCACCTCGTTTAAATAGCTCTAGTGTGCTATTTCCGTCGTATGATTATGATTTTATGTGGCTGTCCCGGGCCGCAGGGTTAGTCCAAACTGCAACGCAGTCGACAAACAAAGCTAAATGGGCAAATAAACACAGCCGCATGACGAACCGGAAGCAGGCCCGATATTAAATCTGCCTAATATTCAAACAAGGTGAACTAAACACATCCGCGATTTCATTGGCACCTTCTCTTTTTGTCACTACCCCATGGCGTCTTTGGTTGTCTTTGGTTGTAAAGGTTTCAGTCTCGCGAGAAACCTGGCTGTAATCGATATGTCAAAACTGCTTCAAACATTGTCACTATTACGATCCAGTGTCAAGGGACTTCCAATACCTAGCTCACCCTTAGATTTTGCTGACGAATTTTGCAGCACGCTATATAACGATCCGCAAGCTTCTTAACAACTAGCTCCAGTAGTGATAACGGGTTGGTAGTTCCAAAACGTGTATTTCCCCTCATCAGCCGCCTCCCCCTACAGGAGTTGACGATTTTTTCCTTTATACATGATAACGCCTGAAATCTATCTAAATGTCCACCCACATCCACGGGGAAAGGAAAAAAAAAAAAGGCCATCCCCTAGAATAGAATGTTTGCGTATTCGGGGCGCATAACGCCATCCCACCCCAACCACCCTCCAACTACCCAAAAAAATATAGTCATGAGAACAGCTTCGCCATTCCCTCCCCCTCTTCGCCCCCCTTTTTTTTTCCACTTCCCGCGGCGCCATATCGAAGAAAAGTGTGTGATTCCTGCACCTATTTTCAGCTGAGCGAATACTAATAGTTATCTCTTTCTGCCCCCGATGTCACTGTTGTTACATCGCTTAAAGTTGCCCGGTTATCAAGACCGCGTTTTTTTTTGTGTGTGTGTGTGTCTTTTTTCACCCCTTATTGTTGTACACCTTTCCGCCAACATAGTTGACCAGCTCCCTCACAGGCTCCAACTGCTCGTGACCCGCTCCGAAATCCATCCCCTTCTTCATCACTCGCCTGTAGTTGTGCCCGGGACTGATCTTCCCCAGCACGTAGCCACGACTTGTCTCGACCCGAGACGGCACAGGGATACTTCGTCCGACGATGGCCTCCATCCCTTGCCACGCAAACGTAATAGCCTCCTTGGCGTCCGCCGGGATGCCCGCCTCGTCCAACATGACGAATCTCGTCTCCGGGAATGACTCCCTTAGATGGTCCAGGATGTTGGGATTTTTGGCTCCGCCGCCGCACATGTACACCTCGGCCAGCGGGCCGTACTGCGATGGCATATATCGCTTGTAATGCTCGACAATGGCCTGTGCCGTGATTCGCGTAATCGTGGCCACAATGTCATTCGGTGACATGCCGTTTGCAACTCCTCGCTCAATCAAGTCGTGCGCAATGGTGTCCCGGAATACCTCGCGGCCAGTTGTCTTGGGAGGATCCAGGGCAAAGTAGAAATGTGTCCGTAGGAACTCGTCCACCATTTGCTGATTCACCTTGCCCTGTTTGCCCATTTCACCGTCTTGATCGTACTCCCGCTCTCCATTTGTAAAGTAACGGACCGCGGCGTCGATGAAGACATTGCCCGGGCCCGTGTCGAAATCAAAAAACTCCTGATTCAGCTGCCCGTTGGAATCCGGAGGCACAAAGCACACGTTGGCAATGCCGCCAATGTTCTGGCACGCCCTCAGCTTGGTCGGGTGGTGAAGCACAAGGGAGTCAAAAAACGCAATAAGGGGGGCGCCCTGTCGACCGGCCGCCTGATCTGAGACCCGGAAATCCGTCACGGTAGTGATGCCCGTGCTGGAAGCAATAAACGTCCCCTCGGCCATTGTGAGGGCAGACTTCTTGCGTCCCCCCTGGGGCATGCTCTCCAGCCAGATTGTCTGTCCATGTGAGCCGATGACATCGATGGATGACAATGGCACACCATGCTTCTTCGAAAATGCCTTGGCTGCCTCCGCAAACGTCTCGCCAAGAACAACATTGACTTCTGACAACTCCTCCGGCGTTGTCGTGTTGTGAAAGATCATGTCCATAACCCGCTTCTTGATCTTTGGCTCGAGAGGAATCTCATCGTACTGAAGCAACTCAAAGTGCATAGGGCCATTGGGAGACGCCTGTCTGAACCGGCAGAGAGCGCAGTCGATCCCGTCCATTGACGTGCCCGAATTCAAGCCCAGGGCCGTGATGTCCAGCGGCAACGAGTCCCCGGTATACATGATGCCAGTAGCAGAGCCCATTGTAGTCTCTGTGTTGGGAGACGGAACAAATTTCATAGGCGCGGAGTGGTGAGTTGTAAAGTTGGGCTCTGATGAGTAGAGAGCAGCCTGACCAATTCCAAAGTCCGAAATAAAGGGAAAAGCCCGGTTAGTCTACAGTCCCATGATAGTGTCGCATTCAAAGGGGGGAGAGGGAAACAAGTGTGCCGCTCAGCTATTCAGGAGGTCAACTGTCCCAAGAACAAGCCCCCTCAAACTCTATCGGCGTTTAGACAACCTATTCCCATACAACTCCTGCAGACTATTTCTGTGTGTGTAGGAGTTTGTGAGCCCGATGAGACCACAATTCAGTTACACCCCCCCTCCTACTGGCTCTCGTCAAAACGGCTTCGCTGCAGCGGCTAAACGGCCCCTTAGCGGCAAGGTTCCATTTCTGGAAATCCCAAGCCTCATCAGACTAGCAGGCGCAAGGTCTTTAAACGTTTAAGCATTGGCTTTAGCCGATCTCGCGCCTTTTTTCTCTTCATTTCCTCCCGCCGCGTCCCCCGCGTGGAGCTTCAGCCTAGAGCATAGTTATTGAACCGTGCAATCTGTGTATTGGTCTAAGCTCCAAATCCTCCGCTCCACGCCTCACTAACGCGCATCTGAGCCGTACCTATTGGGAACAGCCCAGAGCGGGTTTCTGCCTCGTAGTTGAGAGACAGTTTCAGAGGCTCAGAGGGAGGCGACACCCTCGCGTCGGGACGTTGTCACAGCGTTTTAATTCCCGTGAGGAGACAGTTGATTGAACGAGCGGTATAGAACCGTTTGCAACTCCTGAGTCAGAAGCCGCCCTATTTTTTTCCTCCTCCCACGCCCCAATATCCTCAACGACGATAGCTGTTTCACGTTATCGAGATCGACAGCTACAAACGGCTCCAATGGCGGGTCTCCAGATTTGGCGCCATGTGCCGGGCAAGGTCCTCTTGTTCTTAATTAACCTCGTCGCGGCGACGGCTCTAATTTTCGAAGGTGCGTGGGATGCAAGATAGCAATATCTTTCTTTTCTTTTTGTTTCCTTACCCGTTCCGCATGTTGAGCTTCTTCTATCAGCCTAGTCTTGTCAAAATGGAAAATACTAATTTGAGGAACTTTTTGCAACTCAAACAGGATACAATCAGGGTGTCCTCGGAACTGTTAGCGCCACGCCCGGCTTCATCAAAATGGCTGATATTGGCCACGATGGGGTCGTAACCAACACGACCAAGCAAGGCGGGCTTGCCGCAGCGTATTATTTCGGAGGCATGTGGGGGTGCTTCATAGGTGGTACGACATAAGATCCTTTACAAATCAGGACCTATGTCCTCCTGTAACAGAACAAGACAGGGCGATGATTGCTAACAAGAGTTGCCGCAATAGGATGGGTTGGCGATAGGATGGGACGCAGAGGGGGTGTCCTCATTGGAACTGCATTTGGCATCCTCGGCGCAGCCCTCATGGCCGGCAGCCAAAACGCCAGCATGTTTATCTGCGCGCGTGTCATTGCAGGCATCGGCATCGGCTTCATGAATGCCATTATCCTGCCGTGGGTCAGCGAGCTATCCCAGTCGCACGACCGCGGCTCCAGCTTCTCTCTCGTCTTCGTGGCAAACTACCTGGGCATTGTCATTGCTTACTGGATCAATTTCGGCATTCGCAACTCCAACCTCGAGTTCCGCTGGAGATTCCCTCTGGCATGGATGATAATTCCGCTTCTGGTAGTCGACGTGGCAGTGCCGCTGCTACCTGAATCTCCCAGGTTTGTCCTTTCCTCCACGCCCCATCCGCCTATCTGCCTCTATATATATTGCATGCCCCACGCACTTGGATCCTAGAACTATAAGAGTGACGCTAACGGCTACTGCCGCAGATGGCTCATTGCCAATGGTCAACGCGAGCAGGCCATCGACATCCTGTGCCGGCTCCGAGGAGACCTCAGCCCCAACGACCCTATAATAACCGCCGAGGTCGAGCAGCTGGACGCCATCGTTGAAGCAACCCATCACAAGCGCAACGATCTCGCCAACATTGTCCTCGGAGGCCGCTTCTCTGGGAAGCTGCACCTTGGTCGACGAGCTGTCCTCGGCTTCGCCCTGCAATGGATCCAGCAATGGACGGGAATCCTCGCCATTGTGGGATGGTCCAGTGTCCTCTTCGAGCTGGCGGGATTCGACGCCTATAAAGCTCTTTGGCTCGCGGGCCTGGCCAACACCTTTGGCGTGCCAGGAACCGCGGCCGCAGCTTTTGTCATTGACAAAATGGGGCGGGTCAAGTCGCTCATCACCTCGTTTGCCATCCAGGCTGTGTGCCTGTTCTTGGTCGCCGCCCTGATCAAGACATCGCAAGACCATGCCGCGGCTGACCCAGAACTATCGCAGCGGCTGGGCACTGCGGCAGCCAGTTTCGTCTTCATTTATGTCTGGTAAGTTTTCACGATGAAAAAATTCAATTTTCCTGCTCCCAATTGGAGCCCTATGTCCTCCAAATTCACAATGCTAATTATTATGTATTATACACAAAAAGGTTCTTTACTATGTTCAATATCATCCCCTGCTGGATATATGGCACAGAGATCTGGCCGCAGGAAGTCCGCGCCAAAGGATACAGCTTCACCATCTTTGGCTGGGCCACAGGCTGTGGCTCAACCACGCTGATCATGCCCATCTTTCTAAGCAGAATTGGATATGGCACGTATCTCTTCTTCGGGGCGATGAACGTTGTTGTTGCCCCGATTGTCTGGCTCATCTTCCCCGAGCTTGCCAATCGCACTCTGGAGGAGATTTCGCTTCTCTTCACGAGCGACAGCTTGCTGGCCAGCGAGAACATGAAGGAATACCATCGTCGCATTGGCGAAGCGGGGGGCAACACTGCCGTTGCAGCTAGACAGCTCCTGGATGAAGTCGACGGCAAGGACGCGGCAGACACTGTGGAGACTGCAAGCCCCGATGAGAAGAGAGTTGACGTTAATCACAGCGCTATTATGTAAATTTGTTGACAGCAGAGAGTTTGCGCTTTTTGGAACATACAGTATTTTAATCAAACGCCATATTTCGCTTCATTTCAGCAGAATCATATAATGGAAAGAAAAAAACATGAAAAAAAAAAGTCTAGTTTCAAGTCCACACAGGACCCAAGTCGAAATTCCACGTCAGATCGCCTAACAACTCAGGGGGTACTTGAAACGACCAGTCAGCCGCCATCTCCGAGTTGACATGCTGCTCGTAAGGTGGGGGAGGAGCACCTCTGCCACCATCGACAGGCGGCAACATCGGCTGCGCTGTGGCATTCACCGGAGTTTCCTCAAGAGGCGGCCTTTGGTGCTGCCGTTGAGTGGACATGTACTCGTCGATACGAGACACTTGAGATCGAAGGTTCTCGCTAGCACATGAGCTACGGTGTATTGTCTCGAGATTCTCGAGCAGTCGGGCCATTGCTAGCATGACCGATCTCACCTGAGTGTACTCTGCCTCGCTCAGGCGCTCTTCGAAGACAGAACCAAGAATGGATCCTATTCCACCCAGGTGGTGTAGGAGCGGCTTGCTTATGGCCAAGCAGTATTGTACGGGAATAGAGTTGAAAGCGTCCACAACATCGGAGGCGATCTGGCAGCGTTCCTTGATGCTGGCGCCGCCAGCTGCAAACAAGACGATCCGAAGAAGCTGAAGGCTAGCAGTGATATTAGCCGCCTGGAAGCCGAACAGATCTTGTTTCTGATTAAACGCCATGGCAGGGGTGGTCTTGAAACATTCGGGAAGGTTCAGGTACATCCGGAGCACCTTGTCGCGGATCGATGTCTCAGTCACTGTGGATTGGTCGTCTATGATTTCAGACATGAACGATCTCCTCCGATCCCGAAACCGTGCCAGTGCATGCTCCAGCACTCGGTAGAGATCGGTGATGAAGTTCCAGCCAGATATCCAGCAGTCCGATTGGGCAGTCAAGACGAGCCGAGCTATGGGAGGGCTTAGGCCACTGGGAGAGAAGCCGGGCTGGGCAATGCCTCCGTCGCTAATGTATTGATCATCCACCTCTGCTGGATAAGTAACGTTTGACTGCTGTTCACGAGACCGGATAACCCCGCCCCAAACCACCGACGTGAAAATGTCAAGGGTATAAATGGACCAAAACTGCAACGAAATGAGACGAACATTAGCCGGTGTGCTTTTGGCGAGAGATTGTAAGTGAGTGAGTGAGAGAAAAGGTCAGAAGCTTACCATTCTTCTCCTTTCCTCCCTTTCGATGATTCCAATGCCGGAGGGCCAGTTGGCCTCGTCGTGGAGTCCATCCATGTCCATGAGCGTATGATAGATGCCAATATGACGATGCATTTCCCGGATCTTACCGTTCTGAATAGCTGTAATCGCCATGACAGCGTGACCCCGCAGGATATTGAAGTTGGAGCTGTCACAGCCGTCATCCAGCAGCTGTCTCTTGGCCTCGGCATAGAACGTGTCCGGCAGCGTCTCTCTCAGCAGGGCCTGGACATCCCACCTCGGGTTCATGACGGAGCCGTCCCGGACGCGGCCGCTGACCAGGGCACACACGGCCATGGTGGTGGCGAAGAGCGGCTTGTTGGAGTTGTACTCTGCGCGGGAGATCTTGCGGGTGAAGGACGGCTGGTGGAAAAAGGGGAAGATGGGATAGACTATTTCAAAGTAGAGGTCGACGAGGTCGACGACGGTGGCCTGGCTGACAATGTACGGCGCGCGCCAGGCGGCCGGCGGCTGGCCGGGCGAGGCATCGGAGGCGGCGCCGAGGGTCTGCTGCACCTCCGGGATGATGCGCAGGTCGCCCTGGGACGGCGATCTCGACAGCTTCACGTCGGGCAGGCCCTCGGAGCTGCGGCTCGCTCCACCTCCGCTGCCTCGGGCGGGGACGCCTCGGCGGCGCGGCGTGCGGTGATACGTGCACGTCTGGGCAAAGTCGCGGCAGTTCTGGCAGCCGGCGCCGTCGTCGGCCGGGCGGCAGCGGATGCTCCGGCGGTGGCAGTAGTCGCAGGCCCGCGAGATGCGGCGCTGCTTGGGCTTGGAGCTGGAGCTGGAGACGGAGCTGGAGACGCCGCGAAGGCTCGGGTCGGACGACATGATTCAGCTGGCGACGCGACGCTGCGGATTTGTGTCAGGAGAAGCCTAAACGGCCCAGAGACCCATGTCCCCTCTTGCACACGCGATTTAGTGCACAGCGATAGCGTCCGTCTGCTAAGCTGGGCAGGCTGCTTGGGGGGTGACAAGGCGCTGAGGCAAACAACTGCGGCGGTACAGATCCAGGTCCGTGGCTTTTGCTCGTTCCACTGCGAGGGGGTGGCTGCACAACAGCGCCGCCTCTAGCAGATGCATCGACAGGACAGGACAGGAGCAGAGGGAGGAGTTGGCACGAGGGAGGCTGCGAGATTGTGTGAGCGACAGCCTGCCAGGACAGTGCAGGACAGTGCAGGATATAAGCCGCGGCAGGGCCTGGCACGGCGCGGCAGTTGTTTATCCGCAGCGTTTGGGGCGTCTGGCACAGTGTGCGGGCCAGCCCGGCACATACGATGCCTAAATGCAGGGTGTCCGAATGCGGACGGCTGCTGCAACCCTCGAATTTCAAGGGGGCTTTTCACTTTTGCAGATTTTGTCACCAAATTGCTATTTATTGGTAGAATTCTGCCTATTCTTCAGTCTTCTATCTGCCTTTGCCCTTGAAAAACACAGCTCAGCCCAAACGCCGTCATGACAATGACAATGCAATATACTTGGAAGATCGAGGCAGATGGCCAGCTCTCTGACGATACCTAAATCACAATATGAGCACCGTTTAGAGGCCACTCTTGCACCCATGGGAACCATTTTGATCTTACCTAAGGTATTTACCAACCATGGGTACGTCTCGCCTGATAGTCCCCGACACCATTCCCACTCAACTTCAAACTCGCTCCAGCGAAAAAGCTCAAGTCTGACTCTGCTCAATCTCAAAAAGCTGAGGCACCACATCAGCCAGACTGTCCTCCAGGCTCCTCCACTTCACCGCCAGATGATTATCTGTCTTTTCCGTGCTGATGCCAAAGTGTGTGTGGGACTCCCGTTTGCCAGGCTCGCCAACCGGGATTCTGTCCCCGTACTTGGGGAACATCCGCCTGCTAACATCTGCGAGCTCCTGGTTGCAATACACTCCAGAAGCCAACAGGTAGCGGCCGCCACCAAGTCCTACCCATCGGAGAGCTTTGACGTGGGCATCTGCGACATCACGCACGTCAACCCATATGGGACCCTTTGTTGGCGGCACAGCGTTGTCTCGACCGGCAGAAATAGCAGCCCAGAGCAGGAGATTGCTCGTGTTGACACCAGCAATGGTCGTCGGCTTGGCCTCTGGTAGAAAAGGGCCAAACACCATGGCAGGACACAAGCTGACAAGGTCGAATCCGAGCCTCTTCTTCTCCATAAACTTCCATGCCGCCTTTTCAGCGGCCGCCTTGCTCGCGCGATACGCCGTGGGCGCGTTATCTGCTTTGACTCCGTCCTCGTATTCCAGCGGGCTCCAGTCCTGAGATGTGTAGATTTTCCCCGGGCTTGGACCGGCTGCGGCGTCGTATATTGACGCAAAGCTGTTTGTGTGAACGACCCGCCGGATGCTGTTAATCTTTGCTGTCGCCTCCAAAACGGCCAATGATCCCTTTACGGCGGGGACCATCATCTCCTCCTCAAAGTTCTTCGCGTCGTAGTGAAATGGCCCCGCAATGTGGAAAATGGCAGTTGGGTTAAGAGGCTCAAGAACCTCGAGATATCTTTGGACGTCTGTGAGGTCTTTGATGACGACAACCCGCAGTTTGGGGTGTGCATGATGCGTCTTTATTACAGTCTCGACTTTGGCGGCATTCCTGACTGTCCCAACAACTTGAAAGCCGGCTACGAGCAGTGCAGCGACGCAATGCTGAGCGATGAATCCGTTAGCGCCTGTGACGACAACCAGCGCCGGTGGATCAATGTCAGGTACTAAAAGCGAAGGCATCTTGAATAAAAACAGCGGTTCTGAGGAGTATTGTAAGTCCAGAAGAAGGAAAAACGAGACCGAGAGACGAGGGAAGCCGACGTTATGTATTCAATTCTCCTCAGGCATCCACCTGGAGATCGACGTCTCAGCACCTATCCAAGCAGATTCAAAAACCAAGCAAACAGAACGCTCAGACCCGCGGCGCATCGCTATTTCGACGCCATCCGTGATCACGTCCCGACGGTCAAGCCAATCCGGCGTTGCAAGCCACTCCCCGTGTTTGGCACAAAAGGATGGAGGAGGAGTTGACAGCAAGGCAGATCAGCATCGGCTATCTCTCTTCGCTATCGGGGCGACTGGCAGAGACGGCGTTGAATAGCGTGCGAGCTGACCCGACGCCTGCAGCCGTCGCAAAGCTCGAGGGTCTTTGCAGCGTCCTCCGATGTGGGGCGGGTGAGGATAGGGAGGCCGGCATCCGGCCCCGGCGACCTCACCGAGCGCGGACCGGTATAGGAACTCACAGACCTGTCAGGCAGCAAGGTGAGTTGGCCAAATGCGTAGAATTATGTTGGAGGATGTAGATCGTTGAGTAGAAAGAGAAAACAACAAAGGTAGTATTTAGCTGCCTGGAGCTACACCATGCGCGGCACGCTTTGTAAGTCGCCATCCATCCACCGGTTAGTCAAGGTCAGATGCCCATTGGCAGCACTCTCGCAATTATGAACATTATAAAGCCCCGTGATTTAATCCAAAAAAAGTGATCCTTAGAAAATGCTTGTCGACTTTGGTTTGCTTTGTTGGTTTTACTACCCTATACATCGAGACGGCTGGGCAGTGATTTAATGGCCATCGTTTCACAAGATTTTCTATATCTCATGGGTTTCCACTTCTCTCTCCTCACCTCTGTTTGTCACATTAATTATTCCTTACAAATTCTTCCTGGATAGCTTTCACTAATGCTGAGCTGCCGTCGCCTCTGCAGGTGGCTGCTCTAGCTTTATGCATGTGTTCGGCCTCGACCACTAGTCTGATCGTTCATGCAGCCACAATTGAGAAGTCCTTGCGCAACGAGTACAGCGAGACGCTTATATCCCAAAAAATATACTCCAAATATATAAATTTATAAAGTGTGCTCAAATTGTAATTCGTGTCTAGGCATCACATGCATTTCTTCAAGTTCGCTTACTGGAACATAAGGAGGGAGGATATCACGACTAGCTGTAATGAAGACAAAAGAATCACCCCCATAATGTAAGGAGTAGACAGGAATGGTTCCTCATTTTCCTCTGATTATTATAGATATTATGAAGCTGCAAGAGCCCAAGTACAGTCCGATGGAATAGGTAGCTACGTCGAATGCCCTGCAGGACAGTTGCTGCCTTGGCCGTCGCTAAAAGTCATATGCAATGTGCTCCGCGGAGCTGTGGCAGCGCTGATACAACGCCCTTTTCATTGAGCAACAGGTCACATTTATGTAGTACAAAGGCAAGATCACACTCTACTGGCCTGTTGCGCGTCGCTTGCTCCTTGGATCCCACTTGATAGCTAGCTCGTAGTTACACAGAGCTCCAAATATGCCTCCCTGGAGTAGGTATTTGCAGGTATTGTGTAACACGGTATGATGGATAGTTTAGCTTGCTTGACACAAAATGCTGGTGGGCAAGTGGTGGGTAAAAAGAAAAAACCAGTAATGTATGTAGTTCGCCTCTCAAATCCAAGTTGTCACGCAATAAGATGGCCTAAGACGAAATCAGACATAACATCACCACAAACATATGTCTATTTCCGAGTGCCACAAGACAAACAAGCCCCAGGAGGTAGCCGTCCACTCAAGAATGCCTGACCATGATTTCCGTACGTCGTTTCGGCCGGCGTTTCAGTCAAGATATGCCCAGATGGCCACTCTATCCGCGGCGAATGCAACGACTAGGGGTCCATGTTTGCTTCGGCTGCTGGCATCGCATCGCCTGCCGCCCCTCACGATTGTCGTTGCGGCCGATGCAGTGGCACTAATCCCCGTGTAATATCCAATACATCACGGCATTTGTGCTGAACATATGTGGATCGCAATAAAGCAACAATTGGATCATGGAGTTGGGCTCTTTGCGGCAGACTCTACTTGATGCACTCGTGGCTCGCTCCGCGGATAGAAAGCGGCGTGGATATGCCGATGTCTCCACTGCTCACCAGCAGCAAATCCACCAGTTTAAACATAGAGCAGGTAGATGATGATAGTGTGCAAAGTTTGACGTTGTCTTTCTGAAAGAGTTCAGTGGTGTGTCCCTAAGAACTACCCATAAACAAATATCTGCCAGTTTGGTATACTGATGCCGTTTCCATGCCTATCTGCACGGAGAAGCCCGGGGACCTGCCGCATTGGTAAGCACCTTGTGTGCATTACCTACATACTACCCCTTTTCATGGAAAAGCGCAGACTCGAACCTTCTGTATGTTGGCTTTTGGACGCCACAATGAGAATGAGAAGAATGCAATGTATAATAATATACAAGAGTTGCCGTAGCTAACTAAATTGACTAAATAACTAAAATAATATTGACTTGATACTTCTTTGGTCCATCTTAAAAACATAAACCCCATTGAAAAATACAAAAAAACATGCCAACCTTCCTTTTTTCTCTCTACACCCTCAACAGCTCGGAAAGCAACCAGGCCCCCGGTGCGCTTAGTATACATATTGGAAAGTAGGGTTTGTCAAGTCAGTCTGCTCGTCGTCCACCGCCTTGGCATCAATCTCGCCTCGGTTGATAGCCTCCACCTCCACCTTGCGAGCAGCAGCCGTCTTGGCATTGCGCATGCCGTAGAGGATTCTCTGCAGAATCGTAACCACAATGGATGCGGCGGCAACGGCGAGAACGGTGATTTTGGCGGGAAGATACTGGGGCGCATCCTTGACCTGGAAAGTCTGTGGGCCGATAATGTTTGCGATGGAGAAGGCAATGGCAATGATGGCGTTGACGGTAACCTTTTTCGTGTATCCCTGCGTATTGGCACCGACTAGAGCGTAGATGAGGGCCAGGGGGGCCACGTCGAAGTTGATGAGGTAAACACCAGCCAGGGCACCACCCTTGGATTTGGCAAAGGACATGAGTGCCGCGCCGATGATGGTGGGAATCAGGAGCGCAATGATGCTCAGCCAACGAGGCAGGTTGAAGTAAATCGCATACGAGCCGGCCAGGGTCGCAAAGATGGAGATGGCTCCGGCAGGCATGTTGAGGAGCGCAGACTTCATGGGCGTGAGGAAGATGGAGTTGATGATGGTCGCCGAAAAGGTGGTGATGATGCCAGAGGGGATCACAATAAGAATAGTGTTGACAAAGAGCAGCCACACCTGGAGATCCTTGAGGGCATCCCAGATACCAGACACATGGAAGACCTTCTTGCCGGATCCAGCCTGGTCCCGGGCCAATACTTCCTCGACAAGAGCCTTTTCGTCTTCAGTCAAGAACTTGGCCGAGGTGATGTTGTTGGGCATAAGCAAGATGACTGCGACGGCGACCAAGAGGTTGAAAACGCCCACAGCCACAAACATGATGCGCCAGCCTTGGAACGAAGAGGTTGTCGAGCCGTGCTGGGCCGCCCAGGAGATCAATCCTCCCATGACCTGCCCAGCTCCCAGTCCGCAGTACCAGATACCCGTGCGCAGAGTCGCCTGCTTCCTAGTATACCACTGAGACGTAATCATGATCAAAGCCGGGGTGATAACGGCCTCAAACATGCCCAGCAGCGTCCTGACGGCGGCAACACTGGCAAAGTTCTGCGTCGCAGCCGTGCAGCAAACGACAATTCCCCAGAGCAAGACGTTGAACCCCAGCACCTTGGAGACGGGGAACTTTTGGATCAAGTAGCCCTGAGGGAACTCGGCAACAGCATAGCCAATGAAGAAGGCCGTCGCCATCCAAGAGAAGTCGTTGCCCACAAAGTGGAGGGCCTTGGAAATGCCCATGATGTTGGCATAATTAACGAGGACTTTGTCGAGGAACTGCAAAAAGTAGCAGAAGAACATGAGCGGCACAATGTTCAAATCGATCTTTCGGTAGATGCGCTTGAGCTCCTGCACCTTGGCTGCGGGATCGTCCAATGACGAGGCCGAGTGGCTCGAGCTCACTGGTGAAGCAAGCTTTTCATCCATGGCGGGCGATATGTGCGGTCGTTGTTGTTTTTAATTTTCGAGTAAGGGAGAATAGTAGATTCGAAGTGCTGAAGAAGGGCAAATACAAGAATTGACAAAGTCAATAATACCCACGTTAATTCGTCCAAACAATAACCATGAACAAATCTTTCAAAGAATAAATAAAAAAAGAGGTTATGGCTCAGTTTATAGTTTTAAATAAACAGTCGGGGGAGAAAAAAGAAAAGAGCGAAGCCGCTGTTTCGTAATTGAAGCTGAGCGAAGAAAGAAGGGGGGGGGGCTGTCATGAATCAATGGCTAAAACATCAACGCATGAAGGATTCCAAGACAAGAACGCAAGAAAAGAAAAATCAGCTCGGCGATCTCATACATATATCAAACATTTGCCTCCGCACCAGTTTAGGAAAAGATCGAAATACACACAAAAAAAAAAAAACGTACGATCCCCTATTCTATCAAGGGTCCTCGTTCTTTTCTTCAGGCTTTGCCAGTTCAATCGACATTGGCATGCAATCTAACGTGTTCTCGGCCATTTGTCCCTCAGCTCGATTCCTGCTTGGCAGCGCCTTTTCCTCCTCTCGATTCACTAAAAGATAGCGATGTAACCCTTGGCGGGTTTTTCGTGGCAAGGCTAGGCCGCAAGCATGCCTGCTTTTGTCAATTTAATTTACGGCGCAAGAACAAGAGAGGCCAGGCCGTACTAAGCTCCAATGGAACATCGGCTGAATATCTTTTTCGCAAAGACAGTGGAGTGGAGACGCTGCGATATAATCTGCGCCAAAGAGAATGAGAGAATGCAGCATCGGCCCATGCGAACAGTTCGGCAAGGGGCATGAACTGAATGAATGATGATCCATGAAGAAAATAAGAGTGGCTTCAATATTTCCTCGTCTAGCATCGTGGAGCCCAGCCCGGCATTTCGTGGTGGTACCAATCACGATTTAATGGGGAAGGTAATACAAGGGTGCTGATACTAGATTGATTGATTGACCGACTCCTCAGCTTGTACTCTGTAACACGAATGTTCCATAGCATAGTGAGTATTTGCAACTTTCTTCTTCTTCTTTCAGCTCGGACAATTTTAATTCGGCTCGCAATGGGTACTTCTGGATCTGGACCTGCTATTCCGCTTGGGCCGTGCTGCAAGTCCGACTCCGTACCACCAAACGCTCCATAGCAAATCGAAAATCGCTCCCATATCGAGATTTCCAAGCCGACTAGCTGCTGGCTGAGCTCGGCCGCTGAATACGATAAATGTCCCTGCTAGTATTTCGCCATTTCAAAATGCAACCTCGTACGAACTGCTTTCCCCGGACGCATTGATGCCGTAAAATTTCCTTCAATCGTTACAGATTTCTCAAAAGCGCGGAGCCTTGTTAGAGGCCACGTCCCCAGCCAGGCTTGGCCTCTTTTCTCTGTCGCCGCGGATACGAAATACCTGGCTTGTAAAACGCCACCGTCGAATAGATAACATATGCAACTTCTACACTGCTTCGTAATGCTACCAACTCTCTGCTTTGTGTTAGAAATCCATGCATTGATTGAGAATTTGCAATGCAGCCAATCAGCCAATATAACGAATCCCTCCCACTCACCGGATATCGAAAATCTCACCCTGCCAGGCCCCCAAGCAAACGCCACCCGAAACCTGCCTGCGGCCGTCGGATACCCGGCCCTGTTTGCCATTTTCTCCTCTTTCGTCTTTTAGCCCGCCGCGCTTCTTCCCGCGGACCCGGACGCTCGGGTCGCATCCGGGCCCAACACCATCTCCCCAATGAAGAAAGAGGCAGAATGCATAAACGCAGTTTGAGGCCATCCGCCATTCCGCTACGCGCTACGCAGCAGGGTCTTTTAGAACCTATTACAGCTAGGGATTGTGTCCTCGACAGTACAATTCCCAGACCCAACAGACATTGTGAAACCGCCCGTCGTGAGAATCAGGAGACTCAGACTCTCCATACAAAGTAGCATGTTGATTGCGATTCATACAAAGAATAGATTGCATGCATACGAGCATCTGGAAGCGCAGAGGACAGACGACGATAACCGACGGCACATCCTCGCCAGCAGCCGAGAGTGGCTGTTTGTCAATCTCCCGTCTTGTTACCACTAACACCACGAGTAGAAGCACTACAGAGCGCTCCGTGTACTCACTGACAGATGTTTTAGATTGCGTCTAAAGCAATCAGTTCTCAGTACTTGTCTTCAGCGTCACTTTGAAGCCTCCATTGAGCATATACCCGGTAAACTGTATGCATGTATGATAGCATTCTTCTCCCGGAAGGAATGCCGACGCAATCAAAGCCATCCTTGGAAAGCAGCGATAAACATGCAAACGCATGCAGCAAGCGGTAAGCAACACCGCTTCGTACAGGATGTAGACCTAGTTGGAGTCCATATACGCTGCCAAGCTGCTCCATCCGCCTGCTGCGCATTCCGACGGTTGCGACATCGTAAAAACTTGCCCAATAAAGAAGATAAATTCACATCTTAAGCATCTTTAAGCATTATAAGCGACTTAAACGACCAGCAGTCCGACGGATACTGAATGACAACTGACATTCAGCTGCAAACCTACATATGCCAACACTTTGCTTGGAATTCCAGCTAAAGTCAAGGATATAAACCATCCCAGACCAGCAATCACTCATTCAACATCAAGATGCGAGAAAGGAGAATGGAATAGATTTATTTCTTTTGTAGAGCAGCCATTGTTCCATATTCAATTCTATTTGTCATTGATATCTATCACATCGATCCAGCGTATTTCAGATTCTCATCCATCACATCTCCCCTTTTTCTCATTTCATCAAATCGCTTGCTACCCTTTCATACACGCTATAAACTCCAAAAAGAGATATAAAAGAAGGAAAAAAAAAAAAAAAAAAAATCAACGCCTGAAAGACAAAGAACCAGGGGAGAAATTTGCATCATGCATGCAACGGTAAACCAACCAGCCCCTTCCTACAACATAGCGGTCATTGGTTCCGGTCTGGGTGGCCTATCCGCCGCTATTGCCCTCCGTCGCACCGGCCACAAAGTCACCATCTACGAAAGATATGATTTCAGCGGCGAAGTCGGTGCCTCGCTCTCATTGGCCTCAAACGGCTCTCGCTTCCTGCAAGAATGGCAAGTGGACATATCCCCCGCCAAGCCCGTCGTCCTGCAGAAGCTCATCCGCCACGAGTGGTCCTCGGGAAACGTTACCGCCGAGTACCCAAACTGGGAGACTACCGCGAGCGGTTCGGCACAGACTACAACAATTTCCACAGGATCGATCTCCATGGGCATCTGAAAAATGTGGCCATTGCCGAAACGGGAGGCGGGTCTCCGGCGCAGCTAAGAGTTTGCCATCAGGCGATCAAATTGGATCCCGCTCAGGGGAAAATAACATTCGATACCGGCAAAGAGGCTGTTCACGATGTAGTCGTCTGCGCGGACGGCATTAGGAGCCAGATGCGAGAGCAGCTTGGCATCGTTCCAGACGTCGCACCATCCACGTCGTGTTGTTACCGGTGTATCATCAGCGCTGAGAGGCTCCGTGAACTGGGACTCGGCGAGTTTGCTGAAAACAGTGCCATTGAGTTTTGGGGCGGCAACGGCATCGATAAAGTTGTCATGAGCCCATGTTCAAACCACCAAGTTGTTAGTTGCTATTGCTTCTACCCAGCGGAAAAGAATAATCTCAAAGAGGATGGCTGGAATATTTCTTACACAGGGGAGAATCTTGCAGCAGCATTCCCCGATTTAGACGAGCGACTGCGCACCCTGTTTCGTAACGCAGAGGATGTCAAGATGTGGCGCCTGTACAACCATGAGCCCTACCCCTATTGGGTCAGAGGCCGTTGCTGCCTACTTGGAGATGCAGCTCATCCGATGATGCCCGATCAATCTCAGGGCGCATGCATGGCGCTCGAGGATGCAGGGGCACTCGGCATACTCTTCTCCACCAAATATGCGCACCTGTCTATACCTGAAAAGCTTCAGCTGTACGAATTGGAGCGCAAGCCACGCGCCACGCGAGTACAAGAGAGCAGTCGAAGGGCCAGAACAGACATCACAGAAAGGATCGGTTGGAGCAGCGCCAACGACCGCCCGGGGAAGCTGACTATTGAAGAAGTATGCGGGTATGATATGCATTCTCACGTGGCCGAGCTAGTTGCGAGACTTTCACAAGCTTCTTGAGCTCCTTTGTCAACCCCTCGATAAGCGAGCAACAGTGATATTAAATGTTGTTGTTGCTGCTGCTGCTGCCAGCTGAAGTACTAGTCGCGACGGCGAAACTTTCTAATGGCCGAGAATTCGACCGCCAATACAAGCCGGAGATTGTATTAGGATTATTCCCAAAAAAGGTAGAGCGAATTGTAGTATTATGCCCAGGCTGGGCCTCTTTGCTAAGCGACGGCAAGCCAAATGTGCCTAGAAAACAGCCAGGCCATGCATCTCCTCGTATCGGATCCGTGCCCAGTTGACAATCGTCCCGGTGCCATCGGTCTCGTCTCTCATCTTCCAGACGCGTTCGACCAGCTCCCGCGCATTGTATATGTATCCAAAGCCACATGTGCGCTCCATGACGAGGAGGCGGTCTTGAATGACAACACGCTGTTCCATGGTCCAGCACGCACCCCCGGCCATAACAAGGGGGTACATGAGGCAGGGTTCCAAGGCACTGCCGTAGCGAATCTTCTGCACCGACTCCAGGATTCCCTCAACGTTGGTAGTCACTCTGGGATCGTTGACCTCGTAGCCTTCGACAATCTGGTGAAGGCGAAGCCTGATGGCATATTCGTAAGCCATTGTTGCGTGTAGCACATCGTCATTGGCCAGGTTAATGGTCCAAGCGGCGCGCGACCGGCCACCGTATTCATAAGACCAGTGGTTGATGCGCTCTTCGATTTGTGTGGCTTCCTTACGAAAGATGGCTTCTGAAGCGTGGTCAACGCGAGTTTTCCGCTTGTCAGCAAGCGCATTGACTACATCCACCAGGTGGAATAGCTCTTTAGGAATACCATATATGGCAGAATCTTCTTCGTCGGGGGCAGATGTCAGTCGATCTAGCGTGGCCGCTTCTCGTGCATCCTCGCCCATGAGCGGAGGCTTGCATGTCGATGTAGTAGCGGCAGAATCGAGGAATCGAGCAAGGCGCACGAGAAACTTGTTGTGGCCATGTATGCGATCTCCCTGCTGCTGGTTCATCAGGGCTGTCAGTAGCCTCTTGGCCCCCTTCAGATGGAGCTGCCACCCCTCGCTGGTGCCATCAAACAGCTCTGTCATGCATAGCAGCAGGCTGCTGACAAGGGCAATGTCAGCATTAGATTTGTCCACATGAGGTAAGAGCCTGGCCAGAGACTGGGTTGCTTTGCTTTGGTGATAGATGCCTCTTTCGGCCAGTTGAGGCTGCAGCTTGCGCCAGTGATTGGCCGAAAGAGCCAGCACACAGTGCATGACGAGGTCGTTGGAGTGGGCAATGGGCAGTAAATATCCATTGTAAGGATTCGAATTTGACATGCGCCGAGAAAGCAGAGAAGACACAATGGTCATATAATGGTTGAGTAAAGCTCTATCGTGTGGCGATGACAGCTGCGGCAGCGACTGCGGATTATACACAGATAGAGTCGACATGGATGATACGGGCGATACAGTCAGAGAATCATGAGATTCCGAGTGAGGGCTGCCATAGCTCATTGGCGTTATGGAATCCTGCCAACTGGTTGGGGGTGATCCATGCATGTCCCAGGCTGCCCTATCGACGGGCAGTCCAAGCTCGAATCCATTGCCTGATGATGACATAGGCGGCAGGCTGCTGAAGTGGTGGTCCGTGGAATAGTGGCTGTCGCCGCTACTGCTGCTGCTGGAAGAGCTCATGGCTGGGCTGTTACCGCCTCTGATTATTAACTCGGTTGATACATCGGTAACCGTATCAACCACAACGGGCTCCTGGATGGGAATAACTCGTGAACCCACAGGTTCTGGCGAGACCGCTACTACAGCTGTCGTCGCCGTCGTCGATGACACCGGCGCTGGAGCACCCATGGCTGCGGCTGCGCCCATGAGTTTGTCCTTGGGGCGCTCAGGAGGCCATGCGCATTCAAGACACAGGCGTCTGCAGTCTCCACATCGCGGCTTCGTCTCGTCGCACTTCTTCTTGCGGCGCTTGCACATGAGACATCCCGTCTGCACTCTCCGGATCCGCGCCTTGGGCAAGTCGCCCACTTGTTGGTTCAACGCACCGCTGGCATCACGCGGCCGACAGGGGAGACTCAGACGCAGGCACCGCGCACACGGCACGCTGCCATCGCAGGCCTGTTTGATCTGGGCACAGCGATGGCACACAGGGCGACTTTCGGAGACCATGATGACACGCACAATTCTGATCCTCCGTGATTTGTCGTGTCTCCTCTCTTCTCACGTTTCCTCTCTTGCTTGCTCTCTCGGCGTTCTCTCTCTCTCTGTCTCTTCGTCTCTCACTCTCTCTCTCTTCAGCAGGATTTCCAAGCTTCCTTTGCACAATTGCGATTCAACGTTTGGTGGTAGGTAGTAAATACGGTTGGCTGAGCTCTGCTCCAGGCCCCAGTTTTTGCCGCCTCGAAATCACTCGTCCGTGTGGCCGTCCTGTAGAAAGCGGGTAAGGCTAAAGGGGGCTTTTTTGCAGCGGGTGCGGGAGGGAGCGCCTTGCTCTAGTAGGATCGATCGTCTTTTGGGGCCTCAAGATTCGAGAAGCGCGACGCAGCTTCTCATGGCGAGATCGAGCATCAATAGGCCACGGTTGAGAGAGCTGGTCGAAGACGGGGCGGCGATCGGGGGGAAGGCTGTTTGAGCCCACAGGAGCGGTAGGTGGTATAAGAAACCGAACAGGATTCGGGAACATGCAATGGAGGAGGACCCCGGTAGATAATCTCAGGCTGCTGGTACTTTGGCGTCGAGTACGAGTGGCGCCGATCTATCTGTAGCGGGGACGGCCTTATTTAGAGGATTCCTTAGCGGGAGCAGCGCTCAGTACAGCGCTTCTAATGGCAGAGGCGTTGGCCGATATCCATGGCGCCATGACAGCCGGGGAGATTAGTCGCTAAACCACCACTACTTGCGCCAGATGTACTACTACCACAGGGCCTCAACTGAGACCACTCTTGTCGTGCCTTGCCAGGCTTTGGCGAGTAAACTGAAGGGTGCCACCGGGGTCACTCGAAACCCCAGACTTGGCCCCCCTGTAAGCACCAAGATGAGGAGCTGAGCGCACGCAATGCTGCCCGTGCCATTTGCATACAAGTATGAGAACTCCGTACAAGAGTAAGTACGCTGCCTGCTCTGCGGTTCAGATGGCACTGGGCCGTCATCTGCAGCCTCTACCGCGTCGTACAGGTACTTGGCCGAAAAACAAGCTCTGCGGGTTTGGCGTGGGCGATCAGTCAATAGGGATCAAACCCGCCTGGCGCCGCGCCCGAGCTAGACCAGACTCCGTACACGCGATATTAGCTCTCAGATTCCAAGGCACGCATAGGTCATCTTTGTCTTCGATTTTCGCCGTCTCGACGCTGATTCTCCTTGACGTGACATGGCTCGACTTTGGCTTATGCACTTATATTTCCGGTAAATCAGCACTCCAAGAGGAGGGGGCGGCATGTCGGATTGCCCTGGCATTGCCGCACATGTGTGCCGCTGCCAGTAGACGCCATTCTTTTTTGGCCGTCGAAGCATGAGTTACGACAGATGCATATTGCGACTTGGTAGCTCTCGTGGCCCGGTTGATCGACCATGTCATCAATGCCATGCGCATGTATGTACATGATGTATCTATGCACGATACACGCAGCGTTCCTTTGATGCTGCCAGTTCGGGTACCGGCAGAGATGGCCGTAGCAGGTACAGGTACAGGCACATGCCCGGGTCTCACACATCGGTGGCTCATCTCGTGTCCGGGGGCTGTCGTTGGCGATGTAGCCGGGGAAGAGGCCGTTCGCCGACGTGGTATCTGGGCCTGACTTTGCTGAGCAGGTTACATCGAATCCTAGTGTGTACATGCAGCATTTCTAAGCAGCAGACATGAATCTCTTCGCTAATCAGCGCTCTTACAGCTCAACTGCCATCGCTGGCGGCATCGCAGCTAGAGCGCTTTGCGGGTGCCGATCATTTCTGGCCTCTCAACGCCGTCCGTTCTGCGAGGTGGGTTGAGAGACTTACTTCAGGCGTTTCAGTTTGTAGCCATCCTGCATGGGCCACCGAGTCCTTGTCTCACGGCGGCTTCTAACGTCTCTGTTTTCTTCCAGAAGCCATGCCACAAAGGAGGCGCGTCCTTTTCTTTTTGACAGCCTCATCTCCGCTTCTGCAATGCACAGGCTTGTCCAACATCTTACAGGTCTCTCCCTCGTGCAGAGGTGCATGAAGCGCCACGCCAAAGACAGACAAACGCCTTGTGCTAACGCCCGAAAGGGGATGTACCAGATCCCTAGCCCAGCCAAGCCTATGCTGGCCAAGGCCCTGGCCACAGACCCGGTACAACAGATTTGGTGTCGTACCGGCGTTATTCTCGAACTCCATATTTCGTAGTTATAATTGGATCCAGGGTGGTACCGTACGGAATAATATGGATGCTGCTCGAACCATTTTCTTCATGCTGTTCGCAACCAACGAATGAGCAAAAGAAGGATTCCGTGGATGCAGCGGGCAACGTCTCGTCGCCCCCTCGAAAGCAGAGAACTATTACCATTACCGTACATATACTGGCATTAGTAGAGCTTTGCGTAACGTTCACACCAAGCTTAATTGCGTAGCGACTAGATAGTGCCTCAAACACGGGCCCTGCCGAGCTGTCAAGAAGCATAGCCCGCTGCTTGAATCGCGGATCCGTCCCACCCACAAGTAGCTGATGTGGACGAGTCTACAGAGAGTAGCCCTTGTGCTATTCTACTTTATACGAAGCACGGACTTGATCCTTCGCACAGCGTGATCAAAGAATGAACGCTCCAAGCACGTCCGGTTCGACATCTCATCTTGTTCTGGCCCAGGATCCTAATCCCAGCGGAAAGTGGGTTCCAGATAGAGATCACTGATTCGAAGAAAGGGCGTAACACTTCGACAGGGTAGCATCTTCACAATCTCAATTACTAATGCGAGTGCCCGACGTTGCGAAATAAACACGGAACATTCGTTTGTTGTTCTAGTTCGTTGTGTGCAAAATCGGCGCAATCACCCAATTTGGTGGAGATGTTGGTTCTAACACTCATCCTGTGATGTTGAGTTGTAGGCAACGAGGAGAAGACGTTGGTGGAAGCTGCATGTGTACTCGCAACTGCAAGTCACGTTAAACCTCGGCGGGGAAAAAGCGGTGACCTTTTTCTCTTCTTCTTTCTAATGGTGCTAATGCAATGCAACAATTCCTCTGCTACAAGGTAAAAGTGTACCGGTACTTTGGCACAATCAGCCGGCAGCAAGTCAAGAGAGCATGGCCCAGATGGAATCAATTCTTCTTGTTCAATGCTAGGGTGAGATCTGACGTGCCGAAGCGCCGTTTGCTATATATCATGCAGTCAGCCAATAAGCAGAGGACCTAGTAACTTGAAGAGAGAGAGAAAATGATTCAAGACAGCGGGACGCGAGATTGCCGACGAAGAGAATGTCATGTCAACTCGAGCCAGCAGCCCTAGCCGGTATTACGACCTGTAGGGAGCACTGTACTTGTACACCACCAGATATTCATTCATAGCCACCCTCTTAATGCCGTTGGGCTATATGGAGCAGAAATCTGCCCCTCCATCACGAGTCCCCATGCGCTATCCGAATCGCCCTGGCTGTTCCATCGATGGCCTCTCTCGCCTGCCACAGTGTCTTGTCCATGTGCTGAAACGGGTGCGGAACTCCGAGGAAGCGCCGCTGCGTGACCTCGACGCCATTCTCAACCAGCACCTTTGCGTATCTCTCACCCTCGTCCCTCAAAGGATCAGCCCCGGCTGTGTAGATGAGCGTATGGGGCAGGTCCTTGAAGTTGGGCGCCTTGAGGAGGTTGGCGAACCAGCCGATGCGCTCCTTGGCAGCCTTGTGTGCCTCAGGCTCCGTGGGTAGTGAAGATGCCTTAAGCTTATCAAACCAGGCCAGTCGTGCCCAGTTGAGCGTCGGTGCAAATTCGTTTTCATGCATTGATGGCCAGGGCGAGGCGCTGGCAGAGGCGTACTGCGAAATATCGTCGATGACGGGCGATCCCACGGCCACCAAGCGCAGAGGGACGGCAGCGTCGCGGGCCAAGTGAGCCACTGCCAGAGCGATGCAGCCTCCAGCCGACACGCCGCCGACTGAGATGCTGTCTGGGCGGATGTTGAACTTTTGCGCGCCCTGTTGGTGGATGTACTGGACCGCGGCGAAGCTGTCCGTGATGCCCGCGGGGAAGGGCACCTCAGGCACCAGGCGGTAGGCGACGTCGATGACGGCCACGCTGGCCTTTTTGCAGTAGTGCTTGCAGATATGAGCCTCGGTCTCGAGGTCGCCCAGGCCCCAGCCGCCGCCGTGGAAGTCGATGTGCACCGGCCACGGGCCTGGAGTCTCGGGCTCATAGACACGCACTGGGAGCGGCGTGCCATCAGCCAGCGGGATCACGTCGTCGTAGATGCGCCCAACGTCCGGCGCGGGGGCCATGCCATAGCTATAGAGGACCGAGTAGTTGGCGCGCAGCTCCTCGAGGTCGATTGGCTTCATCGGCCGGTGCGCAACATTTTCGTTGTAGAGCTTCTCGAAGGCGGGATCCAGCTTGCCCGCCATGGACGGGTGGAGGGGCTGAAGAGCCTCGTGCTTTGCGTCGGACGACATGATTCTCACGACGGGAAGAGTTCTACTTCTTCTTTTGGCTTTGTATTCCTTTCTTGACCTTCTCTTGAGGCTTCGGGATCGCCGGGATGGTGAGTGCAAAATTGAATCACGGCGTCTCGTCTATATGTGCTGACAGCAGCTGTGGCAGGTGAGAACTCAATATCGTTGATTAGTAGCTCCAGCTTCAGTGTCCGCGGAGGAGAATGGAGGGGTTAAAGGACTTGCATGCAGACCCCCACATGTTGCACGATGTCACAGCCTCAGCCTGCGCTGCAGAGCTGGAACTCGCGCAAAATTGTAAAAAGAGGAAGCAGAAGTCGAGTCCGAGAGAGACGAGCGACACGATACATGCTGGCTGACGGGCGCATCACCAGCTCTCAGCGATCCCGCGGTGCAGGCTGCCATGCTATGCGGCGGCTCTCCAGGGCTCTTGGGTCCCCTAAAAGTCCAGATGTCTCCAGATTTCAGGTCCGACGGCTGCAGGCTTTTGGGTAGGAGCCCACTTAGAAGCGGCATCTACAGCGGCCGCCGCTTCACGATCTTGTCACCGATTAGACCCTCCCGCTAAGGAAAAAAAGATGTCTCTGTTGAACCAGAATGTGCAATTGTGGTCCGTTGCTCAGCTCACGCCGCGTTCCCAGAAGCCCTCGCCCATGTAGCGGCGAGTACGGGAATTTTGGGCCCCTTGGAGGGTTGGAGGGGGCCGCCGCGCAGTTTTCCATGAGCATTGGCTGATCAGACTGTATTCGGATCGATTATATCGATTTCCTGTTTGGCCACCAACAGACAACACCTCATCGTGGCCCCTATTCAGTAAAGAAGCATAATTATCATGCGATACAGATAAAAGACGTCGTCACCTTCATGTTGTGAGAAATCCATGTGCTGGACTCTCTCATCAACCGTTGGCAAACCTGAATTCCATTGCCTTGTTGCGCTTACAGGCACAAGAATCGAAGAGAGCAAGCAAACACACCTCCAGCAACCGTTACAACGGTCAAGATGACGGTCAACGATAAGCCCGTGCTGATCATTGGCGCCGGAGTCGTGGGCTTGACGTTGGCACACGGGCTCAAAAAGGTAATGTCGCCAACCAACAGAGCAAAAGGTTTCCAGAACGCACGCCTTGGATGCGCTAAAGCCGCTTGGCCCCTCGCGATCTCATGATGGAGCCGCCTGTGTTGTTGATTCTACAGCAGCTGCAGCTTGCGGTGGCAGCATGATCCAAGGGGTGTAACAGCTTCAGGCCAAACCATCAAATAGCGGACTATATCATTACGTTGGAGCCCGATGTGCTAACTCAACGTCCGTGTTTTTGCTGCATCTAGGCAAACATTCCTTTCGAAATCTACGAGCGAGACGCGAATATCGATGCCCGAGGACAGGGCTGGGCCATCACCCTGCATTGGGTGCTGCAGTACCTCCGCGAGATCATCGATGAAGAGACATTTGCTGGCTTGGATGACGTCCAAGTCGATCCAGAGACTGGCTGTAACGACACCGGCAACTTCATCTTCATCAACCTCAAGACAAAAGAGCCCAAGTTCTACATCCCTCCCAACGCGCGCCGCCGTGTGAACCGCGAGAAGTTGCGCCGGCTTCTGCTTAAGAATGTCGCAGAAAACGTCCACTGGGATAAGCAGCTGACAGACGTCCAAGTCATTGACAACGGCGTCAAGGCCACGTTCGCAGATGGGAGCGCGGCCGAGGGGAAAATGCTCATTGGCGCCGAAGGTAGTAATTCTCAGACAAGGAAATACCTTGTGCCAGAAGACTACCAGAACTACTTGCTACCCGTGAAGTTGGTCGGCGTCTCTGTCGACTTGACACCTGCGCAGATCAAGCCACTACGACAGATTGATCCGTTGCTCTTCCAAGGCTGCCATCCAGAAACCGGTGTCTTTATCTATGTCTCAGTGCTGGAGACACCAGAAGTGAATGACAGTGCTGGAACCGCTGACGAACACTACCGCGTGCAAATCATGACCTCATGGCTCGCCAAAGATCACGACGAGAACATCCCCGAATCAAACTCGGAGCGCATCGCCATGATTAAGCGCCTAGCTACCGGCTTTCACCCGGACTTGTACAGCATCGTACAGGCCATCCCCGAAACTTCGCCCACCCTACACCTCGTCTTGCAAGACTGGCCCTGCCGAGACTGGGATAATCATGACGGCCGCGTGACTTTGGCTGGCGACGCTGCGCACGCCATGGTCATGTACCGCGGTGAGGCGGGCAACCACGGTATTCTCGACGCTTGGCATTTGCTTCGACAGATCAAGGCGGTGTACACCGGTGAGAAGACTCGGGCTGAGGCCATAGACGCGTATGAGAAGGAGATGAAGGAAAGGGCCATGCCGGCTGTCTTGCTGAGCCGTCAGGCGTGCTTGGATGCGCATGACTTTCACGGCTTGAATGAGAATTCGGCAGTTCTCAAGAAGAGGGCTATTAACGCGGCTAGAACATGATTGAACGCCAAATTACGCGAAAAGTGTAAGATAATCTACGGATTACTGAATTATCTCAAATTCTATGGAATTTTTGACGCATTGTAATATGAGAGGGCTCAATGAGCTACCTCGCTGCATATCGAGATGATATAGATAACTGTTACAACATAAGTCTATATCCAGCAATTTAAGCCAACTTTATAGCCGTATTGCATGAATGGAAATTTTGGTTTTCATCACTGACGCCTAGTTTATTTTCCCCACAAATTATCTAATAAAATAAAGAAACATTGCAAAACAAGCACATTTCGTTTCGTTGCAGGGTACCGAGAAAGCGCATTTCCTAATTTGGAAACGCCAACCTCCTCTCTTCAATACTATGAGATCCGCTCGAACTATTCCACGTATTCTACGTCAGCGGTTACATTCTCCGCTCTCATTTAGTTCATGTACCAAGATTGGATTTGAGATAGTCAAGGGCAGTTCTCCGCCTTGGCGTCCCTTCGATGCCGACTTGGAATTTCGGAGTTTAGTCTCAGCTAGGCGCATGGACCTCTTCGATGTTAGTGATGATCCATGACGCAAATGCCGAAAGCGTCGATCCAGATAAACTTTAACAGCACAATGAATCGGCAACGTAAAAGACTTAAAATTTCCTTCATATAAGAACCCAATATCTGCTCTACGGTTTTAATTGGTATCATATAGGAAATAGATTCAATTTCTTTGAACACGAAAACCGCAACAATCGATATCGAAAATGAAGGAAAAGAATGAAGTCATTCAGGAGTTCAAGGAACTCGTCAACATGACGGCCACGGAATTGAAAGACTGGCTAAAGGGCGACCAATCTGAAGGCGCAGGATGGCCTAAAGAGGATGCAGGCGGAGAATCTGTTGGCCACGATAGCGGTCGACAGATTGTCGAAATTTTAGAGGCCAATTCGGAAAAGGATCCGGAAAAGTACACGGACGACCACATCACTCACATGAGAAAGGTGGTAGGCTATATGTATGTGGAGGCGCTTTACATCTCTGTTACTGCAGCATAACGATGAGGAAAGCTAATTAAAGGACGACAGCAAACGGCACTTGGCTCAAGAAGAAAAAGCAAATAGTAAAAAGCCCGTTGAGGAGGTCAAAAAGACCAAATCTTATGCATCGCTCAAGAATTGGGGCCACGATACCGTCAAGAAGCGTGAGGCAAATGGCGGTGGCACCGAAGCGGATGCCGAAGGCGAAGAGCAAGAAAACGAAAATGAAAACGAAAATGAAAACGAAGAGCAAGAGGAAGAGGAAGAAAAGGCAGGAGACAAACGAAAGGCAAAGAATGACCAGTCTGGAACAAGCAAGAAGAGAGAAACAGAGGATGGCGCAGCAGCGGTAGACAACAATGACAAGGAGGACGAGCAGGCTGACGAAGAAGAGAAAGACTCAAACAAGGGAGACCAATCGAATGGCAAAGAAGGAGGAAACGGAAAAGCGGCAAAGGGTCCTGAGAAGGGAGACACAGTGAGCTGGAATTGGGGCCAAGGACAGCCTGAAGGGAAGGTTAAGGAGGTGAATCCCGGAAAGTGAGTTTGCTGCCATCGCCGAATCTAACATTTTGAGGCTAACGCTGGTACAGGACGACTATTGAGACGAAGAAAGGAAACCAAGTATCGCGAAAGGGAAATGAAGAAGATCCCGCCGTGATCCTGGATACAGGGAAGTCGGAGGCGGTCAAGTTGAATCACGAACTCAACGAAACGGAGGATTAATTCGACAGCGGTGTATCAAACTAATATGGGCCTAGGTGTAAGAAAATGAGTATGTGTCGCTACATGTAGCTGATTCGAGTTCATGTTGCTCGTTCAAACAGGGCAGCAGTAATAAAAAGGATTGTCAACTGTGAACATCGATGGTTGAAAATGTTTCTGGGCGCCTTGACTTATGCATTGCCTAGGCGTGATGGAAACATCGTATTTACATGCAGGTAGAAGTATGAAGATCGAGCACATGCGTTTAAATCGAATCACATTAGATCCATGGATCGATAGTTCCAGCTTTTGGGGTTTCCTCGGCACAACCGCCCGTAGCGCCTGTCAGCATCCACTTTAGCGATTGAGGTCTAGTGGAGCTCCCCGGCGGAATACAGCGGGGTGCAGCGGGGTCTGCAGCGCAGCAGTCGCATTCGGCTGACGACGATGAGTTTCTCGAGCCAGCCGGCTGTGCTGCTTATTCTTTTGTTTTCTCACTTCTAGCGTCTGGCAAAGCTCTTCCTCGCGGAGACTCAGCTCTCAGCTGTTGTCAGAAACGGCGCCAATTCTTGATCTCTACCTTCCTCACTAGCGCTTGCTCTCTAGCACAGCATGCGTTTCGATTCTTGAAAGCCCCCCATCATGACATGACGACTTGATCCATCGCCATCATGTAAGATTCGCAGCAAAATGGCGCTCCTCTGAATGCCGTCCGTCCAGAAGAATGCTAAATCATAACCATCATGCCCACAGGATCGAGCCTTCGATTCGATTGCGACGCGCAATCCACGCGGGCGACGCCCTGCTCGTGAAGCGCATCCTCAAATCCCACCCTTCGCTCCTCCACAACCCCGACACCTCTCCGGTTGGCCTCTCCAACTCCAACATGCACCTCGCCGCCTCGCTCGGCCACAAGGAAGTCTGCAAGGTGCTCCTCGAAGCCGGACACGAAGATCCATGCCCCGCCCTAAATGAGAACCACCAGACGGCCCTCATGCTTGCCTCTGGTGCTGGCCACACAGAAGTTGTCCACTTGCTGTGCGAGAACAACATGGATTGTATCCTACGAAGGGACGTTCGCGGCCGAGATGCCGTCATGGAGGCCAGCGTGGGCGGCCACGACACCATACTACAGCTGCTGCTGACATATGTCCCTGGAGGACCCTACGAAGCAGTGCAGAGAGCCGATGCAGAGGGAAACACGGCTCTCCACTATGCAAGCGGCAATGGCAATTTGCTGGGCTTGCGAACTCTGCTCGCGGCCGGTGCGGATGTTGAGAGGCGCAACATTTGGAACTGGACACCGGCTGCGTATAGTGCTACTGTGCAGGCCGAAGTGTACCTCAAGGGCTTGGTCTCTGAGGTTGGAAAGCTTCAGCAACAGCAGCAGAAGCGCAAGAAGGAGGTTGAGGTAGCGACCAAGAAGATGGCTGTGGGAACGGTGAGGATAGTAAGACAGGATAGCATTGACGGCGAACAACTTTATGACATTTGATGTCTGAGACGCTTCATACCTATATGGAAAGCGATATACGTCTTTCTTATGAGATGACACCCAAGACAGATTTGCAGCCCAGGTTCATGGGTATGGACCACGATTGAGCTTCTTGTGTTTTAATTTACTATTTATTTGTGTTTGCCCGATTGGGCTTGGAGTATATGGAGCACAAAGTATGGAGCACAGCACAGAGGAAAAGGGTAGATGGCCATGATTTAAATATATTGATGCCTTTAACCATTTCACCCCGGTCATGTCATATGCTATTGGGCACCCACATGAATCAATTGTGATTAGTAGTGATAACGCTCGAAATCAATCTTTGTCTGCCATTGGCTAGTATACGCAGAGCTGTTCAGTTACCTCGCTTTAGCTGGGGATCTAATCTTGGGACGGCCCGGACTTAAGCGCCACCAGCATCTACAGATTTCCGATCGCCGTAAAATGCGGTTTTCCTTGCAAGAAGCGCCTCCTAAGTCCAGTTCAAAATATTTATATATAATGTCACTGCATTGCATGAATAAAACAAAAGCAATGGAATTCAAGAGCAAGAAACCAGCAATTGACGCTGCAACTCCTCGATAACACGCCATGTCCATCATTCTCATCACCGGAGGAAACCGAGGCATCGGCTTCGGCATCGCCCAAGCGATTGCAGGCCGTATACCTTCGTCAACTATCATTTTAGGCTGTCGAAAACTCGTGGCTGGCTATCAGCCATTGAAACGCTGCGAGGGCAGGGCGTCTCATCTCCGCTAGATACGGTCCAGATTGATATCGAGGATATTCAGAGCATAACGGCGGCGGCCGAGGCTCTGGATAAGAAGTATGGAAAGCTAGATGGTGTGTATAACACGCGAATGTTAAGACCGTGAACTTACCACTCACTCCTCTTTAATAGTGCTCATCAATAACGCTGCGAGCCTTCAGCTGCCTAAATCCGAGAATCTCGTTGAGCTCAAGGAGTGCTCCAACCTCAACTTCAACAACTGTGTTACGTCCAACATCCTCGTGACTAAGGCATTTATCCCGCTTCTTCGGAAGAGTTCCTGGCCGAGAGTCATTATGAACTCTAGCGCCAGAGGGAGTCTCGGTCGTACAGCAAACAGAGGGGTACAGTACACTCCTTTTCTCTCTCTTTCAATCTCCACCATGACTGACAAGGCGACTAACCTATATTTACCTTCTTTGCTGTCATATACAGCTTCCGCCCGTAGCTCTAATCGATTACTGCGTCTCCAAAGCTGCGCTGAACATGCTGACGCTGCACTATCAAATCACCGAAGATAACTACAAGGATGAAGGGGAGAAGATTACATATTGGAGCGTCAGCCCTGGCCATACGAAGACGGCATTCAACAACTATAGGGGCAAAAAGGACCCGGTCGATAGTGGAGAGGCGTTTGTGAGATTGCTGGAATCTGAAAAGGGTGCTATTGCTCCAGGCACGTTTTGGGAGTTTGAAGACGGGAAATTCCAAGAGGTTCCGTGGTAACGATACATGTTGTGCGTATTAGACAATAAGTACATGTATGTATACATGATTGCTTCAGACTATAAACATTACTATTTGTAAACAGTTGGAAAAACTTTCTCAAACCACCAGTTTTATCAACTCAAGGAGCATTTATGATGCACCAACCTCAAGCAAAGAACAAAAGACACAGAGTTTTGCTGCATGCAGCGGTGAAACTAACCGACCATGCTTTCAGCTTACCCATCTACACGCGCAAACTCTCTCTCATCACCCACGTCGCTGCATATCCTCATCCAATCTGTGCCACCAATTGTCTGCTCGTGATTCACCACTAACTGAGCTGTCATCGTACAAGCCGCGCTCCAAAGCCATCAAAGTTTGCACGCGTGTTTCCCCCCTCTATCTTCATCAAGAAGTGAATCATGGCTACACCCAATGGTACATAATCTACAGCTCCTAGTGAGGAACAGCAAAAAAGTTCTTCTCCCATCTCCAACTTTTACGCCTTTATAAGAGAGACATGAAACCCATCTTTCTCTTTCTCTTTTATTCTTGTCTTTGAAGGAACAGTCGTTTTATTCACCAACTTGTTCTGAATTGTTTCTGGCCGTGGTCATCGGCCTCCGCATACACCATCTCTATGCCCAACGGTCCTCGCGTGAACCGTAGGACGATCAACGTGGAGGCCGGGGAGCTTCCGCCACCTGCCACCAAGCTCATCATCACTCAAATACTCAAAACCAGTCAGGACCCCCCGTTCTGGGCGTGGATCATTGTCGGCGCCTTCTACGACAGTCAGGATCGCATCATTTGGAGCACAGAGTTGTTTGCTGCCCACCTTGACATCCAGTTTGAGTCGGACGAAGAGCAAGATTCGGAAGAGGAAGCAGAAGGAGAGACAGACTTTGGGTCTGATTCACCAACTGGTAAGCCAGCCTTGGATTGACTGACAGTTTTGCTTTCGAATTATCCTCGTCTCAGCCCTTTGTTTTTCAAGCTATATATGTATCTACTTGGAGTAGCCTTGATTGACGCCAGCGTGGAAGGACAATCTCCTCCAGTTCACTACTCTGAATCGCCTCAGCATCAGTCTCGGCCCTTTGAGAATTACAGCCGTACACTCAGCGCAGAACAAAGCTATAATAACCGTACTCCGGCCTTTTCTCCATACAATTACAGCTTCCACCCTCATTCTCACATCCACCCTCACGCTTATCCCCACCCTCCTCCTCATTATTACAATCATCTTGCCATAAACCATCTTCAAGCACCAGCTTATATCAACCCGGCCTCTGTCTGGGATCCCACCATCTCTGGTGCGGTCCCCGGCCACTGGCAAGCCTCGTTCGATCCCACCGTCCAACGCTGGGTCCATACCTGGCAGCCTCAGTCCCCCGCGCCCTTTTTCTGAGCCCAATCCCGCCATGTCCGGAGGCTGGAACCCCATCACCGGCCGTGACTCGGGCACCGGCCGCCCCGCCTTCTCTCCGTACGGAGCTCCTCAGCCGGCCCAAGGCCAAGCATACATCCCTCATGCTGGCGGCCCAGGCTACAACTTTGGTACAGTGCCTCAATACGCCTCGTGGCCCAACGCGGCTTACGGATACTATCCTATAGGCGCCGCTCAAGGCCTCCCGCAGTATGGCGGCATGCATGCCCCGGGAGGCTATCCCGGCTTCCAAGCTCCACAGACTTTTGCCTACCAGCCCAACGGAACAGGCAATCTCCTCCCCCGTCAACCACAGCCTTATCCCAACATCGATCCTACGATGCCGGCTGCCCAAATGACAAACACCACCGGCGGCACGGGCTGCGAGCCGGGCTACAACTACTTCTTCCCCGCAGAGCACACCAAAGCCCATATCTTCAAGACCAACACTCCGCCGTGGCAGCTCCCTCCCACAGCACAGATCCCCTTCAAAGCGGCGCATATACCGTGCAACACGACCATGGCAGAGCTGCTCAAGGGATTTGGCTGCACTAATCCAACACCGAAAAAGAACAAGTGCTTCGAGGTTGTGAGCGGAGGTGGAGGAAAATGGTATAAAGGATTGGAGGTGAATGGCGCAGACAAGGATATGCTGAAGAAGACGATTAAAGATGTGGGATGGGATTCTACGCGGACGGGCAATCCGAATGAGAAGCCGGTGGTTTGTCTGTGGTTTTGCAAGGATTAGGTAGATGGACGATTTGTTGTTGATTTCCTTGGTATCCGATAGTGTTACTATGCGCTCATATTTTCTATGGATGTTAATGCATCGTTGTTTAGTTTAGTAATAAATGGACTTATACAGCTCCTCCGTGTTTTCGCGTTTCCTATAACGGGACATAATAAATTCTGGGGATGAATTGGGCAGAAACTACATATGTGCCTTGAAGCGACATGCCGACCACATGCTGTTTCTTCATTCCGCGCCCCATCAACATTCTTTATTTCTCACTGGCTTCGTGAATTGACGTGAAATCTCAGTCAAATGTATTCTGAGACATGCCTTTGAGCTCAGCATCGCTAAATGGCGGTTTAGTGTTGCATGTAATTGTTATTGATTTCAAGTTCGTCAGCTCTCTTTCACTAAACTTTTCAAGGCAATGCTAGAAGTTGATGAGCTTGAATGTTTGAGCCATACCTAGACGCGCTCAAACAAATTATAACTTTAAATGATAGCCTGATCAGTCATGGATTACTTGAGGAAACCAAGGGCCAACATATGAACGGTACAGGTTACCAAAAAGCTTGGTCAATGTAGAATGCCATGACAACTCTGAACAGCCTCTGTGAGGAGGCGTCCCAGAGAACATCTGTCTTTGCTGTGAGCAAGAGCTAAAGGAAGATTGACTTGGTGACGTACAAGGCATAATTTCCTATCGGCAGTTTCAGTGTGTTCATCCAACTCCCATATCTGAACCATTTCCTGAGTGAATAGCTAGTTTTCATCAGAGTGTCTAGCCTATAGCTTCTACAATATCGAATGGTATTCCGGTACGAGCTTTTTATAAGCATGTAGTTATCGATAGCTACAAGAGAGAAATGTTATCCAGCACCCCATCTGTAGCTTAAATTATGCTACATATAAATTATGTGTACACTTGAAAGTAGCAGCAGTAGCAGCTGGAGAGCTATACCAATCTACCCTACAAGAATCATAAGCAAATTGAAATAGTAATAAGCTATATCACTTTGGATACATTAGAGGCCAGCGGTTGCTACTCACATAAAGATTTACATCGAAGCCAAGCCTCTGCCAAGCTAGTGTTCATTAATTGTGTGATTTGCATGTTTTAGCCACCATGACCATTAACACTTAGTTTCAACATGAGATGCAATTCTTGACTTCAAGTTTTCCAACATGCCGCTATCTCTTTTAACCGCGCAGTCAATGACGGCCCTGTACCTTCTGGGACTTTCAATAAGCTTTTCTCCGCCATGTTTCATCACATCAAATAGCAAAAACATGGCGGCAGATCGAAGAGTTTGTAAGCATTAGCAATATAATACTAATAGATCAATAAGCGTTCACATCGCATTGATGCCCTGCAAGACTACACCCCTACACAAACAACTTTGATTGAGTCTGAACAACGTCATAATAGAATAGAAGCGAAGCAGTCTACATGTTGCCTACACGTTTTCATATTTGGTTTCAAGTACCAACAGCAGTCCAAGTGTGTGGAGTTTAGATTTATATCACTGGTTGCTCATCCGTAACAACTTCACCAGCTTCCTACATATATTCCATGTTTGTTCCCTGAACAGTATTCAATCACTGAGTCGAAATATAAGCCTGTAGCCGTGTTGAATCTCGAGAAATCTGCCAATGAATTATGAACATGGCTCTGTTCGTAGGACGAGGGAATCCAAAAACTCCTCGCCACAATGAGCCATGCGTACAACCCTCCGACTTCGCAATCGTGTACTGTTTTCGCAGAAACGCCCGAATGCTCAGCTACGATTGTTCTCGGATTAGCGATGCTCGCCATGGAAGATTTCCATGTGAGGGGATTATGTCCCGGAGGAAGAGGCCCAGACCGCCTGCAAGCCAAGGTATATAATTTGGATGCCTAAAAGCTATATCCAATAACTCGAACCCATGGCGGTTTCATTGCAGGATAGCATGATCCGAGTACTTGGGGCTGGATCTCCGGTATCATACTTGATACTCCATACGTGCTTAGCTCCAGCAAGCCTCGTGGGGGTGTGACATTGCCGAACAGTCTCTTCCATGATACAAGCGTGTTCCATGCGGGCGGTGTACTACTTTCAGTCGTCCTCCGTAGCTCACATGCTCGTGTCCATGATGGCTTTTTCAAAGCAGGCATCAACATTATCACAGCTGCCACTGGTCAATGTTAGATCCCATGTGCGGGTCTTGTTTATGCCCCCGGCTTGGGCAAGGATAGAACGTGGAGCGGAATGGCTTTGAAAGCGGGTGGTCTAATGCCAAGCTAGCGGCATGGTGTGTGGAGATTGGCAAGACGGTTCAGCAAGGGTGGCGTATGAGGGCTGAGGCACTTGGCATGGCCAGTTGGAGGTGGCGTATCGAGATATTTCCTTTTCTTCGCTGAAGCTCGAACGTCGTGAGAATCGTTTCAACCCGAGAAAAGCCTGGAGTATACACGTAGTAGTCTGAGTGAATGAATCGAGACTCACATAGTGAGGCTAGACATCGACTAGCCTTGACCATTTTCAATCGCGGTATTGATGTTGGACGCGGTGAGGCCGAAAGCTTGGCTTGTACTATGTAATCAAATATTTCCACCCTTGGTATCTTTAGTCTGGCTAAGGAGGCTGGGCGGTAAGCTCCGACTAGTAACATGTATTATTGGAAATGGAGACTACAAACGATGGCAGCAGTCGAGTTTCCTAGCATTTGCTTCTGTATGCGTTGCCACTTTTGAGTTGCAGACCGAAGGCTACTCTGTCCCGACTTAGAGTTATCAGGCCCTTATCTCTGCATTTTTGAATCGTAGATTCGACCCATCAGTCATGCTGCAGTCATGAATGTCTCGGCTTTCTCAGCTTGACTTGTTTGGATAAGATCTACCAAGTACAACGCCGAATATCAAACAGTAGATTGCTGTAGATAAAGCGGTGATCCACCTGGACGGAGAGATGTGGAGACGGGAGAGTACAGAGTACAAGAGAGAATGAAAGCTTGGCTTGGTCAATGGAAGCAATAATTCCAGAGCTGTAGTCTTTCATCACGTGTTATGGATGCATGACTCTAGTAGCTAGGATTACCTGGTCTGATGGCGGTGCCAAAACTTTGCCATCATCTAGCAGGTTGATGACTGGCTTCCCAGCTGCGAATGAGTGTTTTGTATTCCTAATATTGACTTCGCCGTATCAATACTTCAAGTTTGTAGCGCTGCAAATCATGTGTCAGTACGCGTACTTTCTGTTGGTTCATCTCCGTATTCTTGCAAGTACCTTAGGCATCTCTGACTCGTATTCGACTGTAGTAACAGGACTTGGGGACCTCGTTTGCCATTCTCCGCCCACTGGCAAGCATCAGCTGCTGAGCTAGCCGAGAGGGGGAAAAAGCGGAATTTCGGTTTTGTTGATTGACAGGTTACTTCTTGCTCTCACTTCTGGCAATGATCAGGCAGCAGAATTAATTTGTGGGAGCAGATTAATGGACCATCCCCACCATGCTGTTTTAGCAGCTGAAGAGTACCTCGATGATCAGCAGATGTCAGCGCGTATACGAAGTACTTGCAGTGTTGGATGGCACTTTTGGCTGCTCAGATCTCGACGTGATTCAATGAGATACAGTCTTCTGTTGATGCTCGTTATGTGTATAAAGTCAAGAGGTTCTGTATTCGGACATATTCGTCCAAGTCAATATCTGGTCTGGTGCCACGCTAGGCAAGAAGAGGAGCGCGCTTGGCTTCTGCATGGCCGAGAGCCGTTCCCAAGAGAGTGAGGCGACGGCTGATTTCTGAAAGCTGCTAGCAGCGTCTGTACATAGCAGCCACTGGGCATGGCGTGAGCATTGGCGCGCGGGATGCGTTCGCAAGTGGATGCTGATAGTGCCGCGGCCCCAGCCTATTTCTTCGCATGCCGGCCACTAGTGGGAGGCATAACCCCGAAAGCATCCAGTCAGCATGTGAGGAATTCTGTTGCCTGTTTCTCGCTGCGCATCCCGGGCCTGGCGATCCATACTGGTTGCTGCACTGGCAAACTGGCATACAATTTTCCACCTGTGGCCTGTGGTACTGGCTCTTGGCATGGTGTAGCAGTGGCATTGCAGGTTCCCCGGTTCGGTGCGAGTGCCTCTTCGTGGCCAATTCTCGTCCAGGTTCGGAGTATTCGACGCTGGGTGTACGTACCTACCTACTTATGTTAGCTTACCGTTCTTGATCTTAGCGAGCACCAACATTGGCTGTGGCGACGTGGCGAATTGGCCAATGGTCGCCGGCAGGCCATGCGGATGCCGTAGATGAGGAGAAAACCTTGCTCAGATCTCGAAGTTCTAGGCCGTGGATGGAGGGCGTGGTTTGATGCTTTCGACCAAGACAGTCGCATCCGGCGGGTTGGAAAGGAAGAGTCTAGCTGAGATGCAGTACCAGATGGAGGGGTTCGCAGAACGCTAAGGTACCGTAGCTGGTACTCGGTACGTACCTCGCACATGCACTCAGCCTGTGCCTTGGCTGACGCAGATCTTGTCTCTTTGCCCTCAGCTGCTCACCCTGATACTGAGCGAATTATAGCCGAACCTGGGCTTGTTGGCCCTTCTTGCTGCTGGTAATGGCAAACACGCCGGCGCTATTATTCACCGTCTGGACCTGCTGGAATGCCGATCTGCACAAGTAGCACACGCAAAATAAGCAGAGCAGGGCGTGGGCATCTACCAGCGATTGCACGGACGCTTGCAGGGCGCCCTTCGGCAGCTGCTTTCGCCTACGTCAGGGGACGCCTGGCGTGCCTTCAGGGGCCAATTACAGCGCTGTCCAGGGGGGGTCGGCGCTAGGCCCACAGTGGCCAAACAACGGGTTTGCGATTTCCACTTTCAACCTCTAGCCTTAGACATTGCCGTCAACACGAAAGCAGCAGTGGCTTGCTTTTTGCTTTCCCATGGGGAACTGGAGCCTCTGCTCCTGTCTGGGGTGCGGGGATGATTCCCCCGTCTGGAGAAGCAAGAGGGTCAATCTCACGCTTCAGAGATGGCTTGCTCTGGGGGAAGCGAGATTCTATCTGTGGCTTGCCGACTGGAGTGTCTCGACTCTACATACAGACTGACTGGATGCGGAGATGATCTCTGCTCGACCGATACGCGGTATGTAGCCAGAGTAGCATCTGCTTGCGACTCTACTGCAGCTGGCAGCTAACTGGCGTGTGGCAGCACCAACGAGCTTCATCCTGACCCCTTGGCAACGCACTGATGGCGCTGCTTGGCCGAATGCATGAGTCGCAACGGCTGTCTTCCATGCTTCTGAAGACGGTTCTGCGCCCAAGCTCCGCGCCACCATCAATGTCAGCCGAGCTATACCACTGAACTAGCCTGTCTGTCTATCTTCCAGCCAAGGGTGGGTCGGACAGGGATAGGCCGCAAGCCATGCTGCTTGACTTACATGCCGAATTGCTGGATTGTGCTACTGCTACACCTCCCAGGCCATGGGCTCATGGCTTCTTGACTGTGGAGAGACAAACCACGCGACGAGCTTCAGATAGAGCCATTGTTCTCCGCCTCCGGACTCCAGTTTTTCGTCTCTTCCCCAGACTCCAGTCTCGGCTCAGGACAAACAAGTATATTAGTCCTCCTCGCCTCCCATCGTCCTGACATTCTTTGTCTCGACTTCTTCATCCCAGAAGCAGCATCACTCTTTGCCTCTCCCATTTACATTGATCGAGGTTAGGAGAGCACGCCAGCTGCGGACAATTCCTTTGCCCACCATGGCGGAAATATAGTGAGTACACCTGCCCATTGGCATGTCTTCTTCTTTCATCAAGCCATTTGCTAATCTATTGGTTGATACAGCAATCACCCAGAGTCCAAGGGTGCTCACGAAGCAACCATGGAGAAGGGAGTCACTTACACCGAAGAAGAGGAGTATGCTCAGAATCTCCAGGCCAAGATTCGCAACCCGCTCAAGGGCATTCCTCGGGAACAGCTCATGACGGATGTTGAGTCCTTTGCCTCTCGTCACGGGCTCACTGAGCACACTCTCCTTCTCAAGAAGGGCGCGCTTATTGCCCAAAACCCGGCCGAAGCACACAACATTGATGGCGACGAGAAGCTCACCTCACATGAATTGAACATTCTGGAGCGTGAAGTGACACACAAGTGGCACATGCCCGCAAGACTCTTCATCACCATCGCAACATGCTCCATTGGTGCCGCCGTTCAAGGCTGGGATCAGACTGGCAGCAACGGTGCTACCATCTTCTGGCCCGATGTGTATGGCATTGGTGACCAGAGCATCACTCGCAACGCTATTCTCGTCGGTCTCATCAACGCCGCTCCTTACATTGGCAGCGCGTACGTACAATCTCCTCTTGTTCATCCACTGATACGCTTTTGACTAATTGCCTCTTAGTTTCATCGGTTGCTGGCTCTCTGACCCCATCAACAACCACTTCGGTCGCCGTGGTGTCATCTTCTTCGCTGCTCACTTCTGTATCTGGCCCGTTATTGGTTCCGCTTTCTGTCACACCTGGCAACAGCAGCTTGCCTGTAGATTGCTCATGGGTATTGGTATGGGTGCAAAGGCTTCTACTGTTCCCATCTATGCTGCAGAGAACGCCCCAGCTTCCATCAGAGGTGCTTTGGTTATGTCATGGCGTACGTTTCCCACTGTCCATACACTAAAGCGTCTCAGCTAACGAAATCTCTAGAAATGTGGACTGCCTTTGGTATCTTGCTTGGAAGCGCCTTCAACTTGGCTGTCTACCACGTAAAGGATATCAACTGGCGACTGATGCTTGGCGCTCCTTTCATTCCCGCTGTTCCTCTGGTTGCCCTCATCTACTTCTGCCCCGAGTCACCTCGTTGGTACATGAAGAAGGGTCGCTATGCCGATGCTTGGAAGTCTCTCGTTGTCCTCCGAAACGACCCAATCCAGGTTGCCCGAGATATTTACTACATCTCTGCCCAGCTGGACATCGAGAAGGAGCTCGTTGGAAAGACCAACTACGTCACCCGATTCACTCAGCTCTTCACTGTCCCTCGTATTCGCCGTGCCAACTTGGCTGCTTTTACCGTCATGATCGCCCAGCAGATGTGCGGCATCAACATTATCGCATTCTACTCGACTACCGTCTTTGTTAATGCTGGATTCACTCAATTCCGGGCTCTGATTGGCTCATTTGGATTCGGTCTTGTCAACTGGATCTTTGCCTTCCCTGCTTTCTGGACTATTGATACCGTAAGTTTTGCAAATTATTTAACCTGAATCGTCACTGGCATATACTAATAATTCTATAGTTTGGTCGCCGAAGCCTTCTGCTTTTCACCTTTCCTCAGATGTTCTGGACTCTCTTGGCTGCTGGTCTCTGCACTTTGATCTCTGATGACCATGAGACGGCCCGAACCGGCCTCGTCAGCCTTTTCGTCTTCCTCTTTGGAGCTTTCTACTCCCCCGGAGAAGGCCCCGTTCCTTTCACCTACAGTGCTGAAGTGTATCCTCTATCCCACCGTGAGACTGGTATGGGTTTCGCCGTCGCCACCTGCTTGTTCTGGGCTGCCGTCTTGGGAACTTCATTCCCCTTCCTGCTCGAGCGTCTCCAGACTGTTGGTGCATTCGGCCTCTACGCCGGCTTCAACGTTGTCGCTTTCATCATGATCTTCCTCTGGGTTCCCGAGACCATGCAGCGCACTCTTGAGGAGCTTGACTATGTCTTTGCTGTCCCCGTCCGCACCTTCATGAAGTACCAGATCACCGTTGCCCTGCCCTGGTGGTTCAAGAAGTACGTCTTCTTCCAGTGGAGCGCGACCAAGCCTCCTCTGTACCAGTTCGACGCTGTCGCCTCTGATCTGCGCAGAGCGTCTATTCACCAGGCTACCGTGGCATCATCGGATGATGAGAGCAAGCGAGCATACTAAGAGTATGAAAAAACATTTTATATACATATGTGTTACGACTTGGGTTGGGTTTAGGGATGATTGTTGCGTTTGAGTTTTTTTTTTTTTTGGTTATTACGTGGATAGGCAATGCGCTGCTGGGAACTGATACCCCTTCCTTCATTATTATGATATAAGGAGATTATATAAGGAATACACGAGTGTCTACACTCTAAATCACGTTCACTTTGTGCTGTATATGTGATATGTCCGGAGTCCTTACTCTCAAGAATATTTCCTTACACGAAAAGCCAAAGAAGTTATAGCCATCTCTGCATGCAAACGTCATTAGGCTTTTTGTAAGCTTTTGAGGATTTATTCCGCTTGCCACTAGCCGAGGCTGACTAGCAGCGGCTTGGATATTCTCATGTGACAAGACGGCAATGATGTAGGAGATCTTATAGCCAAAATGCCTTATGACTAACATCTATTTCGTGGCATTGCACCATTGGGTGCATTGCAAAGAGGGGAAGAGCATGATGGCTATCGTGCAGAAACAGTACGCTGAGCATTTCAATTGATTTGATTGAGGAGCCCACGAGGGCGCTGGTTTTGAACTTACAATACTATTATATGTCAGTACTGATCGACAAACGGGCGTTCTCCAATGACTTCGACGCACTAAAAATACGTGTAATCGGTCAAGTGATTAATGTGGGGTCTGCTTGAAGGTGACCTGCATATTGAACACGATACAGATACGGAAAATGCTACGGGTTTACTAGAAAAATTCAGTGTTTCATGATAGACAATCCTACAGAGATGTATATATTCCGTGTCTATGCATCATCTACATACACTTATAACGAACAAGTTCAATTATATCTTTAGAAATTATCAGCCATCCTTTCAAAGTAAGCCGTGAGAGTTAAACTGCATGAGCTAACCCACGGAGTTCGGAATGCTCCATATTACACACTCCGTTGGGGTCGCAAGGGGATCGGAGATCCACAAAATCAGATGCTTGGCCAAAAGCGAGCATGAAATAACGGTCGTGTCGCCTATCTCATGCATTTGTCCGTGTCCTTTGCTTCCATCTCTTTTTGTTGTTCCTCCTGGAGAGGCTGCTTTGAATCTTTTCGGAACGATCAGCTGCCCGCCTCATCTCAGTTCGAGGCTGTAGATACGCTTTTACCAGCTAATATTTGGGATTAAGCTGTGGCGCAACATCTTTGGATAGCTAGACCAACATTGTCAGCATTCTATTTCTGCTTTCCAGCCACACAGCCGTTTCAAGTTTCATTCAAATCGCCAACATGCCCGTATACTGACTAGCCAGCAAGCCACGTTGTTCATAACTCGAGCTGTGGCGCATTTTCTAGCCATGGCTCTAGCTGACGATGGCAAAGAGGACGATGCTGTTGGGCAGGCTGCCGCAGTCGATGTGGAGAAGGCGGAGCTTGGAAGCACAACGGACGCATCTACAGACGGGCCCCTAAACCACAACAAGCTCGACCAGAGCCGCTTCTCCATCGCCAACGCGGTGAATCTGTCTCTGGACGATGTCGAGCCTACGGATGTTCAGATCCGGGGACTTACCATTGCCGTCGATACTTCTCCTTCATGGCTGGACCCTTCCACTTATCCTGAGCTATTCTCTGCCAAGCTGAAGGCTGCACCGCGCATCAAGACGCTCTTGCATTCTGTTGATGCTAGCTTGAAGCCCGGGACACTGACGGCCATTATAGGCGGCAGTGGCTCTGGAAAGACTACGCTGCTGAATAACCTCGCCGAGAGAGTTGTCAGCTCCAGACTAAGTCAACAGGGGCTGGCAACGTTTAATGGCCGGGTGGGCGTGAATAGTGTTCGCCATGCCTATGTTATGCAACAAGATATTCTATTGCCCACTCTGACTGTTCGAGAGACACTGAGATACTCAGCTGACCTTCGACTTCCATCGTCAACTACCGCTGAAGATCGCGAGAGAGTCGTCGAGGAAGTCATTCGTGAGCTAGGCCTCAAAGAATGTGCCAACACCCGCATAGGAAATAGCCAACACCGTGGATGTTCCGGAGGCGAAAAGAGACGTGTGAGTATCGGCGTTCAGCTCCTGGCAAACCCATCCGTGCTATTCCTCGATGAACCAACCACCGGCCTCGACGCGACAAGTGCCTTCCAACTCGTACGAACTCTCAAATCACTGGCGCAGAAGGGCAGAACCGTCATCACCACAATTCACCAGCCCCGATCAGAAATCTGGGACCTATTCGACAACCTCGTCATCTTGTCCAAGGGCAGCCCCGTCTTCTCAGGCCCCGTCTCCGAATGTCTCCCCTGGTTCAAGGAGCTTGGATACCAACTACCGCTGTTCGTCAACCCGGCTGAATTCGTCATCGACATTGCCGCCGTAGACAATCGCACTACTGAACTAGAAGAAGAAACTTCCGCACGCCTCGAAAGACTGAAAGCGGCATGGAAGATTGAAAGCGAAAGTCGTTTCCCACCTGTACAGGACATTGCTGTGATGGGAAAACGGAAGAAGCGCTCGCAGGCGGCAACGCATGCAGGGTTTCTCCGCCAAGTGCGAATTCTCACAGACCGGACTCTGAAAGTCACGTACCGAGATCCTCTCGGCATGACGGCATCTCTGCTAGAGGCTGTTATAATGGGAGTTGTAATTGGGTACTTGTTTTTTAACCTCGGCCGTGATCAGGCTGGAATCCGATCCCGCGAAGGTCTCCTCTACATCGCAACCGGCCTTCAGGGCTACTTGATCCTCATGTTTGAAACGTATCGCTTGACCATCGACATGCCAACATTTGATCGCGAGTCATCAGAGCACTGCGTCGACGCTGTCCCATACATCCTGTCTAGACGCTTGGCTCGTCTCATCACAGAAGATTTCCCGGTGCCATTCTTGTTTTCTCTCATTCTGTATTTCATGGCTGGATTCGATCACAATGCCGCGAAATTCTTCACCTTCTTCAGTATTGGCTTTGTCAACCATTACGCTTGCGTCATGTGCGCTTTTACATGCGTGGTGGCGGTGAGGCACTTCCCAGGGGCGAGTTTGATTGCCAATTTTGCCTTTACAATGCAGAGTTTAGCGTGCGGCATGTTCATACAGAGCAATACTATTCCGGTATATGTTCGGTGGCTGAAATGGATTACTTGGTCGGTGAGTTAATATTCAACCTTCTCCCTTATGCGTATGGGAGCTAATGATGGCATCAGTTTTATACCTTCGGAGCATACTGCGGAAACGAATTCCAAGGCAGTTTCTACGACTGCCCTGAGTCGGGTGGCCCTTCAAACCCTGCCTGTCTTCAGTATACTGGAGAGTTCATCATGTCTTCACTTGGATTCCCCAGAAATTGAGTTGCCCGTCCTATTGTCTGCCTTGCATCATTCGTCGTCTTCTTCATCATCTTGTCAGCTATCGGGCTGCATTATATAAAAGTCGAAATGACCATTGCTCGATCGCGAGTTTCAGATACTGACCTGTCAGCCGGAAAAGAGAAGATGACAGCGCGATCTATCGCAGAAGTCCGGACCATTGATGTTGAGCTTGAGAATTTCTCTCTGGATCTCGATAAACGAGCCTTGAATGGCAAGAAGTTGCCGCGAAAGAATATACTCAAGCCAATCAATGTGAATTTTCACGCTGGTACATTGAACATCATCATGGGCCCGTCTGGCAGTGGGAAAACATCGCTGCTGAATTCAATGGCACTGCGACTGCGCAACTCGATCGGCACTCACTACCGTCCATCTGGGAAAATGTCGTTCAACGGTGCAGTTCCATCCGCTTCGGTTGTTCGATCGGTGTGCTCGTACGTCTGCCAAGACGACGATGCTCTTCTGCCGTCATTGACGGTTCGTGAGACACTCCGCTTTTCAGCTGCACTACGGTTGCCATCTTTTATGAGCAAAGAAGAAAAATACCAACGCGCCGAAGAGGTGCTCATGAAGATGGGCTTGAAAGACTGTGCGGATAATCTGATAGGCAATGATTTGGTAAAAGGTATCTCGGGAGGGGAGAAGCGAAGAGTATCCATTGCTGTGCAAGTCCTCACTGACCCTCGAATACTTCTCCTTGACGAACCGACATCTGGATTGGACGCCTTCACCGCAAGTTCGATAATGGAAGTTCTCCAAGGTCTTGCAAACGAAGGTAGAACGCTCATCCTGACCATTCATCAGCCTCGATCAGACTTATTCAAGCACTTTGGCAATGTACTGCTGCTTGCTCGTGGCGGCTCTCCAGCCTATGCTGGTTCTGCCAAGGATATGCTTAACTACTTTGGCAAACAGGGGTATCAGTGTCCCCAGCATTCAAACCCGGCTGATTTTGCCCTGGACATGATTACCGTCGACCTGCAGCGAGATGACAGAGAGGCAGAGAGTAGGGAGCGAGTGGGAAAACTCATCGAGCACTGGAAGAAACACTCATCCGATGCAAACGTGTCTCGACTTCCGGGGATCATTGAAACTGATGAGATGGACGAAAAGAAGGCGTCTCATGATGATGTCAATGCAGTAACGTCGAAAGAGTCCGAACCTCGGCACAAATCCTTCAACAGAGCCAACCTCTCAACGCCAGCAGAACTCGGCGCCCTCGTCCATGAGCCAGCTTCTCTCGCCACCGCCTTGCCTCTACTCCTGCATCGTGCCGCCATCAACACGCGCCGTCAACCCCAGCTCATCATGGCCCGTACGATGCAAGTGGTGGGACTGGCCATCATCTTCGCGCTCTTCTTTGCACCGCTGCACCACGACTACTACGCCGTGCAAAACTGGATGGGCTACATACAGGAAGTCGGAGCCTTTTACTTTGTTGGAATGCTGCAGAATGTGGCCATCTATCCAACCGAGCGAGATGTCTTTTACCGAGAAGACGATGACGGAGTGTATGGCGTCAATGCATTCCTGCTCTCTTACACAATCCTCGAAGTGCCCTTTGAGATTCTCAGCTGCTTGATCTTCGGCATCCTGATGTGCCTCGCCGTCGGCCTCCCAAGGACAGCAACCATGTACTTTGTTTCGGTATTTGGCTGCTTTGGCATCGTCTCATGCGGCGAAAGCCTCGGCATCATGTTCAACACCGTCGTCAGCCACATCGGCTTCGCGGTCAACATCATGGGCATGTTCCTCTCCATCGCCAACGCCATGGCCGGCATCCTTTCCATCGACGCCCCCAAGGCCTTCAAGGCGCTCAACTACCTCTCGCCGATCCGGTATTCGCTGCGCGCCATCGCTCCGTATGCCCTGCGCAACGAGAAGTTCTACTGCAAGCCGGAGCAGCTACTCTCAGACGGCACATGTCCGATTGAAACGGGCAAGCAGGTACTGCAGCTGTATGATTTCGACGACAATCCGGTAGTGAACGTGGCAGCTCTCGCGGGATGCGTCGTTGTGTATCGGCTGCTGGCCTGGCTTTTGTTGAAGTTGGCGAGGGCACGATGGGGCTCCAACAAGTAGAGAGATGTGCAACTTGTTCTCTTGCTCAATGTATACACTTTGAAGCAGCCACGTAGCAACAATCTAGACTGTAAATACATAATCTCAAATTGATTTCAGTATACCCGCAACCATTGCACCGTCTTGGCATCTCGTATCGATACAGGCCCATCTTTAATCCGCCGTCAAATAACTTTCCGCCGCCCGTCCCGTCAGCATAACTCAAATCGCACAAACCATGGCGCTCATTCAACATCCTTTTGAAAACATTTATAACAAATATTACATTCCGGCGTCCATCGTCTCTCAGCCACTGCGTCTAGCAAGAATCGCATCATCGTGCTCTCATGTTACTGGCTGACGTCAGTCCGCCTAGACCGACCTTGGCGAATGAACATCCAGAACTCGCCTCCCTCGCGTATCTGCATCGAAGTTTGGTCAGGCTTCAACTTATTCTTTGGTAAATATGTCTCACAAGCATATTTAGTGCCCAATGTGCGCATATGTATGTAGAGTTCTGCTCTTTAGATGGTTCATTAATCGAATATTATTTCTACCTAAACATTACACTCCAAAAACAAAATGTCAGCAGCTAACGTTGCGCCTTGAATGGTATGCCCCAAGGGAAAAGAAATGCCCAGAACGCCCGCCCGCACCAAATCATGCCATCTATCTCTCTAGCCGTCCATGCATATATCATATTCTTCGTGTTTCAAAATGCCTTGACAAAATCATAGAATCGTTTTTTTCATGTCGTTTAGAAAACTCTCTTCTCAGTGATGGACTCGCCAAACGGCTTGCCCTCGATAAAGCCATCGCCGGGAGCGTTCAAATCAAACACCTTGCGACCACGAAGCCACGTCTCCGTGACACGACCGGTAAACTCATGGCCCTGCCAAGGTGAACAGCGGTTCTTCCAGCGCATGTCGCCCTGAGTAAAAGTCCAGGTGTGGGCGTCGTCGAAAACGCAGATGTCAGCGTCCATGCCGACCTTCAGAGCGCCCTTGCGATGAGACAGACCGACCTGCTCGGCGGTGGCTTGGCAGCAGAGGCGGACCATGTCCGTGATGGTTGGCGCCTTGGATGTTTCCGAGCGCTTCTTGGCTGCGGTATGCAGAATAGGCAGACCAAGACCGACGGAAGAGATGCCGCCCCAAGCAGCGAAGAAGTCGCCACGGGCTACAGTCTTGCTAGACGAAGCATCTTGGGGTCCATTGACGTCGACGGCAGAATCCGAGTGAGGCATCGAAGGCCTCTCAAGGTGATCGGGGAGCAGCTTCAGCTGAGGCGTGCAAGGCGAGTGATCGGATACGACGGTTCGAATGCAAGAGTCGTCGGCGACCAGCTCCTCCCACAGACCATCTCGGTTGTTGGCCTCGCGGATAGGAGGGCAGCACTTGTGTCTCGTGTCGCCCTTTTCGATCTCTTCTGCTGAAAGTCCGAGATAGTGGAAGCAAGTCTCGGCGGTGATGTTGATGCCTCTCTGGCGGGCCGCCTTGAGGATGGGGGTCGCTTGCGTCGCCGACAAGTGAACAATGTGCAAGTGCAGCGATGGAGCGATGTGGGCGTGCGCAAGGATTTCCTCAATAGCGTACGTTTCGAAAGCGGGCGGCCGTGACTCGAGAAAAGTGCTGTAGGCGGTCAATTCGCCTTTGGGAGCGGCGGGAGGATCAGACGTCTGCACGGCATCTCCTACCGAGTCTGCAATGGGAGGGATCATCTCGGCGTGGAACATCAGAGTGGTCGGCTCATCCTTGAGAGTCTCCATAGCTAGCGCGACATCTTTGGCCGACACGGCAGGAAACTCGTCAACGCCGGACTCGATAAGGAAGCCTTTGAAGCCTCTGACGCCGGCCTCTACGAGTGGCTTCAACTCGTCTGCATTTCCGGGAATGACTCCGCCATAGAAGCCTACGTCTACCCAGCACTGGCCGCGGCTGGCCTTGAGCTTCTCTTCGAACCCGTGGAGAGTAGTTGTCGGCGGGATAGCATTGAGCGGCATGTCAACGACTGTGGTGACACCGCCGCTCGCAGCTGCTCGGGTGCCGGTCCAGAATCCCTCCCATTCGGTTCGACCAGGCTCATTCAGGTGGACGTGGGCATCCACGAGGCCCGGTAGCAACAGCTTGGGAGAGACGTCTACATAGGTAGCGCTGGGAGGGAAGGCCGAGGCAGGGACAATCTCTGGCACAATAGAGACAATCTTGCCGAGCTCGGGGGATACGCAGATGGTGGCCGGAGAGATGATGAGGGAGTTGTCCGGAAGCGTGAGGACAGCTCGCGTCGAGACGAGGACGTTGAGAGGTCCGACGTTGGAGGTATGAGAGACGGTCATGGTGACAACTACAGCCCGTGGGGATGCTTCCGGGCTCGGCGGCTGTGGGGGTTGAGTGTAGATGGGCTCTTTGGAGCGAGACACCGCTACTTCCAAGAGGCCTTCACGATGAGAAACAGTAACACGAGGCGCACAGCCAGAGTACGAAGAACTTCACAGACTACTGATGGAGAGGGGAAGAAGGGAACTACGAAATAAGAAGAAACAGAGAGAAGAAGAGGCCCTGCGAGAGGCAACCGCATCATCGGCCGGGCCCGATGACACTCCTGAAGCAGCCTAGGCCATCTGGTGGATAGTGGCGGGCTGGCCTTATCTCAAGTCGCGATGATACGGGGCGAGCGGTAGATAAGGAGTGGCTAAGGCGCCGGAGATATTGGAACTGCATCGCCTTAACCCGCAATTCTGGCTATATACGCTGTCTACCAGCCAACTAACTCCTAGCAGTTTCTCCCAGAGCAACTCTCCTAGCGCAGCTGCAAAAATTTTCAACTCCATAGCGGCAAAATCAAAGTCCAAAGAAGAAATATGAAGGGATTCGCAAAGTCCGAAGATCACTAACAAACTGAGAAAATCCAAGGGTAAAAAAAAAAAAAAGAAAAAGGCCCACATCACCCTTATCGGTCTTGCCCGATGGGCCTTCGCAGCAGGGCCGAGGTGGAATCGCATGGTCCTGAATGGCAGACTGCGGTTGCGCGCGGCCAATCAGCATTCGATCGAGTAAGAGTTACTCGACCGGCGCCAACAATCACCAAAAGACTTCGGCGGAGTCGGGATTGACGATAAGCGAGAGGCACGGCTATCAAAGGCGTTATCAGCGGTGGAGTTCAGGGTCTTCCGGATGTCGGGGCTTGCGCCACAGGAGAGTGGCTGGTCAGCTCGCATTAGATAATCCGAATAAATGGACCGTGATGCCGAGCGTGGGTGATTCCAGGACGAGAAAAAGAGGGGATTCCATGCTGTGACTTTGGTCTTTGCTCAATTTGGAGTAGCTGCGCCTATTATTAGTGCAGCTCAATACATCCGCTGGTGTAGTACTGCGTTTGGTGTAGTACTGCGTTTGGTGTAGTACTGCGTATTCTACTCTGCTGTGCTACGTGAGAGTATAAACGATACAAGAGAGCAGCTTCACGCTAATAGTCTAGTGGCCATTGGTTCGATACAGCCCAGCAACAAAACATATACTCATATCACCTAACCCTGTATGCTTGACGCGCCGTGAAAGAACAAGTGCACAAGACTTGGGCATATTCACGTAAAGTCACGTATAAACGCCGTGGTGTCAACCATATCCGCAAAGCGAGCCATGTGTAAAACAAACACAACCATAACCCCACCGGCCATATGTCATCTGTCGTAAAAATGATCGAATCGTCTTTCAGCTTCCCCCCTCTGCTCTTCTATTGCTCAAGATACGAGCATGTGAGACACGGTTGCAATGTTTCCCGGTCGAAAGCTCAAGGCCTGTCTGCGCATAAACAACTCGACGCAAGGGACATTATTTAATAAGGCCCGCTCCAACCATGTCTCAATAAAAAAAAGAAAAGAAAGAAGCATGTGAGGGAATTGCCTAGGGCATTATCCGAAAAAGCAGGCTGAGGCTGACTTGTTTGCTGCAGCTAATGAACCACTACTGCCGCGCCATCCAGCCTGATTTCCTTGGAGCATCAGCACCCATACATGCTCCGAGAGACTCAAGAGATTGGCGTGCTCTTATGTGCTCAGTTGTTTTGCCCCCTAAATGCATGTTTTACTCGAACCGGGTTACTGAAGCTGCTCGGATGGCATCCTATTTGCTTCCCTCTTCTCCACACGCTTCACGGCAGCGAGTGCTTTTGATATCTCCAGGTGAAGTGATATCCGCAAGAGACACGTGTATTGCTGAGCAATATACAACAGGTATACACTGATGATCTCTAATAGCGGTGTAGATAACTATTGAAAAGCCATGCATATGCAAATGTGCTAGGAACAGCCGCTATTGGTTGTCGCCGGAGGCTGGACCTTGTATGCTTATTTTCTTGCACCAGCACTATCTCTTGATTACGAGAACTTCCAAGGAGAAAGCTACATAAAGACTATCCACAATGGACTAGAACAGTCCGTTCAATCATGAAGCATCCCTCCCCGGACAAACTATCTGGCAGCCTACGCTCCTGTCCAAAGGGAAGTCTCCAAGTCACCTGTGTCTAAGCTGTCACCGAAGAACGCCTCCATTGGCTAACAAAGAGATAGATAACTTGTACGTGATAGCTATCAAGACGTAAACGAGACTTGTTCAAGTGAACATGTCTCAAATCGTCACATCTCTCACATGTAAACATGATGTGGAAGCATAATAACACTAGCATGTATCTTGCCTCAACTGAATTGTCTTGAGCTGAACAGGTAGAGACAAACGCTAATACTTTATAGGATTTTATCCTGGTTTCCCAAATACATTAGTGCCGCTGCAGCTCCTTTTTATTTCTTTTTCCTGAGTCTAATCGGCCGCTGAATGTGTCCGAGCCGACTTTGGAAGCTGAAGTCTTACGCTGCTCATCGATTTTTTTTCTCCTCTGCGTAGATTCATACACATCAACTCGTAGTCTCATTCAACAATATTCGACTATTCCTGTATATTCTACCGAAAATACCGAGAGTCTGGCTGATTAATTGAACTGAAGAGATGCTCCGGGCAGTTGTTTGCTACGTGAACTAAGTGAACATGCTTATATCACGTCAACTCAATCCCCAGCCTATCAATATGTCCGACTGCCTTGTGGGGACTACTAGCATCTATTGACCCTTGTCTTATGTGCCTTGTGAGACAGGGACTCGACCGCACAGTCAATATGCCTCTCATTTGCCATTCATGCACTTTACATTGGCACTGTTAGATGACGTCTGACCCAATTGCTCTCTCATTACCCCTCCTGGAATGACTGATGGGTATTTGCTTTCTATCCTGAGGATGAGCATGGCACAAGGTACTCTCTATTGGTCTAGAAGTATGGCGAATCCTCTGTCTGTCTCTCCCAAAGACAACCAACTAGACAGATGATACATCACCATTTACCACGTGTGGCCAGCCCAGCTCCCCGTTTTCAGAAGCCCAGAAAGAAAACGAGGGGAGAAAGCAATTAGACTTTCGTTTTGCCTACTGCCCCAGAACCAGACCCCCCCAGAGTGAAACACGCAAACCGACTAGTGACAACGATAGCCGCCGCCCCCGATCGCAGCTAATTTAGCAGCATGTGCCATCACAACAACCCACTTTCAATGGGAGGTTGCGCCAAGCGGAACTGTGACAGGTCCAACGCGCCGTCTATGCGCCTCCCGGAAAGCTGGGGCCTGCCTGGTCCTGTAATGTCGAGGCACTGACTGGCTGAGTTTATGGGTGTGTTATCCGCGAGGAGAGGGGGAAAGAGATTGCCGGAAGATCTCAAGTATGAAGTAAAGTGACTGATTGAAGCTCTTCAGAAAATGATAAATACCCCGAGAGTTCCCCAAGTCGAGGTTAACTTCTTTCTCCAGAGCACTCATCTTCTCATTGCAACTCTCATCTACTTCTTCACCTCAGCTCGATTCAATCAACAGTCATTCATCTTCTGCCACATCCTCTCGCGGATAACCACTCTCCTTCTAACGTCTGAACCATCATACCTGAACCATCATACCTGAGATCCATCCATCTCATCAACAATGTGTCCCGACCACGTCGACGTCCGCCCTTTCAACGAGGAAGAAACCGAGGTCGTCCTCCAAAGCACACTCCGCGGCCCCTTCCGTGATCCTTCCGTTCCAACTACCCTGATTGAGGCCCTCTCGCCCTCCTCCTACGCATCGCCCAACTCGCAGGTGTTCCCCAACCTTGCCATTGGGTCGCCCAACATGTGGACGGCCGAGAATTCCCCCAACGCTTCCATCTTCCCTTACATGATGAACGAGGCTGGGGAGCATCTGCCCATCTCTCAGTACAGAGACTGCAAGGCTGATACCGGCGTTGATCAAATCAACGGCTTCGTCTTTGTCTGCGATACTGCGGTCGAGGAGTTGCAGAGCCCTCAGGGACGCTACTTTTACAAGGACTGCAAGAAATACGGCTCGGGAGCCCAAGTCAATGGTGTTGAGATTGTGGTTCACGGTTCTGTCAGGAGGGCCCCAGCACCGCCATCCCTCCCTGGCCGATGGGACGGTGTGAACTTGGTTAATGCGGAGAGTAGAGACGGAAAGGCGTCTTATAAGAACCAGATCAATGGAGGGAGGATCCGGCCGATGATGATGGCCGACATGGGGATCCCATCTGGCAGTGCTTAATGGTTCAGTTTGCTCACTGATGAAAATTGTTTTTGTTGTCTGCATTTAAGGAAAGGGCCTTTTGCATTTTGCGAGGCTGTCTTGTTGATTGTTTTTGTTTGTTTGACTTTTTGTACCCAGAATGGTAATATAGAGCTTGTTTTGTGTTTATCACGGTGATTTTGGGTAGATAGACTCAATTGATTGTTTATGCTTTTCAAAATCTACGAGTTTTCATTTCGTCCAAGCATCTGTCTGTTCGGTTGGAGTGGTGAGTTACAACTGAATATTTTAACCCGTACTATGTGTTGAATGTTACTTCAGTAATGAGGCGGAGATACCACGTCCGCTATCTGCATGCTCTTTAAAGGGGATGAATAGACAGTTGAGCATAATACAAGCGAATAGGGCGTTAATTGAACCAGCAAATGCATCCGCAAAGACCGCTTTCGATTCAATAGGTACTCCTCTACTCCATACATGTACCGTCTGCCCCCAAAATTGTCCACTTCAAGCAGCCATCCATATGAATATCCAATCGAAATGCCATTTCCCCCTTCTCCTCTCATGTTGTATGACTTTTGTCTACACTGGTTTTTCCCCTTAGAATTTTGTTTTTCTTCTCTATGAAAAAAATAGCCGACCTTTTCTATCAACGTCCAAGAATAAAAAAAAATGCCTCTTTTTTCGTTTTCTTTTCTCCGTCTCCAGTGTTTAAAAGCGGAAAATGACTCTTCTTAGCAACTCCCGTACCAGACTCCCTCTTTCGGCCAACCCTTTGTCCTGTTTTTTTGTCTTTCTCTCATTACACGTTTGTCTCTCATTGAGTGGAATATTGGTACAAAGCGCCATGGCAATAATGCTCTCTCGTGTTATTCATGTTGTGTCAATGCAGTGTTTGGGTTTCGTACAACAGGAACTGGTTACTTTTGGCGCTGAATCGTCTTGTGAGCCATTTCAATCAGCCCATCCTTAGCCTCGCTGTCAGGGAAGTCGGCAATGGCAGCAATCGCCTTCTCGGAGTAGTCGTAAGCGAGAGCTCGGGTCTGCTCAATGCCGTCGCTCTGAAGAACTAATTGGCGAGCCTATAAGATCATGTAAGTCTATAGAACTTCAATATACCATGGGTGATACAAGCGACTTACTCTTTCAACATCACCTTCTTGGGCAAACTTGCGCCCAACAAGAGCACCAAGCTCCGGCATCTGCTTCCAGGCAAACAGCAGCGGTGCTGTCGCCAGACCCAGCTCCAGATCCGCTCCACTGGGCTTACCCAGGTCCTTGCCAGACCGAGTGTAGTCCAGCATATCGTCCACAAGCTGGAAAGCCAGACCCAAGTTGCGTCCATACGAGTATGCGGCCTCAACGGTGTGCTGGTCAGCGTTGCCTAGAAGCGCCGAAGCTCGGCAAGACTTGGAAATGAGACTGGCAGTCTTGAGGTATGTCTTTTGCAGGTAGTAGCTCAGCGTCTCCTCCGACCACTTGGGGCTGCGCTCATCGCGCTCCGTGTTCTTGAGCTGCATGAACTCGCCCTCAACCAAATTGGCAATGACAGTAGCCAACAGCTCCACAACCTCGGCATTGCGTAGTCGCGCCAGCGCAACGGAGGCCCTGCCCAAGAGGAAGTCACCCGCCAACACGGCCATCTTGTTACCAAACTCCAGGTTGGCTGAGGGCGCACCGCGCCTTGAAACAGAGTGGTCGATAACGTCGTCGTGCAGCAGAGATGCTGTGTGAATCAGCTCTGTGATTTCTGCAAGCCGTCTCTGGCTCGGGAGGATGTCGAGGTTTGCCGACTCGGCCAATTCGCTCTCGTACGATGTTGTGTTCGACATTGGGTTGACGTCGCTGAGGATTTTCAGCGGGGATATTGACGTATCGATCCCCCTTGCTGTCTCGGGAGCCGCATCGAGAGGGCTCTTGGGGCACAGGTGAGTGGCCCGCGACATGAGCAGGACGATAAGCGGCCGCACATGCTTGCCCTCGGCTTGCGTATAGTACTTTGCGACGCGGTCGAGGGCGGGGTGGCCCGATCCCAGCAGCTTGCGAATGTTGCCCGTCAGGAACTTCATCTCCTTGGCGACGGTTCGCAGAGGATCAATCGCCATGCCATCTTTGGCAGCTCGCTTCGCAACGTTGCCCACCATGTTGGAGGCCACCTGGACGGCGGCGGCCCATGCCGAGTTTCGGTTCGAGCTGGAGTGCAGCGCAGCCTTTTGTGCGCCCAGGACCCTCAGACCAGAGCTCGAAATGACGGATCGCTGGCAGAGAAGGCAGGTCGATGCTCCCATTCGGCCGGCGACTGCATCGCGCAGCGCCGCCGAAGCTCCCGCACGGAGCTTCATCTGCGAATAGATCGGGGTGCGGCAATCGAGGCAAGGCCGAGGATGTTGGCAGATCCTAATTGCGGGCGACTCGCACTGCGCGCACTGCGACTCGCAGCAGTTTAGACACTAATTGAGAGAAGTCGAAACGTTGGTAAAGAGCCGCAAAGCCGCGCGGTTCAATCGGTTCCTGGGATGAGGTGATTCCTCCGTCTGGTGTTTTGAGCGCCCGTCCAGCTCGAATCTCGCCTTCCGAAACTTTTGCGCAGCCTTTTGGCGGGACTTTCTGATGGAGCTGAGGGGCATATCGGGAGTGGTCGCAGCTGTTCATTGGCCGGTGCAACCTCAGCGCCGTAAGCCCTGGGCGGCTGGGCCTACAGGGGGCCTCGAAGCCCTGTAATGCTACTGCACAACAGCGCTGTAGCTGCCCTCTACCGTTGCTAAAGCTCCGGGCGAACGACCCGCCTTGCGTCCTGAGGCCTTGGCGAACCGATAGCCTATTGAAGCTCCCACCTGTACGCGGCAGCGCCCCACTTATGGCCGAGCTGCATATCCGCCGGGCTCATGGATTGAGCCGATCGACCTACAGACTCATTCATGGAGACGAGCAAAGGCTATTCAGGCCATCATGGTGCTCTTAACAATGACGCCGTCCATTGTGGACGCACTCAAGCAGGCAGACGAGCAACACAAAACGGACGGCCAGCACAAAGCAGACGGCCAGCACAAGGCCGACGAACCCAGCAACGATGGCGACCGGGATCAGAGCAATGACGCAGCAGCTTCATCGTCAACAGAGCCAGCAGTCGGCAACCCCATTTCCCACAGCGATATACTCAGTCTTTACAAGAAGCTCAGTGCATCAGAGCCAGAATCTAAATACAGCCTAGAGCAGCTGCTTCGAGGATCTCAAGTCTACATCCCTCCCCCTCCACCAAGACCAGAGCCAGTCAGTTTCGCTTCCATGCTATCCAAGCCAAGACCTCCTACCAACAATATGCTAACAATTGTCTTCCATTCTTAGTCCGAAGAGTACAAAGCTCTCATGGCCCGTCTTCGCCGCGACGAAGACGCCCGCGCCTACGAACGCATGATCAACCCACCCCTTCCACTCGAATCATTCTCAAGCCGATTTCCAAACGCCGCGCACGCATTTGCAGAAGCGAACCGGCCTTCCAAAGCCGAAGATCTCGGCGACGACGAAATCACATACAACGAAGTGCAGCGCCAGGTCATGCTCATCATCAATTTCCTCGTCAGTATTGTTGGAGTGGCAGCTACGCTTTGGATCGCCGGCCGGTGGTGGAGCCTCTCATCTCGAGTATTCCTGACGCTTGGCGGCAGCATAGTAGTTGCCATTGCAGAGGTGGCTGTCTATTCGAGTTACATGTGGAGAATGGGCGAGGCAAAGAGCAAGCAAGGTGCTGTCAAAGAGATCAAAGAAGTGGTTCAGTCCTGGGTCGTGGGACAGGAGGGAGAGAATGACGGTGACAAGAGTGTACTGCTGCAGAGTAAGGTCGAAGAGGACGAATCAGTAAGGAGGAGGATACCGACGATTTCAGTGACGGAAAGCCCATAGTCTTGATATCTGCATTGTATGCTATTTGTTATGCTTTATCTGCAAGCGTTTTGTTGATTCTTCTGTATACATTGATACCTGTGGCTCTGTTGGCGATATTTCAACTGCCAAGACAAATTAATGGTATAAGCCGTCAATTTAAAACATACCCCACCTTTAGTATAGAATCCAATGGCTTCACTCATTCGATTGTAAGCATACAATAGCCGCAAAATGGAATTTTCAGAGCTTAGACCTTTACCAGAGCCAAAGCTCTCAATAGTGCACCGCGCAGAAAGTGGGTGCATGTGACATCGCGTAAAGTGTTCGGTCGCGTCTCGACGCGTCTCTGCGTGGGGCCGACTCTCGTCAACTTCCGTGAGCTCTGGGCGTCCATTGTCTGTAATGTTTTTTCCAAGCTCCCTTTAGTCAACAGCTCTCGATTGATATCACAAACTCTCTCCAACACTGTACTCATGATCAAGACACAAATCTTCTTCAGCCACTGTCAAATTTTGGACACAGCTTTCCGCAATTGGATAAAGCTTCAGTCTCAAACCGCATTATATCATTGAGAGAATCTAGGTTACACACGCGAGTTCATTCAGAGCAGCCATGGTGAGCTCCTCACCTGAATTCTCAATGTCAGTAAAAGAATATACCGGAAAACCATGGCTTCTTGCTCACCCATTATCCATGCAGAACCAAGCCAGGACTCCATCTCCGCAAAAGAGACAAGCCGCTCCGCACCTACGGCAGGCAAACATCAACACCCGAGGCGCAAAGTGAACCGCCGTCCAAGAAGGCACGGATATCGGCGGAACGAGAGAGGCAGCAGGAAGAGAAATTTGCCTCGGCTCTCACCAGTGCCAATGGCGTTACCAAGTCCGGCGACGATGCGGCGATAGCAGGCGCATCAGACCAAGACGCCTCAGCTCAAAACAAGGCGGAGAAACCTGGAGAGTCTCTTAAGAAGGGATCTATCCTGAGCTACTTCAAACCGGCTTTACAACAAGTCCCAGTGGCAGCTGCGCCTTCACAGCAGCTACAAGTCTCACCTCCTGAGGAATCTTCTCCCCCTCCGCAGCCATCACCAAAGCAGCCTGCAAAACGGAAACCTCGACTTCTCAGAATCAAAACCACCACTCACGAGCCATCCGATCAATCATCATCATCACAAGAAACAAACGATAACCCCGCCCCTCAGAAACGCCGCGGCCGCCCATCTCTCAAAAGCAACATCATCTCCAACACACTAGAAGCGACATCATCAAGCAAAGATACCACCCCTTCATCCTCCTCAGCTCCGTCACCAACAAAGCATTTCGCCACCATCAAGCCGAAAAAGATCAAGCCGTCCTCTGCAGCTGTTCAGACCACGCTCAATATCTCTGCCCAGGCCGCCTTCTCCGAATGCAAAATCTGCAACACCGTCTGGAATCCCCTGTACCCGGATGATGTAAAGTACCATATCAAGACGCACAAGGCCGTGCTGAGGGGGGAGAAGAAGCGAAAGATGGACGAGTTATGACATCAGAATTGAACTTTAAGGCATGCATACACAACTAGCATATAGGAGAGCGATTGATATGTATTTTCATTTTCATACGGCTGCAATGGATGGGATAAACAGCGATGTTAGACAGGTTGAAATAATATTGTTTAGTGGAATTATAGAAGTACTCTCAGCATCTACTGATAACACTTCTCATCAAATACACATAAAATAATTCATATATAATAATTCACATCCCATCAAAACTCGTAACACCCCCTCTCGCTCATTAATACTAGATATACATATCCCATACTGTCCCATTCACTCCTCACAGGATATCAAATGAAATTCGAAAAGAAAACTCCTCGCTCAACCACTCATCTTCTTACACACACACTTTCCATCCTCTTACACGCACATTCTCTACCAATCCCAACCCCCGTCCGTCCACTAAGCAGCCGCAGGTTTATCTTCCGGTGTGACACCCGTAATGCCCACCTCTTGAGCCTGGTGCTTCTCAGCCGACGAGGTCGTCGCAACAGGCGATCTTGCCTCAGGAGACTCCGACGACTTGGCTCCGGCGGCGGCAGCAACGGCAGCTCCTCCGGCCGCTGCGCCCGCCGGACCGGTCATGGTTGGCGACGTCGTTGTAACGGGAGATGTGGGTGTCGAGCCAGCCGCCACGGTAGTAGAGCCAATGAGGCCTTGAATAACCTGGAACCATCGCTGGGCATCGGCAGCGGTGTGGGCCTTGAAATTCAACTCGGAACTGCCAGTGAGCTTGCTGCTCAACGTGCCGCTCTTGTCCTTGCCCTTGATGGTGAACTTGTCGCCAGTGGGCGATCCAATAACAGCGTCGGGGAGGTACATCGACAGCTCAGGTTTGGGATCGGTGCGAGTATCGTCCGAGTCTTTAAACTCGTGCAGAAACTTGGAAGGCGTAACGACATAGTAGCCAGTAGAGTAGCCAAACGACAGCTTGTTGCGCGACTTGCGCTCCAGCGATCCCTCAATCAGCGTCTTCGTCGAGCTGTGCTCCATGTTAGGGAACTGAATTGCCTCAACAGAGCGCGGCGGGTCGTTGGCATTGACGAGCCTGTCCGCGCAGCGCTGTGAAAAGTTGGCCCACTCAAACTCGCGCGGGATGCACTGCGCCGTGCCGAGCATGTCGTTGTGCAGCGCGCGGATCTTCTCGCCCTGGCCGCCCGCGAGCTGCGTAAAGGCCTCCATGGCCTGCTGAACGACCTCGAGAACGTGAACCTCGAATGTGCGGAAGTTGTTCTGCACGGAGACGAGGTCGTTGTGGTGGTTGTTCTCAGCAATGACCTGGTTGTTCAGACGGTGGGTGACGCCGCGGCGAACAACGTACGGATCCTCGTGGGAGTCAATCTTTGCGCCGTGGGAGTCGTAGGCGGCAGCCCGCTGGCCGAGCAGCTCAATGTGCTTCTGCGTCACGTTGCGCAGCTTCTCAACCTCCTTGGCGCCCGCCTGCGCGCCGCTGGCGAGTTCCTTGGACTTGTGCTTGATCTCCTTGTGCAGGCGGTCGAGGATGGGCAGGACGGAGCCCTTGATGTTCTTCTCCGTCTCGAGGTTGGTGTTGATCATGGCCTGGGTGTTGGTGCGCATGTTTTCGAAGAAGCCGGCCACGCCACCGAGGCTCTGGTCGAAGTGGTGGCCTTCGCGCAGAGGGTTCGAGATTGTCTATTCAGACGAGTTCAGCATGTTTAGCGGCTTTGCGCAAAAAGAAGAATCAGTAGGAATCAGGCTCACCTTTAGGACCTTCTCATACTCCTTTGCCTGGCGGCCGTGGATCTTTTCCACCGCTCCGACATAATCCTCGAGGTATCCCACCATGTGTTTCCACGCCTGCAGGCGCTCCGCAAGTAATCCGGCGGTCTAAACATTTGTGAAGCAAACAGAAGAGCGTTAGCCACAAGTTCTCACACCATTGCATTGCTTCAAGATGTTCCTCCCCGCTATGCATCTGCTCATGCTGTGCCACGTACAGTATTGGGATCCGCCTCGGGAATGGCACCATCGCTCAATCCCGTCGTAGCGCGCGACGGCAGCGTGGTGTTAGTTGGCGAAATAGGAGAGGCCATTGTTGAAACGGAGAAAAGACTGTTTCGAATCTTCTTCTAGAGCTCTTGTCGCTTCGGTTGTAAAGGGGGGGTATATCGTAACGTTCCGCGCAAAAGAGGAAAAAAGGAATCGAAAGAGGAAGTACAAGAATAAAAAAATAAAGTCTCAACAAAGATACAGTTCGATCTTCCAGGTTCCCCAGATATAGAAATCAGGAAGAGTTGAAGTTGGAAAAAGAAGAAGATATAGCAAGGAAGCGCAAGCTCAAAAGGTGATCAAATTAGAGCAAAAGGAGCGTCACCGATCTGGTTTGGTCTGCGAGGTTGCAGTCAATGAGGGACAAGATGCAGGATAGAAGCGCCACTGATTGGCCTGTTTGCTTCTTTAGGATGCCACCTCCCTAGTCACACTGGTTAACTGCAATGGCCTTAGCTGGGAGGGTCCCTCGTCCTCCACGCGCTTTGGGAACGATGTTAAAATCGGGCCATTGAAGAAAAAAGCAGAGATGGAGCCGCCACGCTGGCTGTTAGCGCCCATGTGTTCTAATTAGTTGCATCTTTGGAGAATCGTGGTCGTGGATCACAGTGTCTCGGTTCAGATGATGTAAGAGCCTGCAGCGATCATTGCCTACGGATAAAGTTCCATACAATGTTCTCAGTGTTTTTGCCGCCTGCTATGGTCCCAAAGCCACAGTAAAACACACGATTACATACCATCGTATATCACTTTTTGCGCAGGGTGGGGGTTTAGCAACTTAATCGTGGTAACTTTTACCGTGTCATGTCAGGGGGGATACGCAAGCACAAATACGCTGCGCTCCGTACTCGTATTTGCCGTTGACTCGGCGGCCTCTGTCTCGTCCCAGGCCTCCTATCGCCTCTTCTCTTCCAAGCAAACATATTCTATTCCATCAAGGCGCTGCGTGTTCCAGGCCTCTCCAAATCTTGATTTACAGCCTCTAGTTCAAATAGTCCATTATCTTAGTGTTATCTCGTGACGTCAGTGGTACAAACCACATGCAAAGCGCTTGCCTCAGAGGACCCTTTTCTGGCCCCGCCAACGCGGGATGCCAAAAAAGTGACGCTCTGCAACGACTCGAACCATATCGTGCAACTTGATCAGCTTTTGCGCAACATGCATTGCTGCAGTCATCGCGGCCTGCTGATTGCGTCAGACACAGTGCTGTAGCCAAGACCATCCAATGAGAGCCCAACGGAACCAATCAACCCAACTAGTCCCCTGCATAAGTAGAGTTTTGCCCCTGGGCCTTGAGAGGCTGACGCCTCGTCAAAGTGAAAAAAGGACGCTTGTTGGGTGAGCCGTACGAAACACTGTCACTTGCATGAAGGCAATTCATTGCAAAGGAGAAATGCTGTCGGCAGAGGGTTTACCCATCAGCCTCCTGGCCATTGCTGTATTGAAAGTTTATGGGGTATTTTCGTGATACTAAATAGTCCCAACCAATTCGCCAAATAAAAAATACATATCCAGAATGAACAAAAGTTGTAATGATACCTTCTAATCGCTGAAATCCCCAAGTCTATGTGCTGTATCCTAAAGTTCCACTCGTAATCGCTGACGCCTGAATAAACAAACCGGCCGACCATGTAATACCCGCTCAAAATGATAAAAGTAGAGAATAGAACAAAACCAAGTGCTCGACTTTAAACAAATTCTGGAAAAAAAAAGAGGGTGAAAGAGTGTTTCGCTTCGTGGTACAAATCGTATAGTTGTGAAAGAGGTTTACTCTACGACAGTCTGGTCTCTGGAGCGGAATAGAAGAGACCTCCTATGCGATGTTGTGTCGTCTGAGTGAGATCGAGTCATGGGAGGCGAAAGAGCTCTGGCAACATGTTGCAAGTGCCCCTCGCCAATTGTATGTTCGGTGATGGTCGAGAGAGGGTCATTGCTGGGCTCAAGATTCGGGGGTGTCCGAGGAGCGCTGAGAGCCGTCTGGTAGTCGGGGACAAAGACGTTTGTTTGAGTGCGAGATCGCGCAGGCGTCTTGACTGCTGTCGAATAACTGGGCACTCGGTTCAGTTCGGCGAATTCTGCAACGTCTACCTGAGCCCGCTCCCCTGAGCTTCTGGTGCTGGATTCTTCCTCCTCGCTGTTCGTCCGGCTCAAGTGAGCTGGGGTTTGAGAAGTCTGAGATGCATGGCTTGAACCGTGCGTTGGCGAGGCTCTGCCAGACGCATGGCTTGACGCATTGTGGACGGACTGGTAAGAGCTATTTCGCTGCGACGGATCCAGCGAGACGTCCGCCAGCCTAGACGAAAGCGCTGCTGGCGTGATAGCTGCGCTGAGAGAAAATGCTGCCAGGTTTTCCGAGGAACCCGTCCGTGAGTGTCCATAAAAGGGGCTGTTGAATCCAGAATGGACAGCTGGTGTCTGAAACCCGGTTACATCCACTTCGTCGTAGAGCTGGTCGAGTACGTGTTCGCCATATCCGGGGGGCGCAATTGATCCAAGGTCATTTTCAATAGTCGCGCCACCAGGAGCTTGATTAACCAGGTTGCCTTGCTCGTCAAACGGGATATTGGGCGAGATAAAGATGGAGACTGGAAGTGTCGCTCGTAACTATTACGTGCATTAGCCAATGTCTCACCTTGCTGAGAACCCACGGCCCCATCGCCGTGAAACACTTACCTCAGAAATGTGTCCGTCCGGGTTCTTGAGAGCGACGGTGAGCTTAATCTTGTGTCTTACTCTGATCCCGTGGTGGTTCAGATCCTGGATACACTGGCGTAGCTTCTTGGGCAGTTCGAGGGGCTTGGTTAACATCCAGCCCTCCTGTCCGCTATCTTCAATCATGTCGTGCCAATGCTCTTCGCGATCCACCGCAAACTTCCAAGATGCAACGTCTCGCTCTGTTCGGTGTTCTCGCAAGTTGAGACCGGTAGCTCCCTGGACGAAGCAGTCTCGTATCTCGACCATCTTGGCTGTAATGTCCCCCAGTTCCAGGCCCTTTAGTAGCGGGGTAAATCGCATCTCCATGTTGATGGTGCCACCAAAGACTACGGCCTTTTGAGGGATCACAATGGAGTATTCAATCTTGTTAGGCCAGATGTTCTCGACGCTCATTGCGTGCAGGAACTCAAGCGCACCAGGCTCGAGTGTTCGGATAATGCGGAGGTGCTTGTAAGCGTGCAGGTCGTAGGCAAACTTGCCGCGGCTGACGGTGGCCTTGAGTCGGTATGTAATGGATGCTTCGGGGATGCCCTCGACACTCTCGGCAGTGTCTCCAGGCAGAGTATATTCGAAAGGATATTCGTAGTTTCCAGCAGGGAGCGTCATGCTCTTGCCGTGGGTGCCAACAAAGGCCGGCCATTTGTGGTCAAGGATGTTGATTGTTCGGTCGACTCTTTGGCCCGTGACACCTGGTGTGCTAGATCCGGGATCAGACCAACTGTTCCAACAAAAGAGGTTAGAATTTATACACACGAATAAGGCGAATGGTGGACCTTGTGACCGTACTGCAGGCGGAGGGTTCCAATCAGACGGAGGTGGACGTCCTCCATGCGAAGAGGTGAAGAGAGACATAGCACCACGACGCCCTTGAGGAGCTGTCCAGAGGACTCTTGGTCGTTGCCGCGGAAGACAATGAAATCATCGTCTAACCTATTGATTCAAGCAAAGTTAGTAGGCTGAGAGGCGCAGAGAGCATCGACATGCAAAGTGGCGGGCATTTTCCAGTCATGCCGAATGGTGGTTGCGCCGGAGCGATAAGGATAAGATAAACTCACCTAACGTCGAATAGGCTATAGCTATGACGTCCGGTCACAGCGTTGAAGGGATTGAACGAAGGCATGGTTCAGGGCTGCAAGACCGCAAAATCGCAACAGCGGCCAAAAAGACAACCCAAGGTTCGGAGAAAAACAATAACAATAGAGATGGTATGAGGGAAGAAGAAGTGTAAGAAAGAAAGAAATCCAAAAGAGAATAATCAATAAGAGGTGGAAACCCCGAAAGCGCAGACAGGCAAGACGATGGTTGGCACTAGGATTCAATGGGCTGACATGCCACGCGCCGGCCGCTACGCTACAACCGGGACGATTTTTTTTCTTCTTTGCTTCCCTTTTTTCCCTTTTTTCCTCCTGTGACACACACGCCCAGAGCTGAGTGACCCACGACTTCTCCGTGCAAAAACTCCTAGGTCGCTTCGGTCTCGGTCCTATGCCACCGAGAGCGCCTAAACTTGATAGCGGTGGGGCTTGATAAACGCCTCAGCCAGGGAATAACAGAGGGTCTTCCGTCCAGAGCCGGTGCGGTTGACGGCCTCGCAGCTAGTCGCCCGGCTAGTGGACCCAAAGAATGCGAGTGAGAGCCTGTGTTGGGACTGTGATCGGATGGCGCAATGCAGGGGGCTGAGACAAGCGTGAAGCTGGTGTTGAGGATGGATCAGAGAGGATTGAGAGGTGATTTGTACGAGGATTCAGGTGAGTGTGAGTGTCTATGAGAAGAAGAGTTGTTGTGCGAGAGACAAAAGGAGGAAACAGGTCCGGATCCGGAGAAAGAAGATGAGATGAGATGAGACCTGGTCTGACCTGACCTGATCTGACCTGGCGGCAGAGTTTGGACAATAAATGAGACCTGCATGCAAAACAAGCCTTGAGCCAAGCCTCGGGAAATGGCATAATCACAAGGCGTCCAGAAAAACGTGCAGTTCGTGCAATGCATCATCGATGAGAAGGTGTGGAACTCCATCGTCAACGACAGACTGCATCAACTTTGCAGCGCAAAGCGGCCACCCGGGTCAACATCCAGCCATGGCGCAGCCGCATCCGTATCTGCACCCGGAACAATCAAGGCGCTCGTGCAAGAATATTACTCCTACGGGTATAAAGTCTGTGTTGGCTCCACGACGCGGATGCCCGATCGAGCATCAAATACCAAGCCGGCAGTTTTTTTACCTCTTGTGGGTGGGACAAAGGAAAAGAAGCCCCCCAGCGGGAATGAAAGCGATCTCCGCGCGGGTCAATGCCCGGCTGCGAAGAAAAAAAGGCTTCCGTGTACCGTAGCATTACTGTAGCAGGAGGAACAGACACGCAGCACATGCCTCGTGCCTCGTACGTGCAGCAGGTCAAACAGGCCACAAGTCGGTCATGATGATCACAGTCTCGACGAACGCCGGGATGCCGAGTGCCGGGGCGGGTTCGGTGGGTTTTTGGCGTGGGCTTGACACATGCCAGCGCATGAGAAAAAAAAATAAGAAATCGAGGCGACACGCATGGGCTTCCAACTAAGAAAATCGAAGCCTAGATGGAAGCCCGAAAACGGAGAAAGTCGCCGCCAGCCGAAACAGGGACCAGCTAGAGCCACCCGCCCATGAGTCGTGGCGGCAAGGGGGAAGCGCTGTCAAGATGACGCCGGGGCGTTTTGTGCACGCAAACGGCACGGTTTTTGAAAAATTTGCGTGTTTTGCTCTTATTCTCCTTTTTTTGAGTTTCGCCGTCAGTGCTGGGCCTATGGGGGCTAATAATATGACACATGGAGCCTGGTGGATGGCGTTTTATGGAACGAAGGGCTTTAAGCTGAGCTGGATCTATAAACGGAAAAATACCTTCGTAACAAGTATCGCCAGCTTCTCCCATCTCTACTGCTAACCCGCAAGGGAACTGAAACGCAGAGATAAAGGAACGACCTACTAATCTTCACTGCCATCTTTAGCTACATTGGAGTCATGAATAGCTCAATTATCTCGACGGCTAGTATGGTCCTCATTTGCGGCATCGGACCGTCACACACCGGGAGAAAAAAAAAAGCTTTTTTTATTAGGCAACTCAGCCGGCATTTAACGTGACAAGCCGGCTATTTGCTCGACGGTGCAACCTCACAGAATACCAACCATCTCCAAGACCTTGGCAACACCGTTTCAGCTGTCTACAACATGGAATCAGGAGGCTGTGCTGCTCTTCTTCCCCTCAGCTGATGGCCAATTGCAAGCTTACGGGATAATATCTCTCACTACCAGCTGACCCTCTAGTAAAGATATCATATATTACGAATGATATGAGCAAACTCAACTCTATCTGCCTTGTGTGCTGGCTGCATATTGATAGACTCAGCCTCCAGCTCAGTCAGCAATCAACCTGGCTATTTGTATATATAGCCGGAATAACTGCTGCTACTGCGCACCTATACGCCTCTAATCAATCAGTAGTATACGCTTGATCAAGTGTTGTCGACGCTACCAACAGTAGTCTAGTCTGTAGTCCGCAGTGGCTTGCCCTATTTCATGGCATCATACATCGTATACGCTCCTCCACCCCTAGGCCTACAGTTATATTCGCAAGGCTTAGCTCTCATCATCTTGAGATGCCGTCCATCTTGACAATACGCATAAGCCGCCATGTAGGTCATGCTAACCTCACCGTCACATGTTATCCAGCTTTTCCACTGCCGAAATAAACAGCGTCGTCTACTGATCCAATGACATCTTTATTATGTGCAAAAGAGCAATCAATCCATCAAAGCAGCCCGTCCCGTATCAACACGCCCGCAGCTAGCACTTCAAGCATCGATAACGCCCATCTTATCACAGGGCAAGCTTCACACAAAAAAGCTATCGACACCAAGCCCCCATGTGCCAGCCAGGGGCCCGGACACCCATTAGCTATCTAGAGAGGGTCCATCGAGCCTTGATACCCGCCCTGTCTGATCTGTTGATACCATCAGTGGAACACGACAGGCGGGCCGAGCAAAAGGGACCCCTGCGGCGGGTAGCGCAAGTCTCATCCACTTCCTTCAAGAAGCGAGCTTTGCAAAAAATAGCAACTCTAGCGACAGCATAACAAATACTAGCGTCACAGAGATAAGAGAAAATTAAAAACACACTTGACACGAGGCAAATTCCGCCCACCGCCTCTCAGCTGATGGATTCGGGTTTACCAACAAAGACCCATTATTCAAGGAAAAAATTTCCTTTTTTTTCTCTTCAAGCTCCTCCCCATTGTAAACACTAGACAGGGCTGTAAAAAATTACTAAAGAAACTCCTTGTCCTTGATAAAAAAAGAAAAAAAAAAAGCCCCATAGTGGATTTGAGGATCTACGAATCCTAGATTGCGCTTTGAGCACGAGATATGACAAGGCCCCATCCAGCTTTGCAACGGTAACATTTTTCATTTTCAGGTCTGGCCTTTACCGTGAGATTCCGGTTGGAAACACGGCGAGTGTCGGATCACAAAGGGGTTCCTTTTTCGGGAAATCTTGAGTCTCGACTTTCAATGCCCTTTTTGTTGGGGCTATTTACCTCGTGCTCCTGAAGAGTAATAAGCAGTGATTACTATACCTGAAAAGCTATGATTCGAGTCTCTCTCTCTCTCTCTCTCTCTTCATGCCGGAACCCACATGTAGCCGCCGGCAACAGCTCAAGCTCGCTTAACGCTCCGACTCGTCGATTTCTCACACTCCCTAGACCCAGAAGCTCTAAACTGATCGGCTGGCTAGGGGTCTCAGGTGCTTCCAATAGTCACAGTTAACGGAGCCTACAATACACAGCATCTGCCTTACGGAGTAGATTTCCCGTAATTAGTTCGGCCACTTGAGTCGGCATTTCGCCGAAGTAGCCTTTTTTCCTCTTCTTTGTTTGGGGGTTGTCAAGAAATCTCATTCTTCTGTTTTGAGATATTAATGCTGCCTGAAAGAGTGGTGCCACACAGCATGGTTCGACGCTGCATCATGACATATGTAGGCAACATATGATCAAGATCAGATGCGATAAACTGCCGCCTGCCAATCGAAAAGGGTAAATGAAAAAGAAAAAGAGAGAGAAAAAAATTAAAATTCTCCTACTGCTACCACACAGCGTTGTATTGCAATATCAAGACACGGCCCCACGCCTGCGATTCGCCCAGCCTTCCAGAATCGGGTCTCCGTAACGGCAAATCTTCAAGAGGGGATGCAAAGCCGAAATCATGCTTTCGATGCCAGAAAGAGAGAGAGATCTCCCTTGTCCCCTGCTTCTCTAGTGTCCTCGGTTGAAGAGCACTTTTTTTCTTTTTCCAAAGTTTTCACATGAGCAACTCTGCCTATCTCCTGCGTATCGCCAGAGCCGATACGAAGCTCGGCGACTCTGCCGACACGTGCGACGATTGTTGATCAGTACCCACCGCTTATCAGGTCATCGCCCTACTGGGTAATCCGAAAGACAGGGGGGGTATACCGCTTGCTTTTCGGTGCCTTCGGGTCAGCATGGTAGCGATAGCGACACAAGCTGAGTGAGGTCCATGAGGCTGTATGTTTGTTGAATAACTAAGATTGTGGATGTAAGTACTACCTTATTGCAACAAGGTTAGGACGACGTTGAGGGATGAAACTGTTTCCGAAATCAAATTATATGCGTCTTGAATTATTAAACAAGAAAGACTACACAATTAGAATTAGAGCATTTCCCCCAATGTCTTGATAGCAGTCATGCTGGAAAACTCCAAGCAAGAAGAAATCCTCGCTCCCTTCAAAATTATATCCAACGCAAAACAGAAACACAAATATCAAGAGAATTAATCAAAATAAAACTAAAATCCGCCCAAGTGGGAAAAGCGCCTTCAAAACTCCCGGTCCATCTACCGTCTATCATTCAAGCCTTTTCTTCGTTGCCCGTTGGGACGCCTGGTCGGTTCCAGGTTCTTACATGTCCTGCAGGGTTTGTCTCCGTTAGCTCAAATCTAACAGATGCTAACACGATCAAGATTCGCATGTGAAGGGATCTTACCTTGCTTGCAGCTTGTGATAACGGCATCCTCGGTGAAGGCTAGCCAGCACGCAGGATGGCTATCAACCACGTGCGTCTGTGGCGCCATCGCGTTAGTTTGATACCGACTTCATCACTATTGGCTGTTGGGCACATACCAGTACAGGTGGCAGCATTGGAATCACCGCCCGCGGCTGAACGGCATGCTCAATCACATTCTCTTCCCATTCGTCCTCTGGGATGGAGCCTTTGCCATCCGTGTTCATCGACGTGTTGGTGTCTGTTCTATGCGGAGCCGTGAATTTTGACGATACCGACCCTCGGTGGAGTGTAGGAGCCTGGGAAGAGGGAAAAGCACATGTCAGCAGCAGTCATCAGATGCAATTTTGTCAATCCCTCACAACAGTCTTGGGGCGATGCAGCATGCCCACGCTAAAATCCCAGAGACATAGTCGTCCATCCTCTCCCACACTGCCAAAGCGGTAGTTTCGGTCGTCACATCGCCACAAGTCGAACGCCAACGCAGAAACCCAAGATCGGTGACCCTGGCATCGGGCGACTAATGCTTTGTCTGCGATTGACCAAATGGATATCAAGTCATCTTGACCCCCAGTTAGAACGTATTTGCCGTCTGGTGTCCAGCAGACACATGATAATCCACCGTAGTACGAATGATATAAGTGTAAGAGCCTATCTATCAGTCAGTATGCCAGCCTCAATCACCATGCCGTAACGCTATGGCTAGACTCACTTTTCTGAGAGATAATCGATGACTCTCAATGTTCCATCCTCGGACACAACCGCAAGATGTCGATTATCAGGAGAAAACGAGAACGCATTTATCCGCTGGTTCGATAGCTTCCACGCGGCTACTGGATTCGTCTTTTGGTTCTTGGAGTGCACCGATTTGTTAATCCTAATGCCCCTGATGCCATTGCTAGTAGCGGATCCATTGGACAGTTCCCCCTCGCTCCCGCTGCCACTAGCAATCAACCCCTCTTCTTCTGGGTTGAGATGACCGTCTTCTTTTTCTTTATCGTATACCACTAGTAGGCCATCCATGTGAGCAGCAAGGAATAGATTTTCAGAGCCAGGAATCCATCGTATTTCAGATACGGGTGTATTGTTGATTATCCCCTAACAATGTCAGCAGCCTCTTCGGCCAAATTGGATGGTAGTCGTCCTTACGTTTTTGTTTAGACGTGTATATCGCTGAGAAATGGGCTCCCACCAGATGATTTCGCCTGTAGAGAATCCCATGATGACATCAATATGAGAAACACTCTTTGTCACCATGTTGACATCGTGGCATAGGCAGTGAGCCTTGGTGAACAGAATCTTGGTCAAATAATCTTGCTGTAACGGTTTTTAATATAAACCAACAACACATTTTGTAGCAATTCCGCACAACAAGAACTTACCTTTGTTGGCGATGACATGTCTAGCCACTGAAATGCCCTGTTAATATTGGCAAAAGCAAATAGTCCATCAAGCGGTCGCTCCGTCAGCTTTCGCGCCAAACTATCATTAACAATGACACGCGAGATGAAAGAAGAGTTGCTCTTGGTAACATTATTCTTGGGCTTCTTCTTTTTGTTTACGTCTTTCGAAACCGTAGGTGCCAACAGCGAGTTCCCTTCGCCAAATGCGGGAGCAGAGCCGAATGTAGTAGATGCAGCTGGGCCCTCGCTCGACGCCGCGCGGCCATCGTCGCTACTCATGCCGCCCTCAGTCGAATATCGGCTTTCGCTGGGATGTTCTTGAATACTCGACGTCCCACCAGCCAATGACAGCGTCGTAGCAGAGGGCCCTCTGTAGAAGAAGGGAGGAGGTCGGGACTCGAGGCTAAGGATTGACATTTTTGTTCCAGCAGTCGCAGGCTGAGGGGTCGTAGCCAGGGGGTTCGGGTTGACGACAGGCGCCTCGGATGGATGGGGTGGCGGCGTGGCCAGGTTCAAGTCTTCCTTGAGCACGTATGTTCCTGTACGCCCTGTCAGCTGGAGATGTCACATCTGTGCTGCCGCATTGCGGTTGACCTACCCTCTCCTACCAGGAACCGAAACTCGGGTCCGCTCGGGTTCGACAGTGTATTGTTGGTCTCGATCAGGGGCACGACGCCCCCGAGGCCGACGCCATAGGCGCCAGCGGGATACCGCGGAGGAGGAGGTAAAACACTGCTCTTGTTAGTCGCGAGCATTTATCAGTTGTAGGCCAAGGAGATCAAGAGGCCAAGACAGAGGGCCAATACGCACAACATTTCGATAATATACTAGAGTATGGTCTGCCACCAAAGAAATGCAATGTCCGTCAAAGCGAGGCCCAGGCGAGGTGGATTGCGTCTCGTGTCTGGTGAGGCAGCCGGTGATGAAGGAGTCGCAGTCGTCGCGCAAGAAGGCCTGCTGAATCGATTCAAGGTACGCACGTCGTAATGGCGAAAGGAGGCGGGGTGAGCGGCAGGCAAAGCGACACGGACGGTGGTCGCGAGGAAAGCTCGAATTATCTGCTGCTCGAAACGAAGCGGTCGACCTGAAGCACCAAGAGGAATGGATTCGAACATCCCCCAACGGCGGATGGAAATGCGACGCCGTTGCTAGCCCGTCGCCTTTATCCGGAGAGCTGATAGACTGGACTAGGACCAGGATGGAGGAATAGCGTGTGGGGTAACGAATTATAGGCGACCAGTGATGCTCTCTGTGGGGATTTGGGCGATGCGCGGACGCTCAATGGCTGGTGCGCACATGGAACGGGCAACCGCTGAACCACTAAACCCTAGGTAAGATGCTCCTTTCGTGCAGCAGCGAATCTGTCCATAGGCCCAAGCTCCGTATCTTAGGTTGTATTTAGCCATCTTGATATTATGTAGGCCTGTCTGTCCGAGACCAGACAAGATGATGTTGTTGCTGGACGCTGTTATGGTTGAAATGATAACTGCTGGATCCAGCTTTTGCTATCTGACTATGTACCTTGTACCCAGTAAAGCTCCCTGGAAATTGCCTCATTAGATAGAACACGAAGCAAAGCAAACGCAGAGCATTGGTCAACACACAGGAAGATGCTCTGCTAGCTGCTGTCCACACCACCTGGATTATTACTGTAGCATTAGGGGTCCTCCCCATTATTTCGTGTCCTCCACTCTCTGCTGGGTGTAGAACAAACAGGCCAGGCACAGGCACTCTGCTCCAGGCCTGCGTAACGTGAACACCACCACCAGCACAGCACTAACCCAAGCGCCAAAGCTGCGTCAGGCGCTCGGCCCACAGCGCATCATGCGTCACCGCCTGCCAAATCAGCCCATGCCATCCATCCCACGCAGCCAGCCCCGCGGGCAATTTAGCTGCAGCAAAGCATCCTGCAACCGCGCATGGTCTGTGACGTGGAAGCACGAATTCCTATCTCGTCGCTGTGGCTCCACTGACAGCAGCAGCTTAACTCTTCTACGGCTATCATACGTTGACGCCTGAATTGATTGATACCCGGACCTCGTTGCTGCGAAGGATATGGCCCTGAGGTAACCCCAACTTTGGCATACCAGGCTTCGACTATAGAGCTTGCACAATGCCGACAGCAGGTAAGTACCAAGCCGACTCACTTGTCGCAAGCCATCATCTGAAGCCTCTTTGGGATAATTCTCGATGACTGCGGGCCTCGGGCTGAACTGAGCTGACATGGTCTCCAATTCTCCTAGTACGGATCTGTGTTTGCGGCGACGAGAGCACAGGCAAATCCAGCCTGATTGCATCTCTTGTTAAGGACCAGTTTATGACCAACAAGATCCAGCCAGTCCTCCCCCAGATCACAATTCCTCCAAGCATCGGAACGCCAGAGAATGTCACTACGACAATCGTTGATACTTCGGCTCGGCCCCAGGACCGAACGACTTTACGCAAGGAAATCCGGAAATGCAACGTTATCCTTCTCGTGTATGCCGACCATTATAGCTACGAACGTGTAGCCCTGTTTTGGATGCCCTACTTTCGATCGCTGGGCGTCAATGTTCCGGTTGTGCTATGCGCAAACAAGTCGGATTTAGTGGGCCAGAGCAGCACGTCGCAGGTGGTGGAGGAGGAGATGCTTCCAGTCATGGCTGAGTTTAGAGAGATTGACTCATGTATCAGGACCAGCGCAAGGGAGCATCGCAACGTCAACGAAGTCTTCTTTCTATGTCAGAAAGCCGTGACCCATCCGATTGCTCCCCTCTTCGATTACAAAGAAGGTCATCTAAAGCCAGCATGCGTCGATGCGCTGAAGCGGATATTTTACCTTTGCGACAAGAACCAAGACGGCTACCTCGATAACCAGGAGATGCGAGACTTTCAATCTCGGTGTTTTGACAAGCCTCTTACAGACGACGAACTCGACAATATCAAACTCTCCCTATCTAAAGCACTTCGGGGCGCAGACCTATCAAGAGGTATCGATCTGAGAAGCTTCTTGCAACTCAACAAGATGTACGCCGAGAAAGGCAGACACGAAACCATCTGGATCATTTTGCGCAAATACCACCATACGGATAGTTTAAGCCTAGAAGAAAACTTTCTCCATCCAAAATTCGAAGTCCCAGAGTTTTGCTCGGCCGAGCTCAGTCCAGCTGGCTATCGATTCTTCGTGGATCTGTTTCTACTCTTCGACAAAGACAATGATGGTGGCTTGAATGACGAAGAACTCGAGGCTCTTTTTGCTCCCACCCCTGGACTACCACCATCCTGGTCAGACTCTGCCTTTCCATCCTCAACAGTCAGAAATGAGGGCGGGTACATTACACTTCAAGGTTGGCTGGCACAATGGAGTATGACCACATTCCTGGAGCCAAAGACGACTCTAGAGTATCTGGCCTACCTTGGTTTCGAGCCCCCCAATCCAAAAGACCCAATCACTTCAGCACTAAAGGTTACCAAGCCTCGCAAGAGGCGGAGGCGACCCGGCCGTGTCGAAAGGAATGTCTTCCATTGTTACATTCTCGGTGCATCGGGAGCGGGCAAATCATCTCTCTTAGATGCTTTTCTAAATCGAACGTTTGATGGCTTGTACCACCCCACGATCAAGCCACGACGAGCGGTCAACAGCGTGGAGCTTCCCGGCGGCAAGCAGGTATACCTCATCTTTGAAGAACTCGGCGAGCTGGAACCAGCCATCTTAGAGAACCAAGCGAAATTGGACGCCTGTGACCTTCTCTGTTATGCATACGACTCTTCTGATCCCGACTCTTTTTCCCACATCGTAGATATACGGAAAAAGCACCCGCAGCTGGACGAGCTGCCATCGGTGTACACTGCACTCAAAGCAGATAGGGACAAGACCATGCAGCGGAGCGAGCTTCAGCCCGACCAGTATACATCGTCGCTCAACATGAGCTCCCCCTTACACGTCAGCGTTACTTGGAACAGCATCAGTGAGCTTTTCGTCGCTCTCGCAGAGGCAGCAGCAAACCCCAGCATTGCTTTCCCGAAGAGCGATGACGACATGATTGACCGGACGAGCCTGTATCTTACCCTGGGCGCAACGGCATGTGCGGCTATAGCAGCAGTTATGATTTGGAGACGATCTACAAACGCCATGTAGGATATCGCCGCGAAGATTGTCAAAACGACATGACGAGTCTTCTACTTTCTCCACACTCGTTGTCCCTTTTGGTGTTTTGCTTGTCGTTTATAGCAGCGTGCTTGTTGGTGATGTTTGATCGTGGAGAGTGTTTCCTACGAAATTAAGCGCAACGGATAGATTGGAGCGTATGATACCCGGTTTACATATTTAGTGGGTTTATTGAATTTTTAATTATTGAATGTTTGATTTACCAAAAAAAAAAAAAAAAGAAGCTCGTGACTCTTGAAAAGCATGTTAAAAAGTCGTTGGTACAGAAAGAAGAAGAAGCAAAAGCAAAGATAAAAGTCATTAGCTCTAGTGCATCAAAAGACAATCGTTCAAAGACGCAAAATCGTGCAATTACACCTTGTAAAAGCAGAATCCGATATAAAAGCTAGCCGCCTCCATCTCCTCATCCGAGACCAGCAGTCTGCCACCACCTCTCTCACGAACGCCCATCCTCTCGCTCAGGGGTCCTAGTTCAGGGTCATCCTTTTCCGTCTCCCAAATATCCGAAAAGGACTTGTGGAACTGCAGTTCCAGGTTGAAATCTTCGGCCAGCGCGCGAAAGGCCTCCCAGGGGACGACATACTCGGGGACTTCCTCGACGGCCTCGTCCAGGAAGAAGTTGTACTTCCAGCCAAATGCAGGGCGAAAGACGCCGTCTTCGGGGGTCTTGCCCGGGAAACGCACACGGTAGATTGAGTTGCCCCATTCAGCTGTTGGTTCGGCCTCGCCCTCTTCGACCTCGCCGTCCTCTGGTTCTGCGGGAGGTGGCGTGGCTGTTGGGGTAGTGGACTCTTCGCCGTTTTCCTTCTTTTCGTCTTCCTTGGCTTTTCGCTTGGCAGCTAACTGGGCGTTGAAAACGCGGACGCGCTCGCCAAGCACGTCGGAATTAGGGATGCAGCCGATGAAGCGGCCGCCCTTTTTCAGCGCGCCAGCGACATTGCGCAGCATGGTGCGGGCATGGTTTTCGGATTCGAAAGCGTAGTGCATGCAGAACATCATGCTCACGACGTCGAAGCCGCGGCGGTTCATCGTGGATGGGTCGAAGCCGACCTGGCGGATAATCTCGACGTCTTCGATGCTCTCAGAGTAGCAATCCTTGACGTGGAACCGCGCATCAAACAGACGAGGCGGTTGTCTATGATTGAATCGTCCACCACGGCCGCCTCGGCCTCCGCGAGTACCCATCTGGCGATATCGATCTCTCGCCTGCTCGATACTAACATTGGCAGGATCCAAGCCAACGTAGAGTTGAATAGGCTGTGGTGCCTGCTGCCACTTGCTCAGGTCGCCGCCCTTTCCACAGCCGATGTCAAGAACGAGAAGCTCTTTTCCGCTGGAGCGTCCCGCCTCCCGCGAGCCCGGATCGTGGTCCTCGTCGGGTGAGTAGCGCTGGATGATGCAGCTCTTGACCCAGTTGTTGAAGACGCGCAGGCCCTTGATCTTGCTCTCGCGGGTGCGCCAGTCGCGTCCCCGCTGGGGCACGCTGTTGTAGTGCTCTCTGACGACATCGTTGATGCCTCGTATTTTGCTCGCGTCGGCGGCCTGGACGGCCTCTGCGGCTTGACGATCGCGTTCGAGCTGGCGCTGGCGGATAGCCTCTCGCTCGGCTTCGGAGAAGCGGGCTCGCGCTCCAGGACGCTTCTGCTTCCTGGGCTGCTCGGATGGGGATATGGCGCGTCGCTTAGGCGCTTGGAGGGAGTTGGCATTGTACGGCTGAGGCAGGTCGTCTTGCAGGTCGTCTTCAGCTGGTCGCTTGTAGGGTCTCCTCCGAGGGGGGGAGTCGGGATCGGAGTGTTGGCCCATTGCAAGATGCGAATGGAATTGAATTGAATTCGAGGTGTTATATGGGTCTAGATGGATCTTTCTGGTAGAACTTCGAGTTGAATAAATAGCAAAAGAAGTTTTTGTGCTGATGAAGCAGATTTCAATTGTAGTTTGTTTAGTGTATGGAGAAAGTTGGAGTGCACCTAAAGTTTGACAAGCCGTGCTGAGAGCGGGACCTACTGTACTACTAGTACTACTGCCATCACCTACACTCCAGTGCCGCATATATTCATTATGACGCCCTCAACTTCACCCAACATCACGGAGCAGATGTCCATTTTTTTCTGATATTTGGTTTAGTACTAGCCGATTTTGTGAAAAAAATGAAGTCAAATGAAATCGACTGTTATAAAGTAAGTGGTCAAATCAGGCTCTCTGCCTTGGGTGGTGCGCAGAGAAGCTGATAACCCATACCTGCATGAGTTATAACCTCGCACTACATACTAGTACCTATCCCACCTCAAGGTACATGACCGTGACGACGCTACCCGGCTTGCGGTTCCATGAAGACACATATAGGCTCCCATATGAGAGAAGGTCTTGCCCTTCGGTCATTGTTCTCGCCCCAGACTTACTCAATTGTCTCATGATCACATCGCGACATTGGTTTTCCCTTTGAACCGTCAGTGGCTGGACTTCTTCATCCTCCAGAAATGGAGAAACGACAAGAATAGCTAAAATGCTAGTATGATCTGACATCGCGCTTTGTATTTCTCTAAAAAATAGCCTTGAGCCCGCCATCTGCTAATTGCTGTAGATTTCCTACCATGATATACACGTTAGCTTCCGTGGTGAGCTCTTCATGTCGAATGTCATGAGGGCAGAAATCAACTCTTGACAAGAGCTCTGGATCCTGAATGTTGACAGACTCTTTTACAATGTTGAGTTCATGTCAGGGTCCTAGAGCTTGGAATCGATGGTAAGGAAATAGCTTGGCCAACTCCCAAGAACATTGGCCATATGTACCGAGCTATGAGCACATGTGTCAGTTACAAGCTATCCACATCTCATGATGCTTACCTCTACAACAAGCCCACCATCCTCCATACCAGGCCAGTCAAACTTGTTTTCGTAGGCAATATCAGCCGAATAAAAATTCTGTTGGCTAGGCTCAGTGTCAAGTATTTTCATCAAACTAGTGAATCCTTCATTTTGGTTGCACTCAGTTAAAATATTCGGGGAATGCCATGCTATTGCTGAGCGCTATGTTGCGAGCGGTTCTATTTGAAGCCTTATAGCCAGGCAGAATAGTTGTCGCGTCTGCCGTTTTTGCTGCAGCTGGCATGATGACGTCGCAGAAAAAGGGGACACCGCGTCTCATATTTCCATCGTGAGCGACTGCCCTGGAAAATTTATTATGCTATACACTCCAGTCTTCTAGTCCATCAAAAACACAATTTGCTATAGCGGTTTTGAGCATTCGCTTAAGCCCTTAGACTAGGACATTCGCAGACTCTGCTTGTGCCCTGTACGCAATGGGCTCTTCGTGAACGAGATCAAATATTTTGAAGGGAAAGAGCCAATTGAGAGCCACGATGAATTCAGACTAGAAATAATAGTTAACAGGTCAATCTATCAATTATTTGACAGTTCATACAGCCTGTTGTTCTTACATGAGAGATGGTAACTGAGGCGATCTTGGATGGACCTGCTGCTAACCGAAGCAGCTTAAACGCCGGATCCATGATTTTCTCTCTAGCATCGAGGACATGGTCCGGAGTATCAGGTGTAAGGGCCGGAGCCCGAGCGTCGGAGCCGACAGATGGTAGGGACGTTTCGGATTGAGGGCCATAGTCCTCCCAAATTGCAAGTTGCTGTTTGATTTCATCAACCAGGTTGCCCATCTCGGAGCATTCGTCCTTGTGGGAGTCCATGGTAATAAGGCTCTGCAAACAGCAGGAAAGCAAAATGAGGGAAGGACGATGAGATATATAGTGCTGACACAGGGCTGAAATCCGACAGAGCGATGGCTATTTGATATAAATAGGTGCGTATATATCACAACAGGCTCATTCTGATTGACGGCGAAAATACTGATCTAGTAGCGAAGAGGGCTCACACTAAATTTGCTTACAATCTATGTGGCTTCAATTTCATAATAAGATGTTTTGAATTTCTTTGCATATTCACTTGCTTTTCAGATCGATATTCACGCCAGGCAGGTACTTCAGTGCGGCACTTGCATCAAGATCATCACCGCAGATAGCCTCTCTTGAAGGTTGAGAGGCAGTGACTGATGGCTTTGCTGCGATTTATCGAAGACTGTATCAGGATTGATTCAGCTGCATAGTGCCATAATGAATAAAGACTTGTATAGCATTCATAGCAATGGTTGCTTTTTTAAAGATAGAGTGTGAAGTATGTTGATGCCAAGCATCGTAGTCATTTGCACGCACTAGGAAACACCACGGTCAATTAACTAGCATATGTTTTACGTCATGCGAGTGCGTTACCCAAATGGGATAAAATAATGAACCCTAATTTAGTGTTGGCACTTAGGCTTGATGAATTGGAGAAGAACAGAGCAGCGGGTTCACCATCTTTGGCTGTGGTTTTCCGAGAATGCCAATTAATACCCCATGCATCTCTAGGGTACTCCACAGGGGAGGAGAGACGGGTAAAATGGCCTTTGGCTGCATTTACAGACTTTGTGCGGATTGGTGCTTATCTAATCGGCTGCTGTCGGATACAGAGGCAGGAGCTGTATTGCGCCAGATCACGTTCCGCAGCCCGTGTCAGAAAAGTGCCGACCAAGGCTACACTCCAAGCACGAGCACCCAGCACCAAGCACATGTGCATGATCCGGGATTGCATGAGCAGCAGAGCCCACGATCCAATGCCGAGCGATGCTGGTCTCCCCGTGGGGTACATCGTGCCAGCCTACATGCCCCCGTATCCACCAGCTCCAAGTCCGGGCACTACCCCCACAGCGAACACAACGCGGGCCACCACTCAACGGCATCACATTAGAGAGCCGCTGCAGAGAAGAAGGACACGGGGCAATGGAGGAGAGGGGAGTGACTAGACGGGAAGGCTAGAAGAGAGAAAACGAAAAGGAAACGAAAAGGACGAAGAAGGCAAGCCCCAAATCAATAGCCTGGGCCGTCTCCAAGACCAAGGATGGATGGCGGCATGCCACCGCAGGGCAGATGTACTTATACGACCTCAACTCCTCCGGACGGCTCTCGCGCGCAATACAAGCAACCGTGGACGCGCTGTAGGTTTCCTGCTGCCATTTGAGCGTGCCACCAGCCGTCGCCATGCCACAGTGGACCGGGCTGGACGCCTCTCAAGGCTCGAGATCTCAGGCTTGCCGAGGCCGGCTTAGCACGCGCACCACGAAAACGGTGAACTCGGTCCAAGGCCAGGAGTTGAGCGTATCCATGTGTCATGGCGGTACTGTGGCTTCTGCTGGAGTTTGTCCAGCGCTGGCAGCGCAAGTACCGGTACCTGCACGACGCAGCCTGTTTGCCTCTGCTGCTTCTCCCCCGCCTCTCTCCGCCTTTTAGCTCGCCTGGGGGCCTTTTTGGCTTTGTCTTTTTGGCTGCTTCTCCAGCCCAGCCCACACTCCCCCTCAGCTTTTCCCCGCTTGACACAACCCTGTACCTTGTAGCATCCCGTATCCCGAGACACTGAAAGCTCAGCCGGGCCAGATGAGCTTCTCTCTGCCATCCCATCCGCCATTCGAGCCGTCTGGAGCATGAGAATCGATTGGCAGTAGTGCTGGCATTGACCGTGCTATCGCTCGTTTCCCGCTGGCCAGAAGCACGTCCTGAACAGGTATAAGCCGTCGATCTCACGGCGATATCCCAGCGACGTCCGGCCTGGGCTTCTAATTTTGTTTTCCTTTCTCAACTCCAACCCCAACGGAGAGCGGCACGCGACTGACCGGTTCCAAGCGCAACGCCCTCAACTGGTCCTTTCCCCCGATACTACGCAGTACTTCGAGTTATCTCCAAATCGGGAGAGCTCTGGCCCTGTGCCGTCTCCACGTTATAGCCGCCATCTGCGTGCTGGGGCCCTGGTTTATCCTGACGGACTTCCATCGATTTGCCTCGCCGGATTCCTTATCGTCTGTGCTCCGTCACATCTCGTCTCGCCATCTGCCTTCGCCTGCAGCGCGGACAAGCAGCCCGCGACTGAGACACCCGCTGCCAGCCGAATCTGCTGAGCTTGCTGGGGCCTGGCGCTTGTCCGATGAGACAGAGCCTCAACAACGAGGCTTGATTGGGCTGTCCTCCTCAGCTTTCTCCTCAGCGGTTACATAGTCGGTCACTTACGTCTAAGCGACTCTCTGCATTTGCAGACCGAGTGTTAGCCTGTCCAACCCCACACTGCTGCTTCCTCTGGGCCTTGTGTCTCGTCTCTCTCTTCCTTCTCTCCTGGCCTTGAAAGCCGGGTCTTGTTGTGGCTCTGATTGTTTATTCAAGTGCCGTCTTTTGATCGAGCTCATCCCCCACACCATCCAATCCACCCCCAAATCTGTATAGCCTGATAGTCCTATCCTGTCCTGTTACTTTCGCTGCTACTCCATCCCTTGACACTCTCTTATACTCGTACGACCTGTCGCTATTCTCTATCTTTCGTAATGCTTGCCCTCCAGACCCTCGAAGGGCCGGCTGGTCTTCCACCGCCAGGCCAATCCAGCGCCCTTGGCCTCGCCGATATGGGTGAAAACCGCAACCAGAAGCCCAAGACATTGCCTTGCAAGTACTGTAGCAAGCGATTCAGGTCAGTCTAGCCCGCTCCGCACCGCTTCCCCATCTTGTGCTTGTCCAACTCTGCTGTTTCGTGCCGTGTTGCTCACATGGCCTCTTTTCTTCAAATTACAGACGCGTTGAACATGTCCAAAGACATGAGAGGACACATACTAAAGAGAAGCCCTTTGCCTGCGGCTGGGATCGATGTGGAAAGACCTTTGGACGACGGTAAGCTGCTTCTTATCAATTCACTCTCCCCGATGCCATCCTGATCTCCTCCCCCTCCTCACACAATGGATGCTTGCCTTTGGTGCGGCTCGGTATGATGTGATGCGAGGCGATGGCATGTGGTGCTTGTACCCATAGCAGTACCCGCGCCTCCTCACTGCATTACATACTCCCCCCTTTCCCCTCATCTGGCATATCGCCTTCTAGCTTTTACCTAAGCTTCAAGCCCAAGCTTCAAGCCCAAGCTTCAACACTATCTGTCTCTACTTTCACCCTGATCCACTCTCTCTACTCTCGCCTCATCGCTACACTTACACGACCCTTCCTTAACAGCCCACCCCTTGCGTCTAGTTATACTTACTTACATGGACATCAGTGATCTCCTCGTCCGGCACGAGAAGCTCGTTCACCTAAATGAAGGTCATAAAGATGCCACCCGACCAAGGAAGCTCTCTGGGGCTTCTATGCACAAGCCATCTCTATCAGATAGCCATGTTGAGCTCGATGTCATGGGCATTCACCGACTGCGGCCACCTCCACCACCTCCACCGGCTACTGCCACGCTGTTGCCTCCACAGCCATCGCCGCCGCAGCAGCATCAGACTCAGGCACCTCCGCCACCATTTCACCATGAGTCCATGACTCCAAATGCCGGAGGCCATCTTGTTCAACAAGATCCTCAAGCGGCAGCAAGAACAGCGGCATGCAACCTGGATCTTCTTTCTGATGCAGCACTTGCGAGTGAAGTCAATACTATGCAGCCTATGCTGAACAACATGCCCCAACAGCCTCCCACGCATGCAAGAGTCAAGAGTTATCCAGATAATATGGAAGGATATGCGGAGCGCGCACGAGCAGAAGCGCCGATTCTCACCGCTGGATTTGCTCCCCAGCCTCCACAGCCGTCCTATGACGATTACAACCTATTCCTTGACGACTACACAACGCCTCAGCATTTCCTTCCTCCACACTTTGAGCCTGATCAGCAGATGAATTTTTTCGCTCGCTCTCCTGCAGCGTTTCAGCGCGGCAATTCAAAGCCCAATTCGCAGCTGCCCTCTCGCTTTGGATCTCTCGCTCCTGATGTGCAAGATGCCGGATCTCGATTACACGAAGAGGCGTCTCGATCCCCTCTTCGTATCTCCGTCGTTGATCACACTGCTATTAAGAATCGCTTGGAAGAATTCTCGTCTGTCCTGCCGGCTGATTTTGTGTTTCCTTCTCGACATACTCTGACACGATTCTTGGATGGATATATCGGCGGCTTTCATGAACAAATTCCCTTCTTGCATCTGCCCACGCTGTCTCCCACAGAGCTCGCCCCAGAGCTGCTCCTCGCAATTTTGGCTGTTGGTGCCCAGTACAGGTTCGAGAGCAAGAGGGGTTATGCTCTGTGGTATGCTGCCAAGGCAGTCTCCATGGAACAGATACGGAGGCGACACAGCTCAGAAATCCACGCACTTTTGCCAAACGCATCGTCTTATAGTCCTCACTCGACACGTCCTTCTCCTAGCACTAGTTACAGGCATTCTTTTGCCTCAGCTCAGTCGGAGAGGCCAATAACTCAAGATACACACCGGGAACCTTAGTAAGTGACAATCTCATGCATCGATTGCCTCATATGAGTGTGACTAACACAGATTTCTTTTCCGTTATAGTTCTCCAAATACGCCCCAGTCTCGCCTGGAAACTATTCAGGCTGTTTTGCTTCTCTTCTCGCTGGGTCTTTGGGGAGCCAAGACAATCTTGAATGAAGCTCTGTCTCTGCAGAGTACTTTGGCCATCCTGATTCGAGAAGAGGGCCTTACCGAGGACATAAGCCAAGCGAGTGTCACGGACTGGGAATCGTGGATTAGACGCGAAGGAGCTACTAGGACCAAACTGATTGCATATTCTTTCTTCAATCTTTGCAGCATTGCATATGATTTGCCCCCTCTTCTAGTTACATCGGAACTCAAGCTTTCTTTGCCTCTTCCTGCTCGACTTTGGAGAGCAGAGACTGCCTGGCAATGGCAAGAACTGCGACAGTCGACGCCGCTGGTTGAGATTACCGTTCATGAGGCCATTGCTCGATTGTTTGGCCGAACTAACCAGGGGCTTCCAAACCATCTATCATCGCTGGGATTTTATGTCCTCATTCACGCACTGATTCAGCACATTTATTTTTTGAAGCAGACTTCGCTGGCTGCTGGCTTACCCTTTGAGACCCAGCGTACTTTGAAGGTGGAGGATGTGGATGAAGTCACGGGCGCGTTGCGAGTGTGGCACAACACCGTTGAGCAGCATCACTACCTGCTTGCCACAGGGTCAGGGCCCTTTGCCAGCACAGATTTTGCTCCTGGTGGCCTATTGGCCTACAACGCGACCGCGCTGCTGCGCCTTGCCTACATTCGCCTATATACTGATACCCCTCTAAGCAGAGAACTACAGTCTAGGGACTCGATGCTCATGGCATCTGCCATGATCTCAACTCCTATGGTTGTGCGCAGCATCCGACTTCACGGAGCAGTATTCCAAGCCGTTCATGCACTGTCTATGCTGGTCAAGGCTGGAGTGAATTATGTCGCGAGGACGAAATCCACGGAATGGAGCATCCAGCATTCTTGTGAGTTATGCATTTCTTCAAATCCTGCTTTATTCTGTGTGGTTACAATGCTATGGAAGCGCAAGATGACTAACCGATTCATAGTGTGTAACTTTGAGTGTGCTCTGCTTCTTGCCAAGTGGCTTTTGACCCTAGCGTCACTCACACCGTCTGATGCTCCTATCACACTGGATGAGAAGAATCTCTTGGAAACAGTGAGCAGGATGCTTGACGAAACGGAGTTTGCCGTCCCGGTTGATCCATCTCTGGCTGGAGTGAACGCAAACCCGCAGATGGAAGCAACAACAGGCCCCATGAAGCTAAGACAGCTGGCAAGTGCAGTAGTGCGGCTCTGGGCAGAGACGTTCAAGGGCACTCACATTTTTGATATGATCAAGACGATGGGTGCCAGCCTGGACGGGTATGCTGATTTGGTGGACAAGCCAAGAGATCGGGTGTCCATGGCGTCCAATGCAAGTATGAACTGAGGCTGAAGACACACATCACATCGGATTCGCTAGACGTCTTTTGATTTAAAGATGTGTATGAAATGGGAGACAACAAGTAGTCTTGAACTGCAAACAACAGGCGTTATTTGAGCACACAGGATACCATACTGGGTAAATAGCATACCAGCAGCAAGAAATGGCTTGCAATAAATGGACACACGGGACACGACATGGGAAAAATTGTGAATAGGATACGGTTATATTCTTTGGTGAAACTACGGTATGACATGGCTTGGATTAGTATTTGGTTGGATATTGAATGGCAACTTGAAGGGAAGCGTTTGGGTATTGGGCATGAGTGACGGGACTTGTAGGTTTTGAACAGATGGTTATTAGGAACGAATTGACAAAATACCCCTCATTTACATTGCATTTGTATGTCATATTATGGCATCAAATCTTGGTATGAGGTGATTGTAGTGACATTGCGAACATGGCTTATACTAGGTCTCCTTGACGGTAATTCGGTTGTTGAGGAACGAGAGAGGGTTATGAGTGGCAAAATTGACCAACCTTGAAGTTGTTATCCAGTTAATGAACTCAGGTTGCTGCTGAGGCCAATACTGGGGTCGATTATAAAGCGATGAGCGAGAACCGAGGAAACAAAGCCCGAAGCCAAAGCCAACAGAGGCGCGATATGGCAGCTGCAGCTCGCACTCGCTAATGTTGCTGATTTCGGATTACTCATTCCCCGGAAAATGAAGTAGCGCTATCACTAATACCGCTGTTACTCGTATGTTTAGTGCTGGACTATTTTCTGGGTGGAAGTCCTACCATTGACATGAAGACCCTCAAATAGCAATATAGGGAAACAAGAAATACCAGATGATAACAAATATGCTTTGAACATGAGTTTTATATATATAATCATAATCTCTAACTATTAAACGGGCACCATCAAACATTTCTGTGTACACTTTGTATGTCTCAATATCATGTGAAGACAAGGGCGGCTGCGGGGCCGAGCCACTGCAAGGGAGCCCGATTTTATGGGGAACTTGGGGAACAAAAGTTGCCTCGGCTCAAGGTTATTTGGTCGGGAGGCTTCCTCTCTGAATGCGTCCCGGGGCTTATTTTGCTGAGCTGACCCTTAAACTGTCTTTTCGATTCCCCGGATTTTCCTTTCTTCTTTTCTTTTCTCCCTTCTTTTGTATATAACCACATATACTTGTTCAGTTTACGGGCGATAGATATTATATACAGTGCGGCCGTAATAGAGACATAGAAGCATACACCACTACAGCGAGCATCCCGAACGTCATTCCCACGATGCCCTTCAACACCGAGCTCACGCGCCGCCTAGGCATCCGCGGTATGCCATTCTCTTGTCATGATCTCTCCTTCACCGACTGACAAGTACAACTTACAGTCCCCGTCGTCCAGGGCGGCATGATGCACATCGGCACCGCAGACCTCGCCGCGGCCGTCTCCAACGCCGGCGGCCTGGGCATCATCACGGCCCTCATCTTCCCCAGCCCCGACGCCCTCCGCGCCGAGATCCAGCGTTGCCGCTCCCTGACCAAGAACCCCTTCGCCGTCAACCTGACGCTGCTGCCGTCGATGCTGCCGCCTGACTACCCGGCCTACGCGCAGGCCATCATCGACGAGGGTATTAAGATTGTCGAGACGGCGGGCAACTCGCCGGGGCCCGTCATCCGCCAGCTGAAGGCCGCCGGCGTCATTATCTTACACAAGTGCACCACCATCCGCCACGCCCAGAGCGCCGTCAAGCTGGGCGTCGACTTTTTGAGCATCGACGGCTTCGAGTGCGCGGGCCACGTCGGCGAGAGCGACATTACAAACTTCATCCTGTTGAGCCGCGCGCGGCAGACGCTCAAGACGCCCTTCATCGCCTCGGGAGGATTTGCCGATGGCCAGGGCCTGGCTGCGGCGCTGGTATTGGGAGCTTGTGGCGTGAATATGGGCACGCGCTTCATGTGCACCGTCGAGGCGCCGATTCACCAGAACATCAAAGATGCGATTGTCAAGGCGCAGGAGACGGACACAACGCTGCTGCTGAGGCGGTGGACCAACACGACGAGACTGTTCAAGAACAAGGTTGCGCTGGACGCGCTCAAGATTGAAAAGGAGAGCACGAAGGGCGAGTTTGCGGAGGTGGCGCCGTATGTGAGCGGGAAGAGGGGCAAGGAGGTGTTTGTCAATGGCGATCCAGAATTTGGCGTGAGTATGAAAACATACCCGAGTATGATCTTTTGTTGCTAACTGAATGAAATAGGTCTGGACGACGGGCCAGGTCATTGGCTTGATTCACGATATTCCCACGTGCGGTGCGCTGGTGGCGCGTATTGAGAAGGAGGCTGAGAGTTCGTTGCGGGAGAAGCTGGCTTTGATTGTGCCCGATTCGAAGCTATAGAAAACATAAAAAAAGAGATTAAAATGTTTAAAGTGCGTTATTTTGACTTGCGGAATGGAAACGGTAATCCTTTATATTATGAAATCATATCTATACATTTCTCTGTATGGTCTTAATGCAATTCATTGAAACTTTTCAAGAAGGAAAAAAATAAAAACGCACATGTTTGTCGTAAACTCATGAAAGACACCTTCTCCCATCAACCCCTACCCCTTCTACCAGCCACCAAAGCCGGATCTAGTCGCCGTCCCTCCTCTCTCTTAAACGGCTCTGCCTCTTCCTCACTTCCCGCCTCTGGAATCCTCCACCGCTCATAGTAATACAGCTCCGGCATCCTCGTCTGTGTCTGCTCCTCCAACTGCGCCTCCCCATCACGCAGGCCGACCCCCGTTTCCATGAGCGAGACTCTTCCCTCGGGGTCGCTGGCCTGCCACCCTTCTGGAGCCGATCTGCGCGAGACTGCGGCGCCGGAATATACGTCCTCGCCGAGGGCGTATGTTGCCTCCACGAGGGCTCCCCTGACGCCGCAGTAGAAGGAGGTTGATAGATCGGATGCTTTGGCGAGACAGTGCACGCGGTCCATGGACGCGCTGTAGATGTGTATGACTGCGTCTGGTCGCCAGCTGTCCTGTTTTGAGAGACGGTGCCATGTACATGTTTGGCCACACGAAGGGTTGCAAGTTGCAGTCGTCTGAATCTGAAGACCATTCGTTTCGCCAATGTCGCCGAACTGAAAAGGCCGTCCGGGAGTAGGGGCATCCGCAGAACAAGGCATGGCGCTCGAGTGATGATATGACTTTGGGAATCGAAAGTCGAAGAATCGGATGTCGGGGCTGCAGTTGTTGCCTGCTACAAAGCGTTCGGATCCGTATACTAGCAGTGAGCTGCTGGCCTGGTATGGCTGAAAGCCATCACGATATAGGACATCGTGGCCCAAGGGAGATCGTAAATCAGAGAGCCTGTTTATCGTATTAGTAAATTGGCAGGTTCTAACATAAATTCGCCTCTCCGACTTACCTGTGGCTTCCGTCGTCCCAAGCACTGAGCAGCAGGTTCTCATTCATCCTGGGCACCGGCTGCATGGAACGCACAGTCGTCTTCTCCGAGCCCTCCGCAGAGTCTCCCACAGTACCCTTCTTTCCCACGTCGAGCATTTCAATTCCCGTAGGCCGAATCTTGGCCCATCTCAGGGGATCACTGCAACCCCCCAGTCCACAAGCCACCACATCCTGGCTCATGAACTTGACGCTGCGCAAGAGCGAAATCTCATCCACAGCGCTGTCTTTGGACACGTCGTAAAAGAGCATCGGCTTGAGCACCGCTTCTTCTGTGTCTGAAAGGTTGTACAGCGTCAACTCCGAGCTTCTGCAGCTCGCTAGAAGTTGACCGTTCGGCTGCCATTCCGTCCACGACACCGCTCTTTGGCCGGGAGATCTCCGCGTCAATGGCGTCTTGGACGTATCACTTACGTCGTGCATAGGCGTAAAACTTTGAGACGCATCTGACAAAGCCTCATCTTTAGCAGCCAAGAGCTGGAGGTCCCCCGTAGCTCTCCCAACAACCACCTCGGGGAATTGTTGGCGCTGAATGATGCTTATCGCCGTTACGTCGCCCGTTCCAGCCGCATAGCCTGCTTCACGACCCGCCAACTTGCTCCAACTGTCTTTCCCTCTCGCATCCGCGTCCTCCTTTCGCCGAAACACCAAGTTTTCTCCCGCGCCGTAGACCAGCATCTCCTCCTGCGTTGACGAAACCGTCGTAGCATCCATGACCGAGTGAAAGTTGACCGACTGCCTGCTCCTCGCAAACTCCCTCCTCTTGGGCCGTGCCGGTGCCTTTTCTCCGTAAACGGTCAAAGAGAAGCCACGGCTGTCCCAGCACCGGTCCAGATACGTCAAGCGGTCTGCCACGGCATCCCATCCCGTCAAGGCTCCTGGCGCAACGTCGAAAGATGGGAACCTGGATCTCACGAAGCTGCGCCATCCGCTCTGGTTGATGACGGTGCGGGCGTGCTTCGACACGACTCCCAGATGGGCCACATCTCGAGCCGTATCGAGATGCTGGGCGATGTCGAGAATGAGATCGCCGGGAAGACTTCCCAGCGATGCCATGTTCATTATAATTACTCAAAAGTCAAATTCATAGAATTCGTATGCGTGTTTGCAAATGCAGATATAAAGCAAGAATGAAAGCCAAAAAGAAACGATTCCTTGAGTCCTTTATCTATTCATCTTCAAGGCGGTTCCTTTTCTCATCAGCTTCAAGTCCTAATTGGTATCCTTCGTCTCCATATGATACAGAGCCTTCACGCGATGGGATGATTCATCCGCTAAAACTTACTAAACGTGATACAGTGGCGCAGGCAGAAATATATTGCAAGACACGGTGACTCACACTCAGACCCAAGCCTCTACTCCTTCTAGAAAAACGGACAAGTCAAAAATGCCTAACCAATTTTTTTTTATATAAACGAAGATCAGTCTTGTAAGCAGAAAGAGAGTAGAGAGATGCGAGGAGATGGATGACACTCTCGATAGCGTGACCAGGTTGAAGGATTGATGCTTGTATGCGCCACTAGCCTCTTTAGCGGGTCGATTCAGTAGATGCACTACACCGCCTAAGAAATCTGCTAGACTTACAGGAGACTTCAAGCCAGGATATTGGGTTGATGCTTCTTCCTCTTGAGAATATCAGATATTCACGCAATACTATCAATTCATATAGATATCGTATATTGCATCTCTCATTCACCACTAATGCTTGTTTATATATGCTCCTAACACCACACCTCTCTTCTCACCCAACATAAAAAATCCATGCTCAAAACTGCAAGCATCATCGCCAGCCTCATGCATAGATATGCCAGAAAAAGAACAAAACACCTCTTGTGTGCTATGAGAGCCTGCCTTGAATCTCCCACCCTTTCTATCACTCCCTTAATCAAGAAAAAGTAAAGTCCACCTCTGTCAAATACCGTATCCAACGCCAATGAAGAAGGGGAAATGAGAGTCAACGCCTATGAACAAATGACATATTCCAACGTTCGTCGTCATATGGAGAGATATTGACGAACACCACCAGAAAAAAAAAATTCACATTAACAGATACAGCGCACGCACAGCCTTTTCCGCCGCTGCAACGTGCCACGGTCGTACATCCCCTTCCTTGTCCACCACTCCACGCGCCCTTGCCAGCGTGCCTAGTGCCCTAAAGTATCCCAACATCTCTCGTAACAGAGGTTCGTGCACGCGTGGAATTGTCTCGGTGTATATTAGATTGACCTCCATGACGACGGGGGGGTCTTCTAGTCTGAGCCCTGTCCGTTTGATCAAGTATCCGCTCATTAAAGAGAGCTGCACCTCTAGAATGCTAGAAGAGTTGCTTAGTCGGTGGCCAGCTATGGCTCCCCATGTTTGATCTGTAACGTCAATCAAGATTTCATCCGATTCGGCCTCGGCTGTACCAGTGCCATCGTTGGAAGGTGTAGCGGCCGCGGCATTCGCTGCAGGCGTTGCAGGAGTAGCAACGGGCTCCGGAGACTGCATAGATGGCTGTGGCGTGGAAACCGGAGTATGGAGCGCAGCTATGGGCGCAGGGAGCTTGATCGCCGGCGGCAACAGCTGAAGTGATGGACTCGAATCGACCGAGAGCAAAACTAATGTGACCTTGGCATGAATCTCAGTGCGAGCCAGGTCAACCCAGAAATCCACCTCGTGCTGCGGCATCGGCCCGCATTTAGTGATTATGACCCTCCAAAGAACTCTCCAAGAAGACATCAATTCAAGGGTAGTCTCCCATATTTCATTGGCAATCTCAGTCATGTTTCGGGATGGTGACTTTCCTTTTCTTCCCATGCAGTAGGCGGCCGTCGCTTGCTGGTTCCCCCTGTCGTCTGTCCACGCCGCAGTAACCCATCGCTCGTCAACGCTCTGGGAATATGCCACGTGAATGCACGAGTTTTCGCGGATTAGGGAAGCTGAGGGAGTCGTGGTCAACTTGAAATCGATGATGCGTGGTAGCAACTGTTCGAGTCTGATTGCTGGGGCTGGCATTGGGCCCCCAAATAAGGTGCAACGATCATACGTTTCGATACAGAGTCTGACAAGATCCGAAGTCTGGGTAATAACCAAAGCTGATGGAGAAGACAGTACATCTGTGGACACCAGCTGCAAAACCAGCTCATTCTGGGGAGGTTCCTTTCGGCTTGCCAGAATCTTCTGGTACAGCTCGTAAAATCGCTGAAATGCCGTACAGGATTCAATAATGGTCCCAGGATTCTCGGGGGAATATACAAAATAGATGACAAAATTCGTCTCGGTAATGGCGAGGTTGCTGAATACCCCACGCAATGCTTCCATGCATTCAACCATGGCTGAGCCATGTCTAGTGACGGTGGCGTCTGGCGAAGTGGTTATTCTATCAACCTCATATGGTAACAGGCCTGCTTCCACATCTTCGCCAAGAGGCATGACTTCAAATGTGCCCAACTTGAGCAGCTCATATATACTTTTGACGCGGTCCATAAAGGCTTTAACGTTGTCTCCCATTCCAGACCACCCAGGAAAGACGCAAATCGCGTTAATGTTCTTGCTGCCCGAAGAAGGTGAGAGGCCCAGACTCTCCCAAAATGCAACCGCTGATGGTAGAACGGATAGTTTTGTGTCTGCCCTTTGTACCTCCAAATGAGGGCTAGGGATTTGGTATAAATTGCTTGGGCGCATAGTCTCGGAATTTCCTTCTCTACCCGTTATCTGCCTTGGTATAAACTGACTCAAGATCGGCAAGTCTTGTATATCAAGTAGGCCCTTTAGACGTACTGGCATTGCGTCTTCAAAAAAGTGCGTAATAATGCCTTCAAGTGTATAAAATGCATCTCGAGCGTGGATAGATAAATCTGAGCGCTTTTCGCTCGCTGACAGAGTTGCAGGCTCAAAATCAGATGCGTTGAAGATGTCTAGCGAACCAGTTGCAGCTTGGTCGGCCACAAGTTGCGCAACTTGAATTACATCTTCGTCGCTCAGGCCCATATCTAACAATAATGGTTCTGGATCCAGAAACAGCTGAGAGAGGGACACTCCTGATATATCTGACCTTGATAGCCTTGGTAACTCCATTGCCAGCTGATGATCGGGCTCTTCAATATCACAGTCTCTCAAGGAGGTAATCTGGGACATGATGTCATCATCTCCAATCATTAGCCTGATGCTGGCCTTGTGCGGAGATCCAGGCTCGTCAGACGTGTAGCTAGAGTCGTCCTGATCTGATTCCATGTCGCCGTCTTCTCGGTCTGATATTGATCCATCCAACTTCATGGGGCTGGTTGTCGTCAATATTTGCGGCTCCATTGCAAAATATTGCTTGCCTATAGTATGGCGAGCAGTCGAACGATCCCTTGGTTTTCTGTTATGTTTACCATGACGCTTCAGATAGTCAGTCTCTGGTACGGCCGGAACATCACCATTTGCCTTTTCCATCCTCTCGACCTTTGTAAGAGCACTCAAGTCGAAGAAGCCTCCTTGTTCGTATTTTTTGCTAATCATTGGTATCGCTGGATCGAAATCTAGGCTCTCAAACACCTTTTCTTTCCTCCAGTGAGGCTGAGCTGGGACGGAAGCATCATATTTGGGTCGTTTCAAGGACGCCTTTACCCGCTTAAAAACAGCGTGAGGGTCAAATGGGCTAGACTCGCGCTTTGCGGGTGTAACTCGTATATCTCCTCGGTTTCGACGGGCCGCATCTTCATTCTGGCTTCTAGCATGCTTTAATTCGGGCTTGGCAAATACTGCCGTTTCTTTCTGAGGTGGTGGAGGAGGGGGCGGCGGCGGCGGCGGCGGCGGCGGCAGTGAGATCACTGCTTGTAGAGCAGAAGCAGGTGCAGAAGTTGGACTCACAGCGGGAACTGGAGTTGGCGTTGAAGGAGGGAGAGACGGGGCAGATGGTGGTAGAGATGCAGGTGTCGGTGCCAGGGGCTGTTGAATGGTTTCGACAGGTCTTACGGATTCTTCAGCAGCTTGGGATAGTGCCATTTCTGAGCTAGGCAGATCGCCCATTGCCATGTCGATATCGATGTCGTCAGGTTTCTCGTCGAAGAAATTGAAGTCAGCTTCTGTTATATCGTTGTCATCAAATATGTCCCCCGATACGTCTCCTCCAAGCACGTTATCAGTATCACCGAGAAGATTGTCGCTCCGCCGTCTCTTGGATTCGGCGACAGTAGGAGACTGGTCGAGGCCCATCCCCCCCGCTTGCTCATTCTGCATTGTGATATCTGCTTCTGGAATGATTTGTGCTGATAAGGGATTGCCCGGGCTGGAAAAAGTGCCGTCCATTGACGGAGTCACGCCGTTGGGTTGTTGGACTCCATCTGGTGGCGTAGGGTACATGATACCAGCTGTTGCCGTGTTAGGGCGCTGGAGGGCCACAGGAGATAGGCCGCTCGGCTTTGGTGTCTTGGAATCTGCGGTTTGCGGGTGCGAGTCTTTGGGTATAGCCGCCGCGCGCTCCGCTGCTCGTTTGATCTTCTCTTCTCTTTCCGTAATGGAGCTGTGCCAGCCTTTTGCGTTACCAAGAGGATCGTGGCTTTCTTCATGGCCGCTCAGCACAGTATCTATTACGCGACTAGTAGAGGACGCGTCAACATTCTTCTTGCGGAAACAGAGACGCCTTGGCCACGGTAGGGTAAATGAGGAATTTGCGCCAGAAGGTCGGTAATCGCCCTTGGAATCTGCACTCTTGGACTTGGGCACCAGGAGATTTACCCAAAGACATCCTCCAAGCGTCGATGCAGCTATTCCCCTGAAATCCAAGAATCGTTGGCAAGCTTGCTTCCACAGGGACTCCTGCCCATCCAGTCCGTTACGGAAGCTAAAAAAATGTGTCATCGGCGTCTGAGCAAGGCTTGATAGGCCACCATCGCCAGGAACAAAATTCTGGGTAGCAGTCATGATGCCGAAAGGAGCTGCGAGGATGGAGTAGCCAGCAGGGGCCAGACTAGAGGCGGCGGTATCATCTAGCGACAGAATGCCTTTGCATTTGGTGAGAGAAATACCGATTACCAATGCTCCAGTAGTCGTCAAGTAGACTCTAAATGTGCCTAGTATCTGAGGTCTGCCGATGGCAACTCCGTGTGGCTGTGCGCTATACGTAGTTGGGGATATTAAAATCGTCCTGTAGTTGAGAGGAATCGCTCCGGTTCGACGACAAAAAGCAGTCGATACCGTTAACGAGACGGCCGTTATAAGCTTTTCGTATAGCAAGCTCTGCGGTGTTGTCTTGATATTGTGCTCGGCCTTGAATTCGTGGTCTTGCGAGGACGGCGTAGTGGTTTGCAGAGGCGAGGAGAGAGCTGGACGGTGGGCTTGTTCCAATGTTGGATTAGCTGACAAGAGGCCCGCAGGTGTGTTGCCAGACTGAAGTGCCTGAGAACGGGGCTTTGGCATTATCGGAGGCTCTATGACGCCCTCTTCTTTCACGACGAGACCCTGCTCGAGTACATCGAGCGGCAGTCCAAGGCTGTCGCCCACCTTGTCCAAGTTCTCTTCCTCCTCCTTTGTGAGGAATAGGAAATGCCATAATCCTCTCCTTGCTGCATCGTATAAAACAATGTATCCTCTGTCCCTCAGCGAATTTTCTATCTCCAGAGCGACCGAGGCGAAGGTTTGCGACAAGTTGGGTGACGCTTCGTACAGACGATATGTGATGGACGAGACACTATTCTAAATTCGACGTTAGCTGAGGATGAGGGGCCATGGTGATGGAGCAGGGTGTTTCGCTCACTATCGAGAGTGTATTGGTTTCGTATTCTCCAGTCTCCATGTCTGCTGTTTATCGACCAAGGGCTCGCGGCAGCCGGTGACAGCGTAGTCCGCCGTCGTCGGCACTGAGCCACGGCTTTTCCAGACTCTATCGCGCAAAACGACGGGACAGAGGCCCGCGAAGAGAAGATGCAGAGCAGACGAGATCAAGAAGTCCCGACGAGGATAAGCGATTCTGTTGCTCTTCGGTGTCCGAGCTCCATCTCAACTGGAGCCGCTTCGGTCGATGGGGTCCAACAGCGTCACCCAGATGGCGCGCCGAGCTCGACAGACGGGTTGATGCTAGTCACGAGGCGTCCGAGGATCGGGTCGAGGAAAGGGGAGGACAAGAGTTTTCAGGAGCACATCGGCCGCTCTATCGTTGCCACCAGGTGCAGCCGCAGGCCATAGACCACCCGAGCAGCGTCAAAATCTCGGATTAGCAAGCAGCGTCGAAGATGCACCGCATCGCGGATCAGAACTCGGAATTGACAGCGCCGGGCCAGTGGGCTGGGAGTGTCCAGGGAGTCCGGAGCGTGCTGGATCCAGCGCGTTGCTGGCGATTGGCTGGCGAGTCCTCGGTCAGGCGAGTGCATTGCTTGTGTGGGGGCGGTTGGCCGCTCACCGAGGTGGGGCCGCATTTTTTCTTCACCTTGATTTTTTTTTGTTAGACCAATTGCCTGCGCGGCGGCAGAAGATTCTTTTACCTCGACACTGACACTTTTCGCCAGAGGGAGGCCCAAATTGTATCTTGTGATATATATCCTCTCCGCCCTCGCCATGAAGCTGTCCAATCCGGGCACTGTCCCCGTCTACACCATTTCTGGCGCATCCACTGCGCGCCCTCTCCCAGACTGGCTTTCTCGCCGCCGGAAGCGCAGTCTAAAGGACGATGCCGAATACCAGAGTCGCGTCGAGCTTCTGCAAGACTTTGAGTTTGAAGAGGCCAGCCAGTGTGTTCGTATAAGTGAAGATGGCGAATGGGTCATGAGCACGGGCACATATAAGCCCCAGTTCCACGTACACAACTTACCACAGCTCTCTCTTTCTTTCGCCAGACACACGACTTCCACCAACGAGACTTTTGTCCTACTCTCTACCGACTACACCAAATCTCTCCACCTCCAGAATGATCGAAAGCTCGAATTCCACACCCCCATGGGCTGTCACTATGAAGTGCGCATTCCTAGATATGGCCGAGACCTGGTATACGACCGACACTCTACTGAGGCTCTCGTTCCGGCTGTTGGTATCGACGCTGATGGCCAAGGAGAAGTTTTTCGCATGAACTTGGAACTTGGAAGATTTATGAAGTCTTATCAGATCGAAGTTGGAGGAGACGACGAATTCGGTGGTGGTCTACAAGGAGGCGTCAATGTTGGCAGTGTAAACTGCGCAGCCATCGCTGAGGATACACACAATCTGCTTGCCTTTGGCACATCAATAGGCACAGTAGAGTTTTGGGATCCCCGCTCAAGATCACGGGTTGCGTTACTTTCCGGCCATGAAGGAGGTGTCACAACAATGGATTTCCATCCGTCGGGCCTATCACTGGCGACTGGCAGCTCAAGTGGCATGATCCAGCTATTCGACCTTCGTCGCCCTACTCCCTTGCTCAAGAAAGACCACGGTTATGGCTTCCCGGTAAAGAAGCTGATACATATGACGACATCTTCACAGGAGAAGAAGATCTTGTCGGCCGACAAGCGCATCATTAAAATCTGGGATGAAGCCTCGGGTGACCCATGGACATCGGTTGAACCTGTGGTGGATATCAACGACGTGGCTTGGTGTAAAAACACCGGCATGCTGCTGACAGCCAACGAGGGCAAGCAGCAGCACGCATTTTTCGTACCCCAGCTGGGCTCAGCGCCAAGGTGGTGCTCATTCTTGGATAACATGGTGGAAGAGATGGCGGAAGAGGTCCGCACCGAGACATACGACAACTACAAGTTCTTGACTTTGCCAGAACTGAAACAGCTCAGCTTGTCGCACTTGATTGGAAAGACCAACTTGCTGCGACCATACATGCACGGATACTTTGTGGCTTCTAAGCTGTATGAACAGGCCAGACTCATCGCAAACCCATATGCATTTGAAGACGAGAGGCAGAAGCGCATCAAGGACAAGGTTGAGAAAGAGCGCTCTAGCCGCATCAGAGGCACCAAGAAGGTCAAGGTCAATCAAAGACTTGTCGACAAGCTTCTCAAGAAGCAAGAGAACAGAAGCCAGGTTGATACCAATGCTGGTCTTTTGGGAGACAAGCGATTCACACAGCTATTCGAAGACGAAGACTTCATGGTTGACGAGAACAGCGGTGAATTCAAGGCTCTCAACCCCAGCACTGCTGTTCAGCAGGCTCTGGAGGCAAAGCATGGATCAGTTCATTTCCAAGGCAAAGACTCTGACGAGGAATCTAGCGATGAGGATGAACCTATCTCTAAGCCCAAGGATGGTGTGGAGATGCGAATCTCGTCAACGCAAAATGAGGGCCGACCACTGAAGGACTCTGCATTGGGCTCAAGACAACATAAATCTACGCGAGTCAACAAGGCGGACCGTGGCGAAGTTCGTGGAGAGAGACAGGTGACGTTTGTGCCAGAGAGGAAGAAGAAGCAGCAGCAACAACAGGAAGAAGAAGAGGCTCCAGCTCCACGGAGGCGAGACTTCAAGTCAAGGCGAAGCGCCAGCTCAAACACATTCAGAAAAATGTGATACCCATGAATTTTGAAACATGAAAAGGAATAAAAAAAGAGGAAAAGGATATATATGTATATACACCGGAACGCCCGTGAGCGAAATCATAATTTCATCAATCCAAAAAAAAAAGCAAAAAATAAAGGCCTTCGCCATTGACCGTTCCCGTCCAAATCCTTTGCGCTTGAACTGCATATCCTCCCTACACGCGCCCGACCACAGCCAAACACACAGACATAAACGCACCGCTCAGCTCCTCGCACTTATTTTCCACCAGAACTACGTCCAACGGCTTTGCTCTCGCTTCGAGCCAGGCCCTTCTCCAGGTCCTCAGGTCGGAGTCGCGGGGTTGGCGGAATGTCGTCGTTGAGCTTCGTTCGTCCCTTGCGACTGGAGCGGGTAGAGCCTTTGACAGAGCGAGGAAACTCGGATCGCCTTGGAGTAAGAGCAGTGGCCACCTTTTTCGTTGATCTTCGAATAGTCTCTTTGATGGTCCATTCACGTTTCTTGGCAATGAAGAAGAGGGAGGCGGTTGTTACTAGCTTGTATGAGCATATGGAGGAATTTGGCCAAGGAATATGGAACATCTGCTTACCACCGATCAAGATGACGACTACAACCACGACGATGATGGCCACCAGGGCTCCGGTCGAGAGGGTTATGGAATTGGCAGAGCTGTCGCCCGCGGCGCCTGCATCCGTTCCATCCTGAGGAGTGATGCTGCCGGATTGACCCTGCCACGAGTTGTCCGTCGCCAGCGGGAAGTAGGCGGAGGTTTGGGACGCCATGATGGTATGCCCTAGGTTTGGCGGCTATGTTTGTATGAGGCGTCTGTATGTCATACGAATCTTCGAGGTTGTCGTATGAGATGTCAAGTATATCGTACGAGAAGTCTTCAAAATAAGCAGATAGCGAAAGCAGAAATAAAAATAAAAATCTACAAGATGCAAAACTCAGACGTCAGGACCGGAGATGGGTCCAAACCGGAGATATGCAGCGCCATAGCCCAGCATTTATTAGGCATTGCCGCCTTCGTTTCTTCTCGCCTCGACTCCTCATCCACTTCTGCCCAGCTATTTCCGCGACAAGTTCCTGCATGCCAAATGCCGGAAAGCGATCCATGTAGTATCAGTTACCGCCCTCCAACGCTCATCGCGCCCCATTTCGCGCACCTCTTGGCTAGACTTGCTGTGACTCCTGTGCCTGGATATCAGAGAGTGCTGGCAGTGCGTCGCCGTGATTGGCCTCGCCTGTCCAGACAAGCGCCGGCGCCAACGGCTCGTGCAGGGGTCGTGGCCAATGAGGTGTACGGGAGCGCAACCTGGCCGTCGCTGGCTTCACCTCAGCGCACCAACGAGCGAGAGCCATCACGGGTCTTGTCTGTGACGGCTCCGTGACAATGTGAGACTAAGAGGGACCTAATTTTGTGACTCGGGGATGCTGGTGCATCGCGCTTATGGAGATTGAGAAGGCCCAGAGGTGATATTGGTGATGTGGGTGATGTGGGTGATGGGTCGTTCGATTTCCCGTTCTAGAGGGGTAGCTTCAGTCGCTGGCCATTTAGCGGCATGAGGACCCTGAAGCAGTGAAGCTTTGTATAATGCAGATGGAGCGGATTGGATACAGAGACGTGCGGCTTCTGACGACCTTGAAGCGACCGCGAGGCGAATCTTAAACGCCGACTATTTGCGGCGTCTCAAGATTTCAGTTGCTTCAGGTGAAGCGCCCAAGGCACGCAGAAGACTTCGCTTCAAGCTTCAACTATGGCACCAAGATTGATAGCAAGAGATTATCATCACATCCAGTTTACAACAGCAATATTCTAGATTACTAATTTTAGCATTCTTTGATGATTTGATAAGCTGCGCCAAGTACTATTGCTATTTATACATGGTTGTTTCAGTCCGGGCATCTGTTACATCTGAGTTGGCCAGAGGGAACAATTTTGTAGTGGTGTCATTTTGATGTTATCTAATCACTTATCAACAAATGATATATACACAAAAGCAGCTTGGTTGATACACTTCAGAATAAATCTACGTTCATCAGTGTTGAACCATTGCTGTATTCTGGCGATGACCGCTATCAAAACTGGGAGGCGCATCGTTCTTTCCCTCTCCAGCTACTGCCTAGATAGACTCGTTTAGCCACAATTGACCGCCTTGACCACAGAAATACAATTTTATAACCAGAAAATGATTTTCTAAATCGTTCATTGTCCCAGAATCTAGATCTTGTAGAGCAATATCGAGATCCTTTGTCTTTTCAATCGTGCGGTGTCTTTCTACGCATCAAGCTCGTCCACTTCAGCCAAGCCCGTACGTCACAGTCTCGAACGCTACACTCTCAAAGCCACTCTCCGTCACTCTCAATGACTGTTGCTATGAGACTTCAAGGCTCTGGGCATGGCCTTGGAAGCTCGCCGTCTGGTAGAAGAAATCCTGGCTTTACGTGGATGAGCAAAGAACCAGACCTCGACGACAAGCTTCAACATGTTCCGGGGCCAGGTTCCCCCAAGACAACTGGAGATGGCCACTCTAGATTCTGGCCTCAGAGTAGCGTTGAGCATAGAGAAGACATTTCCGAGGAATCACTGGCAGAGGGTTTCACGTTTCCACCGCGAGAGAAACCTCGTCCCGGCCAGTTCAGCGATATTCCTCGCCGTGCATCACCTGCAACGCCCGCTACTGCACTGGTCTCCGAATTACTCGAGAAGAAGTTTACCTCGCCACCAAAAGACAAATTTACGATTCCCTTCCCCACCGCCTCGCCTTTGGACTTGCCAGAGCTCTGTCTTCCAAGCAAACCAACTGACATGAGCTCCGGTGTACCAAAGATAGCTGAGCTACCAGTACCTGTACGTTGCAACATAGAAGAGAATGACATGGTATCTGACATTTTCTAGAAGCCAGTGTTTCCCATTCTTTCAGGCCATTCCTATACCAAAGAGTCGGCTGGTTCTCGAAGCGTCTCACCAAAGAGTGCTGAGGAAACAAATAAGGGTACAAGGCTATTGTCACCTCCAGAACATACAGCTTCTCCAGAGCTTAGTCGCTATCAAAAGCTTCTATCCACCGCTACGCACAAAATGACCCCTCCCACAGAAGATAACAACTATCGCCCATCACAACAGCATGTTAAAGCAAAGTCAGTGGGTAGAAACGAACAACGCCATTCAACGCCCAGCATCTGCAGCGATCTGGAGCTTCCCACATACCGTAGCTATCCCAAACCACGGAGTCAACACCATAAGGACTCCTTGATCCAACCAATACCCTGTGCCTCGACCAAAAGTGGTAAGAAGCTGCCACGCCACCGATCAAGTTCAGTTGCAAGCAGCAATATATCTAAAAAGAGGTGCCGTAAGCAACAACCACGCCACCGATCAAGCTCAGTTGCGAGCAGCAATATATCCAAAAAGAGAGCCGCGAAACAGTTTCAAGTCATGACTCATATGTCTGAATATATGAATCAATGTCTCGACATTAACCATGATGCATACGTGGAAGCTCGATCAGAGGCTAAAAGGCTCCGTGGCGATATGCAGCATCAAGAAACAGAGCTTGAAAAGTCGCGTGCGTTGTTGGATGAGAAAGATGCCAAACTCAGCGAAATTGAGAAGCTTTACAAGGAATTGCTCGAAGAAGACACCCGTATCCTTGGAGCCAACAAGAGTATGATCTCGGATCTTGAATCTTTGCGCCAGCAGCTATCTGAAGAAAAGAGACGGTCAGATCTTCTGAAAGAAAAACATCAAGAAAGTCGATCACGGCTTAATGATGCCATCAAAGAACAGCAAGATCTCTTTTCTCGTTCTCGAGATCTCTGTAAAGAGACACTGGATCAATTACGAAAAGACAAGGCGGCTAAAACTTTAGCTTCGGACGCTGTTGACAAGGCTTTGGAAGCTAGCCAGAAGAAACGCGCAGAGATGAAGCAGTGTCTTGAGGAGTATCGCGTGCAAGCGGATAAAGATATCCAACAGAGTGAGACTCCATACTAAAGTGTAATCAGGGTATAGCTGACAAAGAAACAGAGGATCAAGCCATAACCGTCCTGAAGGAGAAGCTAGCCCATCAGGAAAGATTATTGGCTCAAGAGAAGCAACTTGCCGATACTCTGCGTGCTCAGACAGAAGAAATGAATGTAGCACGAGAATGCGTTCGAACATTGGAAGCCAAAGTAGAAGCTTTGATGGCGCATCATACCACACAGAACGAACAACGTCAATTGGATGCTCGGCAAAGCACAGGAATGATGGACATGCTGAATTCGAAGTATTTCAATGTGCTTTGCTAGCTTGAAGAGAGAAGCTAACATATAAGCAGGTTAGATGCTTTGATCAATGGTGGAAATTTTGCCGTGGGTAATATGCTTTCGCGAGATGACTTCGCCGTCGAGCTAGCTATCGTCGAAGAGAGCATCATGAAGAGGTGAGATTCCACAACATCTTTTTGCAGCGCTACCCCAATCTCACAAGAACCAGTTTTTCGCCAGTTATTTTCTCACTAGAGAGCGGGCAAAGAGATTCTTCAAATGTGATAACGCAGTTAGAGTCATCCTTTCGACAGAATCTTGATGATTTCAGAAGAGAAGCATTTCAACTTGCACGTGGATGGGCAGAAAATAAGCAAGACAATGGCGTGCAGATCCAGGGCCTCATCAAACAAGTTCAGGAACTTGGCGGCGGCTTAAAGAAAACAGAAAATATCTGTGAGCACATCGGGCAAAAATTCGACGCTTTAGTTGACAACGAGCAAAGCCAACAGCACACCACCGACACTCACTTACAAGGCTTGACACAGCGTTTTCTGGATCGTGAGGCGAAGCTGGATGATATGGAGAGTCGGCTTGAGCAGGTGCATCAAGGCTTCACAACGAAGATTGATACACTAATCTCTAGAGCCCTTAACACTGACAAAGATACCACTAAATTGATTCGCAGTGCTGCTACTGAGCTTCGAGACGTTTTGGGGCGGGGCTTTGGGCAGGAGAGAGAGAGAATATCGCAGCTACTGGTTGAAAGCGAAAATATTTCCAAAGTTGTTGCTGCTCATGTCGAAGAGCAAAAGGAATCTGCTACAAAGAATAATGACAAAAGCGACGAATTGCAGGCGGCTCTAGAAATTGAACGTGAGGCTGTTGCACGGCTAACTCGCAAACTCCAAGAATTTGAACATCAAGCCCAAAGAAACGAAGTACTTCGTAACCAATGGTTCAAAGAGATCCAAAGTGTTGAAGCAGCACGAGCGCAGCTGAAGACAATACAAGAACAAACCTCACCTACCAATGATTGTGAGAAGAAGATCGACAGGCTTGTGGAAATCAGCGAACTTATTCGGTCGTCAACCAGCTATCTAGCTACAGAGAGTGAATGGATCCAACAAGAACTGGTAGCTAGAGCTCCAGAGCCAACTGTCGAGGTGGACAATAACTCGTCAGCATTTACCATTCAGTCAAGCAGAGGGGTAGAAAACCGACCAGCGGCGAAGGATGATGGTGCGTTCCGCAAAGTCACTGTCCATAGTCCTGATCCGAGAGAGAGCTCGCCATCACCTCCACCAACAGTGATGCAGGAGCAAAAGCGGCGTCGTGAAACTACGCAGCTTAAGTCTATTCTCAAGGGACAGATCCAGTCTAGTACGCTAGAGGTTGACCAGAACAAGCCCCCAGATCTTTCGAATGGCTCTCCTGGTAAAGCGAGCGCTTCATCAAAACAAATGGTTGCTGAAATATGTTCTAGAATGGTTCGACATGACTGGAGCTTTCCGACTGTTGCCGATTTCGAAAGGGACATTCAGCTAACCAGTAAGAAGCGAGAGAGTCCCCAGGACAACACGATAACTTCGCGGCTCGATAACCCCAGCTACCAGAACGCAAAGAAGTCCAAAATTATAAGCTATATGAACGAGTAAACCTAATGAAGAAGTGAGATCGGTAACGGGTCAGATGTAGATAAATGGTATTTTTGTGAGAATTGTGTTTTAGAATTGTATTATAGAATTGTATTTTGGACCGGGAATACCCCCTCTAATAAGTAGCTCAAATCTGTTATTGTTCATAGTCTAACAATTTTCACATAAAGCAATCGTCTTGAGCAGAAATGTGTTGAGAGTGAATTTCTTTGCTTTTTTTTGATTTCGAAACAGATAATATATATCTCGACTCTCTAGCGCATCGAGCGCAGTGCCAGCCCACCCTCGAACTCCAGAAATGCTCTTCATGTTGTACATATACACAGCTGCGGGCTCTGAAATATCCGAACGGCCCGCAACCCAATCATTATCTTGACAATCCCTGACCGTACGGTGGGATCGATGCCGCTCGGGGGAGAAGGGGAATCGTTTTCTTTCATTTCGATCGCTTTTTCGTTTCTAAGAACAGGACCTTCTTTCGAACTAATAAAGAGGCGCCATTAGCAAACCTGATGTGAAAGCTGCTGACTGGAAATTAAACTCGTACCTATCGGGTCATATTTCAGCATTCCCATCATGGCACTTGTTCTGGGTCGCTTGAAGGTATAGAAGAAGCCGGTCATGGCCATGGAGATGAGCCGGACGTTGATCAATCTCGCCTTTGCTGCAGTGGACGTCAGCTGGGTTCAATCTGTGTGTAGGTTTGCAAGGGAAGATGCCGAGGTCCGATTGGAGCAAGCAAGCGCAAAACTCACCTTTCTTGGCCATTTTGTCGATACCTTGGACGCTCAAATGATGTCGTTCGACATAATCGCGATAGCAGCGTAAATTCCTGGTATGGCGGGATGCTTGATCCGGAAGAAAGTGTTGCCGAAGATCCGATGGAGGTGGATATCCGTACCCGTCGTATTCTAGTGAGTGTTTGAGGCGGCGCCATATCCATGGAAGCTTTACAGTGGCCGTGCCGCGCCGATAGCGGCTTACTTTTCGCTCTGTTCCAGCTAATTCAAGTAAGCTTCAAGGTTCTTACTAGGGGTCCCCAGGGGTACCGCTGCCACTGCGCAGGGGTCTGATATCAGAAAAATACCAGCGCCGTAATTCCAGCATCGCCGGTATGAGCGAGTAGATGTGCATCAGCTCTGCGCTGACAGAGACACTGTAGCACAGGAATTCGCAATTTCTACCATGTCCATTTAGCTTACGGAGGATTCAACGGCCCTATCACGCAGCAGGTTTTGATGGAGTATGTAAGCCTGTTATGTAGCAACTGATAAAGACTGCAGCCCAAGTGATGTAGGGGGAAAGCCACGAACGAAGTCGGTCTCAAAAGCCAACGAAAAAAAAAAAAAGCATCCGCCCTTTTGGCTTTTCTGGTAGCGCTCCAGCTTTATCTCCGCAGTCTTTGTGGATTTTGGAATTTCTTCTTTCTACAACTCATCAACAGCATCGCCATCGTTGAAGTTGGGCATTATGTCGAGAGCTCTGTTGGCCGGCAGCAAAGCGCTGCCGGGCGCGAGACTGCTGCTAGGCGCCTCCCGGATATCAGGTAAGATTCTTTTGAAGTCTCTCTCTTCGGCTGTTCTTTCTTCCACGGTTCCATCTCTCTTTGGTTGCGCTCTTCGCTGCATTTCGCCTCAATTGCGAATCCTCCAAACGGACACCGAGCAAGGGGGTTATAGTGCGACGGCAATGATACGGATTCGATGGAACGCAGCACAAGCTCTGTCTAGCTTAGAGCCTCCGGGGAAGCTCGATTTCCATTACCACGACTCATGACGAATCTGCAATATCCAACAGCGTCCAGGCTGCGTCTGGGCCATCCTTGCTGTCCCAAAGCAACAAATGCCGCAGCCATCCTCGCCGTTTGACCAATCTGGACAGCACGACAGGCGAGGCGTGGAGCGACTCATGCGCTGATTTTGGTTCCGCTGTGTCACGATATGCCAGATGAGGCGTGGTGGTGAAGCCCTTCCCGGCTTACGGGCCTGGACCAAAGCGGCTGCTGCAAGCGCGTAGATCCCGTGGATTTCCTTTGCCATCAGCCGACAATTTCCATGGCGCTGGACGCATAAGAACGACGCAGAGCTGCTCCACACAATTTTTTAAATTCCCCCGCCATCAGACTGCCTTCTTCCCCATCATTTCTGAAAGTGTTTTTTTTTCTTTGGCCCTTATCTAGATCTCTTGCTAACTTGACGGGAAAAAAAAAAAGATCTAGAAAGCGCCGGTTATCGGCGATCTTTGCTCACGCTTTCCACCCCGCCATCTAGAACACTTCAACCCCACCATCGCAGACTTGTTCCTCGATCATTCTCAACGACCGCGAAAATGGGCCGCCTCAACATCAACAACATCAACCCACACGTCCGCGCCGCCGAATATGCCGTCCGCGGTGAGCTCGCCGTCAAGTCGGAGGAGCTGCGTGCGCGCCTGAACAAGGGCGACACCAGCCTGCCCTTTGACAAGATCGTCTCGGCCAACATTGGCAACCCCCAGCAGCTGGACCAGAAGCCCATCACCTTCTTCCGCCAGGTGCTCAGTCTACTCGAGTTCCCCAATCTGCTGGAGAAGGAGGATGTCCTGATCAACCATCTTGGCTACAAGACCGACGTCATCGAGCGTGCCAAGTGGCTGCTCAAGCAGTGCGGCTCTGTTGGTGCCTACAGCGCCAGCAGCGGTGTGTACGCTATCAAGGAGAGCATTGCCAAGTTCCTCGAGAGTGAGTGGCATTTACTTCACATTTGAGAGTTTTGGTCTGGATCTGATTTACTGACGTTGTGGCTCTCTAGAGCGAGACGGCTTCTCTGCCAACCCTGACCACATCTACCTCTCTGCCGGTGCCTCGTCCGGAGTCAACACTCTTCTTCACATCCTCTCCGAGTCCGACAAGTCTGGTGTCCTCGTCCCCATCCCTCAGTATCCTCTCTACACCGCCACCCTCTCCGTCCTCGACGCCACCTGCGTTCCCTACTACCTCGACGAATCCAAGGCCTGGGCCACCGACCTCGCCACCATCCGAGGAGCATACGACAAGGCCAAGGCTGACGGCGTCGACGTTCGCGCCATTGTCGTCATCAACCCCGGTAACCCTACCGGAGCCTCCCTTTCCGAGGAAGATGTCCGCTCTGTGATCGACTTCGCCAGCAAGGAGAAGCTCGTCATCATGGCCGACGAGGTCTACCAGACCAACGTCTTCATTGGCAAGTTCCACAGCTTCAAGGGTGTCCTGCGCAAGCTGCAGCAAGAGAACCCCGGAAAGTACGATGATGTCGAACTCGCCTCTCTGCACAGTATCTCTAAGGGCATGGTTGGCGAGTGCGGTCACCGTGGTGGTTACTTTGAGCTGGTCGGATTTGACGCCGAGGTCGAGGCCGCCATCTACAAATTTGTCTCCATCATGCTCTGCGCGCCCGTCATCGCCCAGTGCCTTGTTGAGCTCATGGTCAACCCTCCCCAGCCTGGCGAGCCCTCATTCGAGCTCTATGACAAGGAGTACAACGCAGTTGCCAACGGTCTCCGTGAGCGCGCCAATGCTCTTCACAAGGCCTTTGAGCAGATGGAGGGTGTCGAGTGCGGCGAGCCCCAGGGCGCCATGTATCTCTTCCCCTCCATCAACCTGTCCCAGAAGGCTGTTGAAGCTGCCAAGTCTGAGAACCGCACGCCTGACGAGTTTTACTGCATGAGACTGCTCGAGGCCACCGGCGTCTGTGTCATCCCCGGCAGCGGCTTCGGACAGAAGGAGGGCACCCTGCACTTCCGTACCACTTTCCTTGCTCCCGGAACTGAGTGGGTTGACAGAATCACCAAGTTCCACAAGGAGTTTATGGACAAGTACAGGTAAATGCTCTGAAGTAAAGAATTTTCTTTTGCACGTCAAGAGGAGGTAGAGGTGTTTTTCATTGGGAAAAGTGAGCGAATACTTGGAAATTTCCTGTTGTGGCGTCTTCAAGTGTGAAGCGGAATGGATATAGCATAATCTCCTTAGAAATCGATAGATATGGGCTCTTATTGTTAGGTATATAGAGAAGATGGCCTACTTTTGTGACAAACACTCCACACCACTAGATCAAACATATTCAAACTTGAGTCTGTGATTAGAATCACATTTTCTTCTTTCGTTTGCTGTAATCACTTCATGTAAATTTGTATGACGGACCACTCATAGGGAACAACGTTTGATGATTCTGTTTTGTTTCTGTTCTCTCTCTTAATGTATCGGAGGAGAAGACGAAAATTCTACGGCTACCTCTCTCCGCTCTGTCTTTCTAATACTTAATCATCACCTTCCCCAATTACAATTGCTCATGCTCTCTCACTGCCCCTTAGTCTAACAGCCTGGCCGTACTTTTGCAGCTTTGTAATCAGCTGGTCACCCTGGCGAACGACATCCTGGTACTGCTTGTTCTTGTCATCAGGTCGGTTGGTCTCGATGACGCCCTTGCCGGAGACGCGGTCGATGGTGCAGGGGATGCGGCCAGCGGCGATGAATCGAGCAAGATCGCTATTCACAGATTTATATTAGCATTTGCTTTAAGAGAAAAAAGAAATCAAGACGATTGGTGCAGCAAAGTTGCAACTTACCGGTCCAAAAAGTCCACAGTGACACCAAAGTCGTTTGCCATGCTTTCTAGGCCGACGACTCGGTAGCTCTGCAGCAGCTGCTGGTACGCACGAAGACGCATCTCTCGGATGAACCAGCTCTTGTGCTCATGCAGGTAGCGGTCGTGGTTCAAGAACTGCTCCTCAACCGAGGCGAGGGACTGGAAGAAGGTCTTGTAGTTGCCGTTGTACAGGCTGCTGACCAACAGAGCAAGGGGGCTGAAATCAATGGCCATCTCGGCCTCGGGCTGGTCGGAGCTGGAGCCCAGAGTCGTCAGGTTGACCGCGGTGGTGGTGGCTGTCTTGGGGAGCTTATCGCCCATGGAGTCATCCGCGCCGGGGCCAGCGCTCAGGGCACCGCTGAGAGCTAATAGCTTGTCCTCGCCATCGCCCATGATAGCCTTGATCTCGGGGGCATCGACAACCTTGGACTTGAAGTCGACGCGCTTGAGGGATACGGAGCCGGCGAGGACGGAGTAGACGACGAGGTTGGAGTAGGTGCAGAGTTCGTAGCTGGTGAATGTGGAGAGGGAGTCGAGCAGCAGCGGCGCGGCGGTGTTGTATGCGCGGACGGTGAGGAGGTGCAGGCCCTCGTAGGCCTTTAGGCGATTGCGGCGGTCCCAGTCACCACCGGTCTCGACGAGTGCCTTTGCTCGCTCGACTTGCTTCTTGACGAGGGGCTTGTCACCGTAGAAGAGACCCATGCGTATCGTGGCGAGGACCAGGTCGATCTTGGTGCCCAGGATGCCAGTCTTTTCAAATAAGCTTTCGAACTCGGCAATTGCTTTGTCCTGCATGGAGATGTGGTCAGCTCAGATCAGCTCGCCAAGCCTGCAGTATTTTCTCTTGCTCAAAGCTCCCCAAGTGGACGGTTGCAGCATCATTACAGCCCGTCAGAGGAATGGATCCGTACCTTGTCGCCCACTCGAGCCCAAAAGTCTGCCCGCTTGCCCTTGGCAGCCATGACTTCGGTCTCGCCAGCCTGCTCCTCCGCTTCATCCTGCTCCTTCTGGAACTCGGCCAGTTCTCTGTCATTGTCCTCCTTCAGCTTGTTGTATAGATCCTCGTCCCACGGCAGGTTGGCTGCCCCAGGTGCCGCCTTGGTCGCCACCATGCCCACCAGGCTCGATTTCCGGCTCGGAGGCTTACCCGCTGCTGAGGAGCTGCTCTCGCCCACTGCATTCAGGATGCCTTCGATCGGATGGGCCAGGTATCGGTAGAAGGGCGCCATCTTGTCCTGAGAGATGGCATCCTGCAGGGCCTTGGCGGCGGCCTGCTGGGCCTGTTTGGAAGCGTAGGCATTTGTGAGGGTGAAGACGTGCTGGGAGAGCGGCAGCAAGGGCCACTTGACGTATTGCGGATCTGCGCCCATGATGGCGACGACAGCTCTATCGAGGTCCGGGGCGGATTGAAGTCGAGAAACTGGTGAGGTGAGTGAATGTGAAGTTTGGGAGAGACAGCTGTTGTTTTGGTATAATTGAGCAGAGCAATATGACGAAGCTGCGATTCGATTCGAGCTTCCAGGCGAGGCACTGGGCTGGCACCTTGCCGCTTGGAGACTAGTGGCCTCAGCGCAAGGCTTCAGCGAGACACGCACCACTGAAGCGCCTACAGTTCAGGCGCTCTGGATTACCTCATCCGCCTGAAGGAGGGGCAACATTGCATGGAAACTGATGCCAGCTGGGATGGCCTACCCTAGAGCCAAGCCAGTTTACGGGGGGGATTTGCCAGCTATTACGTCGTTCTGTATCTCGATGAGCCTCAAATAGCCTGCGTGACCAATCTGCGTATAATCAAATCTCCCAAGCATTTCCTTTTCGCCTTTATTTCCTCTTTTGCTGGATGAAGTGAGATTAGGCTGCGTCTTAACCACTTGGTCTGTAGCATTGAGGCTTACTTCAGGCACATCCCTGTCAAACTGTCAGACTTGGGTGCCTCGCATTTAACCCAGCCTCTTGGTGACATTCTATCAATGACATCAAATGACACGTATGGCCTGATGTGATATCTATATTCCACATCCGCCACTCAATTCGACACAAAAACATATTCTCACTTAAAGTATCGCATATATCTGCGTAATTGAGCCTCGTATTCTGCTGCATTGTCCATCTCATCTGCATTACTATATCTACCGATAACATGGTCAACTTCTCTCAACTCCCCTATGAACTGCGCGAAAAGATATGGCTCGACACCATAGAGCCTCGTCTTGTTGGTCTCATCCCTCGTCGAGTTGGAAGGGGGCTCTGGAGTGTTAAAAGCACCGCCCGCCCTCCCGTTGCCCTTCACATCAACCGGGAATCTCGTCACATCCTAAACAGTCACTACCAATACTTGGAAGCCCGGACTGTTTTGAATCACAAGCTGGCCTCGTGGCCCTACGAGGTGTGGCCAATTGTGCTGGATTCCTCACCGTGGATTCTGTTCAACTTTGATATCGACACTCTTCACTTTGCGGATACGACTCCTCCTGATAAGCCTCTGCCGGATACTGAAGCGCAGAAAGAGATGCCGAAAACGCCTACAAATGCCATGGATCTCCTTATACTTAAAGAGTCCGGGACAACGTTTGGACCGGGATTCCGTGCAATGCTTGATGCAAACTCGCGCATCCAAGACTGGCCATATCTTCTAGAAGCCAAAGACCTCAGCGATGATTACGTCTACGGCGCAGATCCCGGACTACTCAACTGGACGCATATCCGCTATGTCCGATTTGACTTCAACATGTTCCTATCGGATCTCGCCATTTGGTGGGGAATCATGCATCCTTTTGTGAAGTGGATGCAGCAGGCCGCTATACATGTCGAGACCCCCAGTGATCCGATACGGAGTTGCGATCTTGTCATGGTGAGCGGCCGAGGAAACAAGCGGAAGCTGGAGAGAACATTACGAGTTGCTCTTCGTCCAGAGCAGGAATTCGATCCAGAATATCAGTCCCTATCTCCTATTGAGCAGCTGGAGCAGTACGGGGTCGTGGTGTTTGGGGAGGTTCTGCCTACGCCTGAGAGCAAGGCCATTCTTTTCGAAGTTGTGGATCCTCTCATTGGAAACGAAGCAATCTCCAAATGGAAACAGTTTTCGATCAATCAAAGATTGTCAAGGCCACCAGGGCCCTTGGTTCTCCCGAGAGCAACGCCGTTTGGGGTAGACATGGAAGTCTTGTGGCAGATGGCGAAACTCAGAAGGGGCTTGGTCCATGGGGAGATGTCCCCGGTTCATGGATTGTGTCTCGCAGACTATGGAATAGATGGCGGGTTCCGTGGTAGGACCTGAATTCTTTCTCTCTTACATTCTCCTTCTTGATATATCACAGCTATAGGCATTGGCATTTTCACATGACTAGACTATACGATGTTAGGTCCAAGTCACGTTCTTAACGTATAAATGTTGAAAAGCGGAATTTTGATTCTTTTCTAGAACAAAGCGATGAGCAAAGAGTACAATATCTAACCGAATTTATGAAATCAGAACACCATTAAGCCAAACGCAATACGCCACCCACCATCATCAAAAACATTATGAATCCGCCGGTAATAACTGCAAAAACTCCACCACGTCCTCCCATATAGCCTCTGGCTGCTCCATCTGGGCAAAGTGGCCTCCCTTGGGGTGCCGCTTGAAGAATACCATGTCACCGCTCCCAGCAATCCACTCCTTTGGCGAACCCATGACCTCCCAAGGGAAAAAGGAGTAGCCAAAGAGTTTCGGCTTGGCAATGTAGAGTTTCTTCTGCACTGAGGTGGCTGCATCTCTGCCTTGAGGGAAGAATTGGCGGTAGCAGTACAATGACGTTCCTATGCATCCAGTCAGGAAGTATAGAGCCGCTCCCGCAATGGCCTCGTCCATCAGCTCGATAGAGTAGGGAGAAGCTGTGGAGTTGTTTGATTCTTGGTTGACAATGTGAGAATTTGGAGGGAATGAAGCCGGATCAGTCCAGTCGAGAAACTTCTCGCCAATCCAGGCGAGTACTGCAATTGGACTGGTCGCTATAGCCAGTCCGACGGTAGACGGCCTGGTGGCATGCATCCCCATGTATGATACAGCACCCGTGACGAACCACTCGTATCTCTTCATGGCAATCTTATCCTCCTCGTCAATGTCGTCGAGGGTGGCGCCCTCCGGCATTGGGACTGGAGAGAAGTTGATGAGGACGCCCTTGCAGTTTGGAGAGTTGTAGCCGTTGTAGCGGGATATGAAGGATCCCACATCGCCTCCTTGGCTGATGTAAGTCTTGAATCCAAGTGTTTTGGACATGAGGTGATCCAGCATGTAACTGGCGTCGGTGACTGTAAAGTTTCGGTGCATCGGAGGGGCGTCAGATAGTCCGTACCCTGGGAGTGATGGCACGATGATGTGGTACGGCAGGCTGTCTTCATCAGGGTACTTCTCTCGCAGCAGCTTGAAAAGCGGCAGAAATTCAAAGAAAGATCCGGGCCAGCCGTGATTGAAGAGTACTGCCACCGCGTCCTTCTTCTTAGAGAAGAGTGCCATGAAGTGGATATCGATGGAGACATCACTTGGAGAGCCGTCTTCATTAGGAGCCGGTATCGCTGTTTTGAAATTTGGAAAAGAATTGACGAGCTTCTCTCTCTCCTCCCTATGGCAAATAAAGTTATCAATACTTGTTCTAAAAACTTCCTGGTTTTTTAACAGTAGTTTTGATGAGACCACATACCAGATAAAACCATTCTGCCATCTTTCCTTGGCGGCTACGAGCCAGTCGCGTGTTACGCCAAACTCTTGGGACTTGTCGGCGCCGGTGTTTTCGTAGTTTGGAGTTGCTATGTGGGAAAGCTCCACAAGTGTGTTCATGCGAGTTAACTCGGCTTTAGGGAAGGCCATTGTGTATGGCTTGATGGCCTTCTTGTCGGCCGTGCTTGGTAGCAGGCCATGACGCTTGATCAAAACCATTGTGTGAAGAAGAAAAAGAGAAGGAGAAGGGAAAGCACAGAATGTAAAAAGTAAGATTAAAAGTAAGAGGCAAGAAGAAATGTGATGTATCCTACAAAGTGATGTGTTGTTGAATATGACAATTGACAAAGCGTGTGAACCAGACTCTTGGCTTTTCTTGACTTGGGTTCCGATGGTAAGGTAATTGAACATTAATATATAGGCCTACGCAAGACAGCTTCTTCTCCTTATCTCCCCTCTCGGGCCGGTCCCAATATTCTCGCCTTACTGATTCAGGATGTTACCTTGGTTGAATGTGACCAGCATGCGTAACACCTATATCTGATAGGATAATCATCATCGGGGCTGTATGTATGTACAAGTATGTCTGCATTTGCCATTCGGCCTACGCGTCTCGCCAACCATTCCAGAATCGGGAAAGGTGTATGGATATCAGCCCGCGCACCCCAATATGACTAGGGAGGAGTACTCCGACAGGAGGGTATTTGTAGCAATGACAGAGTCTCTCGGGACTCTTCAGCTGATGCTAGTGGTACAAAAGTAGTATGCTTTGCCAACGATTACGGAGTAAGTGGCCGCTTCTGCTGCTCTGTTAGCCGCTTGTGATGGTTCTTTTGCTACCAATCAATGCTTTGTAAATGTCTCAAATGTCTCAGAACTTTCAAGCTAGTAGTATTTTCCAACTTGTTTCCAAGGATATTAGTAAGTGGATGGAGTAGTAGTAGCCTAGTAGGGCGTCTTATGTGAAATGCCAGATCTATCGTGGCACTCGTTACTAGCATTAAGGCGCAGGGATCGGGCCGTGTTGATCTTTGCCCACTTAGGGCCGCTCTGTCCACTAATTGCCTGAATAGTCGATACACGCTGAAGGGGAGAACAAGGACGAAAGACTGGGAGCGATAGCCGGCTGGGTTTTGACCCTGTTGGCCCATACGAGGTTACGACGGATGCAGTACACATGTTTAGTCTTTACTTTTGTCTCAGCGTCTAGGATAGCTGGGAGAAAGAGTGCTAAGCGATTGACTGCATACGTGTATGCGTATATACTGCCAGGGGTCCCCGGTGCTTCTTCTGCCAGGGCTTGGTGAAGCACGATTCCCCAAATTATGGATTACTGCTCTCAGTTAGGTATATGCAGCCCAATAAATAAACCACACTAGCAACGCAAAGGACTAAACATTTCAGATAGATAGGTAGGTATTCAAGGGCAAGTATCCACAGGGATTCAGATTGCTGGAGCTCTTTGTGCTAGATCCTATTACTTTTACTACTACCGCTTTTGGGTATCCTGGCCAGTTCACAAGTAGAGTACTGTGCAGCAGCAAATACTACTACTCAGACAATTATTTAAGCGATCTCAAAACAACGAGCCGCGAAATATCGGCGAATGCTACTGTACGCGGCTATTCGGTACCTCTCATACGAATGCGAGTAGACGCCAAAAAAGCTGCACATGCTGCTTACTATCTAAATGTACGCGTATGTTGCTGCAAAGTTGGCCGACCTCAACCCCCGCGTCACTCTGAGCACTCGTGTGCCGGGAAGCAAAGTGCCGAAAATGCCTGGTAGGACAAATCAACAAATCTTGGAATCCTGGAATCTTGGAATCTTGGACGGAGGAATTAAGACCGTCTGGCTGAACTCTGCCAAGTCCTTCAGCCGCACTCCACTAACGCAAGAGCAGCAAGGGAACAAAGGAGAAGCACCCAAGAGAAGAGAGCTGATAGGAAGGACGATCTTGCTGACCGCTCCTAGACTCTCCAAGTTTGCTAGGTGTCAGTAGAAGCAGTATCACCGACTTGTAAGAGGAGGCTTATTAGGAGACCAGGTTTAAACTAGGTCCAACTGTGGGTTCGGGTTGAGCGGGAGGTGAGAGGTGTGACCTCCAAACTAAACCGTGGATGAGTTAGGCCGATGATGATGGAAAATGAGTTTGCTATTTCGTTCAAGGAGAGGCCGTGCGTTACAGGGCGGAGTTAGATGGAGCAGATGGAGCAGATGCATCGTTGCGCTTCCCCCTTGAACCCTTGTGAAGCGGCAGTTGCACTCGTGTTCTAGTAGTGATGGAGCAGTTTTGACAGCGCTAGAAAGGCTAATCGAGCAACTTGATTTCTCTTCTCATTAGCTATATGGCCACGGGTGTAGGAGTTCATCGGCGACACTCCGTTCAGGAGTTGTAGTATGTGCGGGGACCCAACGTCCTACCGGTTGTAAGTCGCTTGTGTCTCCCGACTATCTTTCCACAGCCTATCTCGAAAGAAACGCCAAACAGGATTTTGAAAAGTTGCAATCGAAGGAATAGATTACGCATACCACCTGTTTCAGCCTCGGCTGCCCCCTTCGCCTACATGCACAGCGTCGGGTAAGTTGGCTCTACAGGAGGGTAGTGGCGATAGTGGCGCCGCTCAATGTTGCCTCGAGTGCAAGTATGTATGTAAATCTGTTTAATCGGGAAATACACTGCTTACATGAATCGTGTGGTGACTTGGGGGCCAGATGCTTTTGGTAACTACATGGATAATCGCAAAAGAGATTCCCGTGAGATGAGATGGTACTTGTATAAGTGAGGCTAGTCAAGATTGGACTATGACGCATGAGGTATGTTTAAGACATATACAAGCAGCTAATTTAATAGATAACTACCTAGTTTAGTGCTCGTTTACTGGTTCTTGACGATTGTATCTTAATAAAAAATATTACGTGATCTAATAAAAATGCATATCCCAGGGCTAGATATAAGACGAGGCACAGAGGCCACCCCTGTCTAACACCCATGTATATACCTTTAAGAGACTCCATTGACCACTTCCGCTTCGTACCGCCGAATTCTAGGCGCCAGGGCATGCATGCTCTAAACCGCGAGGACGGTAAAGAGAAACTACCTATATTACTACAGGGTATTGCTACGGGGTATTGCTACGGGGTACTGCCACGGGCTTGCATTAGTGTTACTGACGATAGAAACAACAGGCTTGGCCCCATCGCGGTGTTTCCATAGAAGCCGCTTCCGATCGGTATCCGGATCGTCTGTGTTGGCTCTAAGATACCAGTGATACTGCTCCCAACCCGGTTTGCGGAATAGGCCAACTGGGGATTCCAAATCTTGGGTCTCGCTTCGCTCCCACTCCACACGTGTAAAGGAGTACCTAGTATCTATCAACATGCCTTCGGTTACTATAGACAGTAGAAGCCTGGTAACGCACACCGTCGCACTGGAGGATGACACCTAAATCGCATGCACATGGTTGGCAGAGGCTACTGCGTCTTTCATTATGAGTCGACACTTAGTGCCTATGAGTCCATGTATTGGATCCACCCGCTGCAACCTCTCCGGATGGCAGTTCGTTTGATCTACATGTGCCGCCGTGCCTGACGCTGTCGATCCAAGATACATAGCTATTACGACTTCACAAGACACTGCTTGTTTCTACTTCTGGCTAGCTACTGCGACCGCTGCGGCTAAAGGATGACGGTACCAGATCTTGGTAGTCAGCAAGTGGTCGCTATCCCGCACCCAGCTGAGAGCACTAAGATCAAGATCCCTGCAGCCGTCAATACGGATCTGCCCCAGCATTGGATTGCCTTGACAAGGATTGAATCATGGGGCTGGAAAGTGGAATTTCAGTCCCCACAGCCAACTGAGTGCAAAGTTGAAGTCCGCCTGGTGCCGATGATATACTCGATCCATACGTACTTGCAGTAGGCACACAGAGGTTGCCGAATGCCTTGTTCGAGATTTTCATGTGGGATGAAACGGTAGCATTTTTGTACGAACGCCAGTGGGATAAGAATCAAGGCGATCAAGAGAGGAAACAAAGTAAAAATCGGGTCCCTTCTTAGAATAGGCCCTCCAATCAAGAAGAGAGAGGAAACATACAAACAGTAACCCTGATCGTCTTGTCTTCTAAGTCTCTACCCACACACGAGCATGCTCCCCAGTATTGTTTCCAAAACTTTTTGCCACTGCATCTTTCACGCGTCGTAAAGTCATACTAACACTGCTAGTATTGTAGTACCACGGCATCGTGTTACCTGAACGCTGGTACGGGACCACAACTTCAGCCTCCACGTTCCGCATTCTTTGCGCTTTTCAAAGGCCCCTCCTAACTAGGGTGATCGCGAGCTACTGCTAGCGTGCGGAACGGCAACTGTGCATTCTTCCATGAGTCATCATGTTTAGCAAGTCTATGGGAATCGGTGGCTTGAGAGGGAGAGACTCAAGGCGTATTCGTAGTTTGAAAGTCATCGCCATTCTCCAAGCGCCAACTAAATGGAATACGCAAGATGTCTCGGAGAGAATGGCCATTTATGGACATGAAATACTATAGGGATTCAACGTTCGGGGGGTTTAAAGTTAGCTCCAATTTATTGTCCTCCGCATTATCCTTGTCGACCAGGGCTTTAATTCCGATACGCTGGAGCTTTGTGACGTTGTTGCTCTCTATTACTCATCGGCCATATGACGGAGATGAGCTTGCATGCCTGTCTAATTCCTTTGATGTAAGATTTTGGTTTGGTCCAGCTCTTCTACCGGACATTCACCGGTCTAAGCGAGCACAATGTCTTGGACACAACGGCCTTATTTCAGAAGGTGGGGAAGGCAACTGTACCACATGTACCCAAAACATAGCCCTCGGTGGATGGACGAGAGGCCTGGCAATGGCTACTCTCTATTTCGCCCCAAGGCTTGAAATTTATGAAGGATTATTGAGCTAACTGCCAATTTCTTAGGGCGATCTTGCTTCTGCGAACTGAAATAGGGTAATTGATAGTCAGACCTTTATTAGCGAGCAGTGGTGGCTATACCAAATTCTGGAAAGCTGCCCCCTTTTCTTTTGCACACACCTTGCGGGAACTTATCCTTTCCACACTGAATAAGCAAGATTTGCAAAAAGAGCGGAGGAAGTTTAGGCGTAGAAGTCATAATTAGACGATAAATAAATAATGTACAAGAAAAAAGTGAAACACGCACCTTGTAACGTTGCTCGCTTTGCCTAAGATATTGTATATCGTCTCTTTGTATGGATCTCCATTTGTTTCATCACTCAATACAATGGTCTTGCATAATTGACATCTTGAACAATGTAGGTTCCAGATACATTCTGGATTGAGTCGCTAATAAGACCATAGCACTAATCAGAGCATCGTACACCTGGGTAGTTGTAATGGTTCAATTGCTGCATACAGCAGTTACGATGCGAGCTAGATTAAGCATTGCTGCGTTTTTGGGGATACCTTATTGCCTGTAACCTTAGCCTTAAATACTTTTACAAAACGCCTTCTTGTAATAACTAGTTGGTCTACGCCATGTGTTTGCATATATATCGCGCTGCATATATGTAGTCCTTAAGTATTAGCTCATTAAGGGCATAGTACCACCTTCGGTAATCCAGGTGTCGCTGATCATGCAAAACATAGGCACAAGTGCTTCGTAAGTGAAGAAGAATCTAGAAACCCCATTTCGCAGAGTTATGTCTATTTGTAATTCCTTAATTAACTACACACCAACTTTTGGGGTCTTCTGAGTCGACTTTAAAACGAATACGGAGTGCATCAAGTTACAAACGACAGTGGCGCTCTTCCCACAGCCCCGGTCAACTCTGATCATGGGAACAATTGTAATCGGGGCCTCGCGGATATCGCAGCATGCCAGAGATAGATGGAGTTATATATAGCCTATGCACGAAAGAAAACGTTCTATAACGGCCGGAAAGAGGTTCAGAACTGCGTCAACTCAATAGCTATCGGCATAGTCATAATATCCACTTTTTATATTTAATTTATCTGTAGATAGGTAGGTATAATGTAATTGGCTCTACACCTGTTCGTCGGGATGAACTTCCCGCGTAATGTCGTAATTACGAACGATTCCTCCGGCACTCATATCCTCTGAATCAACCTTTCTATGCCCGTTTTGGTTGCCGCCTTGAATATGGACAACTGGGGGAGCATAATAATTCCCGAACTCGTTGTCATTGTTTTCCCTATGCGACACAAACCGCTGCAGGCTCTTCTCTGAACCGTTATGCTTTGGTGCCTGTGCCCTGGAGGCGGGCCTGTTGAAGCCAAAGGCTTTGGAAATGTGCGTACCGTCGCTATGGCCAGTACCATTGCTGTGTAATTTGGAGGTAAGCGTCTGATAGAATTTGGACGTAATGATATGCTTCTTCCAGATGGCTTTCCAGGCTGGAACAGAGCCTACGATCACGGCAATGCTGTTCTCAACAATACTGAAGACAAAGTCTTGTTAGATAATTACTCTATCCAAAAAAAAAAAGAAAAAAAAAAGTGAGACTAATAAATTCTCACACGGGTTATACTCACACGCAGATGAAGCACTTGTTTTGTGTGTAGATGATGTCTTCTGTACTCAACAACTGAGCTCGGAAGATAAGCCCAATGACACTGGCAATGACACCCCTGTTTCTTTTGCATTAGTGCATGCATACAACTACATACAGTACTTGCTTCGCCGATGGTGGATGGTTGTGGTGGCTACTTACATCAAAGCAGTAAAAAACACGGCGCATACAGCAATTCGCTTTCTGAGAGACATGTTGAGCCTCCACAGAACCGGCAGTGGTAGGATAAAAATGTACAAGTCGATGACAACAGCCAACGATCCCTGGACTACTCCCCATGGGAGGAGCTTCTGGACTTGTCCATTGATCAAGAGATCAGCCCATGTATCGCCTGGGTGTGGAGCATTGATTGCAATCTCAAGAGGTATGGACGGCCAGTAGATTAGGCCAGTGAATACGATGCCCACGTATACAGCAATGCGCATATCCGTATGCGCAATGAAGATTTGGAGATAGAGCAGCAAGATGGCGCTCTTGGCGAAGAATGCGATTGGACCAACGAGCATGCCCTGGACGAAGAGGATCTTCATATAATTTCCGGTGAACCAGCATGCTGGAGCGTTCCATTGATGCCCAGCATATTTTAGAACTAGTGGAAAAGAAATTCAGTATCTGCTCTAAGAAAGAACGGTATGTGTGCTTTGCATAGGAAGAGACTGGATAGGGCATACTGGAAAATATGAGCCCAATATAGGCCACACTCAAGACGTAACCGATGATGGCAAACCCTGGAGATAGGAGTTTAGTATATGTCATGCAGATATGGTAACATCGCCTTCTTTCGCCATTTTTTTAAATGCATTCCACTTACAGTCTGCAGTTTTTAATTTGCGAATGTTTACCCACACCCTGCCAACAATGAATATTGTCGAAAATGCCAACATAACGGCTGATACTGCGACAATAGCTGGCGCAAGAGGTGCAGGGCCACCGAGCTTGGGAATAACCCCTGGAGGAGGCACAGCTGCCGGGATCTTGCAGAGTTCCGTGCCTGGAGGTAATTGGTGGGAGGCCATTTTGTATCTTTGATGTGAGTTCTTATTTCTGAATTGGTTCAACTTCCAGCTGAAGTGTTATTCGAGCTCCCTACAGCGGTTCAAGAGACCAGACTGGATGCAACACGATGCACACTAGGATATGAGCCTTGCAGCGTATACGGCCGTTTCAACGAATGTTTACAAGATAGCATAAAAGTACGTGGGATAGTAGATTAGCAGCATGAAGCTAGTCTGTCAAAAAGGAGCATTGGGCTCTTCTATTTAAATACAGAGAGAAGACGGCAATTGGGTCTTTATCCAACCAAAGAGGAATGAACTCTAAATTGTAGTATACGTGCTCTAAAAAGTAGTTTATGTTGTTGGTTGACGACAGAGTGTAGAAGGCGTTTTGCTCACTGGGTCTCTTGAGCCATGGCTACAGCCCATTGAGCGTCTGTGCATCGAGAGTTCTCCGTTGAAGAATGACTTGAGCTGAGAATGGCTTGAGCTGAGAGAGCTCATCATGACATATGCATACGTGCATGTAGATGTGCAACTTTGTTTACGCCTGGAAATACTTGAACGAATATTATCTCAAACACGTAAAAGACGAGATTCCTCGGCTTCTTTTCATCCTCTCTCGCACGTTGGTGTTGGTGGCTGTCAAGTTTGGTGCGGGGCGTTGATCTGCTAGATGGGCAAGAAGCCGGCGTGGCTAAAGTTAAACAAATAGCAGCACATGGCAGCTCCTTGCATAAGCTGAAGTTTTCAAAGTTTTCAAAGTTTTCCAGGATACGAAAGCTGAAGAGCGAGGCATGCAGTGGACAGATGGTCCTTGAAGCAAGAGATCATCAGCTCCCGCTTGTAAGTGTGTAAGTGTAGAAACGGCGATTTGGGTGTGTAGCTGTAAACCATTATGGAGGCTCAACACACGCCCGCCTCTGCAAAGATTGATAGCGTTTACTGCCTACAGTATGGATGTTACCTCTCTTGTTATTATTGACTCACATTCACAGAACAAATGGCGAGTGTTCCTGATGTTCCGGATACTACTACGCAGTTCTTCCATGCCAAGACGTGAATCCATACCAATGCCACCGTCTTTATAAGCAAATAACATGTGCCCTTCATGCACTCACTAAACCGAGCCATTGAACTAAGACAAGATCGGGCGATCTTCTTGAAATCCCGCACGCTAGACGCCTCAAATCGTGAGAAGAATAGAGATGAATAGAACCCCGCTCAGGCTTCATTGATCAGCCCAGCGGGAGATTCGCCGCCACCCAATGTGGCGCTGAAAGCAACCTTTAGTCCTCCAAAAGGCACCCGGTTGCATTGGCCGCCTGAAGCAGTCACCCATGCGCATCTGCTGCTCCACCGACGGCTCTCTCCGTTACACTAGGGTTCCTGGTGATGTGCAGGCTAGGATCGCGCAGAGTCGCAGTGCTGCTACGTCGTGCGAATTAGCCGTGGAGGGTAGAAGGTGAAGAAGAAGTGGACGCCTTGAAGTACACGCCCAAGCTCTGAGGAGAATTGTAATGCAACAGTACCGACCTATGCTGCCATCGGAATGTGGGTAACACAGACCGTGTTTGCCTTCAAGTGCCGAGGGTAAAAAATATGGATAAAGCTCATCACCACCCTTACCGGAAGACAACCGTTACAAAACATCGGTAGCGAGGGAGCTTTGACTATTTCCTGGCCCCGGTGCCACCACAAAATACAGCTCAGTATACTAGGTATCTAGGTATATTGATTGAGGACACATTTAGTGGCCTCGGCTAAGATGACGACCTTTTATAGTCTACAAACAAGAATAGAATTGCTCGTTCTCACCAAGTATAGGTGTAGAGACAAGTGTCCACCTCCCCACCTCATGGTCATTTAAAATCAAAGAGCCTGTGAAATAATGTGCATATAGATTAATTAATCAAATAGGTCTAGCAGAGCTTCACACAATCCCCCCACATGCAGTTACTACATACAGCTCACTGCATAGATAATGACAGTACGTGCTCATATTTTCTCGCAATAGTCATGCACGGCTAATAACCTCCCGGGTCGTACCATAGAACGATGAGTGAAAATAAACCACTCAAAATTAGAAAGAAAAGAAAGACGAATTATCAATCAGGGCAGCTTTTTGCGGAACATGACGATGGTATCATCCCGCGGAACCGTGCTCGACCTCCACGTCTTCGTTCTCGGCGCTTCGGGATGAGGCATCTTGCACTCCCAGTCGTCCAAGATACGAATCAGGACGAGCTTCATCACTAGCGAAGCATAAAATCGACCGGGACTATGATTTGCGAGATGCCGCGTTAGTTCTCGCACTAACAACTTCACCGCACATGACCGCATATGAGACAGCTTCTCAGCTGTTCTGGACGTCTCCGCTGCATGGCCGAATCGGGGTAGTAATTGAGGCTGCTCACCACGACATATTGCCGAGACCCCATATCGGCCAATCGGGGCTGACATGTGTCAATCTGGATGCCTTCTGGTCAGGCACTTCAGCGCATGGCTGGAGCTGCTGGAGCTGCTGGAGCTGGGCGTTGGCGCGCGCGAATCTAAAGCCGTCAAAGATATGGGCGTCTTTGTATCGAGTGCCATCCTGCAGCATGGCTTGCTGGGGGATGCATACCCAGTCGCCTTTGCTGAGGGTTGAGCCATCATGAAAAGTGTATGAAGAGAGGGCCTTTCGCCGGCATGTTACTAGAAGTGCCATTACATGGTCAGTGGTCTTGTAGCTGACGAGGTATACATGCATATAGTATACACTTCTTCTGTTAATGAATAAGTAAAATCTACTTACTTGCATCTGAGTGATTGCAGCGTATCGACTCTTTAATGAAGCTATCAAGAAGCGGCAGCTTTTCCACATCGCTCTGTCCATTATCTGCATGAAACACCCTTTGGACTTCGTCCCTTAAAGGTTCAACATACTCAGGGTGGCTACAAAGATGCTGGATTGCATAAGTTGGCGTCTAGATAAAATACTGTCAGCAAGCTATATAAGCATGTCCAGAAGAATTCTCAAACCTACCATGGCCAATTGATGCACGGATCCGAACCATACGGCCATGATCTCACCCACCATCCTCGCAGGCGTCCAGGGATTTTTTCGAGGCGACGTATCAATTAGCCATTGCATGCAGTCCATCTAAATAGTAATCCATACGTTAATTCCCATACAATTTTGCGCGAATGATAGGCCTTGTGATATTAGGCTGTTGGGGAACAGGGACAGCCGTCCTAACGCACCGGTGTGATTCTATGAGGCTGCAGATCCCTCGCTGCCAGACGCTGCTCAACAATCGGCACTAGGTGCTGGTAGAGCGTCTTCGCGGCTCTGTGTCGATTGGTGGCTATTGATGCAACTAACGGTCTCATAAAGCTAGGCGTGATGCTCAAAAACTCGGCTGCGAAGATGACATCTTGTGGGAATTCCAATGCTGCAGCGGTGAACTCGGCGTTTTGGGCTATGTTAGTATCATATAGCGTTAGTGATCTCGCGATTTCATCCACATATATAAAGATGCAGTGTTTCGTACAAAGTTCCTCGCCGAAGAAGACAAAACAGTTGACTTTTGTGACGAGTCTCTTCATCACAGGAAAGAGTGCTACATGTGCAAAGCCTATAAGTCATGGTCAAATCGCATCATCAAATGAATCAGTAACCTATACAACAAGAAAAGAGAGATAAAGGCTGTTATATTACCATCTGAGCGAATGTTTCTGAATTCCATCTCCAAACAATCCCTCACTAGTCGCTCTAGATCCGGCTGAAAGTCCTGAAGGTGGGACGTAAGAAGACTTCGAAGGGCACGAACAAAGCCCGTGCCCTCAACTCCACGCCGATCCTGCCACTCAAAGCCATGCATCGTATACTTGGGCTGAAGGATCTGCATACATGATTAGGCGCGTTAGTCGCAGGAATCTCACTGTCACACTGCATACCTCTTTAGCCACTGCATGCAGCGATAGCCGCTGGCGTGGTGCTTCTACAAGCTCCATGATGAGATCTAAGGACGTAACCAGAAGGTGATCGTTTGCTGGGGTGGAAATTTTGAAAGGTTTCCCGTGTGCCTGCCATGTGTTATGCTTCGGAGATATAACTTGATCTTGATGCATTGTTACCTTGCGATATGCACCATCGATGAGATCGGGGCCCCAGATGAGATATCCAAACCCCTGGATGCGTCGAATGACATACGATATTGCCTATTGTAGAATGCATCAGAGTCCAATATTGCTCGTGGGAGTGCCTATTGCTAGCTGACGTTTGTGATCCATTGAACCTGAGCCAATATCAGGATAGCAGTGAGAAGAGTGACTTCGAGTACAAGCCCTTTACTTGTCATCAACGTAGTCAACTTCTGAGCGAGAAATCCGATCTGTATAATCGTAGACATGCTGTTATCTTTTGAAGTATTGGCAGAAAGCTGTGAACAATAGGGGTCTAAACAAAAAATAGTCAAGGGAAAAAAAACGCAAGTGCTTTGAGTCTGAGGCAATCAAAATTCTCTTTTATATATTATGATAACATGAGCATATATATAAACACAAATTCAGAGATGTAATGGCTTTGAAAGCATTCAAGTACCCTTTTCAAGAACAAGGATCTCGTCCTCAAATAAGTGTACCTATGTATGCAAAGATACTAGTAGGTAAAATAAGCTGAAAGGAGACAATCCAGCCCGGTTTCGATTATAACCTTCCCGAGATTGGGGAGCAAACATTACCCCTTACGATACAAAAGCAGTACGACGCAAGGACATGGGTATGGAATGACGGCGGATAGAGAACATGGTGAAGTAACCGGGCTGGATATGCTACTATAGCACGGTATCAAAGAGATACCATGCCAAACTCGTTATATGTGTCAAAGATGGCTGATAAATAACATTTCATCTATCTTCAATCCCAATTTTACCACTCGAGGTGTAATACCCCATCTCATCGGATCATGCTCGTTGAACGCTCACAATGCCAACTAACAAAGGTGAAATGAAAAGTCCTTGCTCCTCTCCGGCATCTCTTTGCTTTTTCTCAGCTCCAAACATGGGTTGCAGTAACTTTCAGCGCCACTGGGCTTACGCAACATCAGCTCGCATATTTATTGAGAAATCAAGGACTGTATCTAGGGGAGGGGAATAATGGGTGGCGAGCTTCCAGGCTTTCATGGTCTGGAAGCTGCCTCAAGGGGAAAGAGAAGCTTTGTTTGCTGTAATCTGCGTGCATATTGTTCTACTTTGGTTACATAGGCGTTTCTGGAGGATGATACATCTCGATATACTTCCATACTCGTAAATTACCATTACAAGGGGCATTAATACAGAGGTCGATGTCACATGACTTTCTTATTCAATGTTTGATGATGAAAAAGGCTGTCTTCGGCCTCTACATGGCCTTAAATGAAATATCTCACAAATAGAATCGGATAATATTTTGAGATTCAGCAGTTCTAACTCAAAACTATGTATTCTCTATCGGCGATCAACTAAATTCTGAAATATCTTTAGATGTCCATGCTCAGCCCACTATACCAGTAGCTGAATCTATTTCCATTTCGTAAATAGCCACCTAAATTGTTTTGTTTGTTCGCGATTTAGCGTTTGATATGACATCCGGTCTCCTTTGTTCCCCCTGTCTGGTAAGCCAATGTCAGTAGGCTGAGACATGAGCTGGATACAGGGCTGTATGTCACTGGGTGGGTGAAGAGATGGTGATAACTGTGATAGTGGCGCTGCGGCGTAGTTGGCAAACAACCAGTTGTGGCTGTCATTGGTTGGACGATTCGACCAAGCGTCCGGGGTTCCCCAGTTACCTGGTTCTCGGTACGGTAGGCCAGTGTTCAATTTCGCCAGCTATTGAAGAATGAAACAGACTATCATGAAAAGTTGAATTGTATGATGATACTTTCACTGATAATGGAAGAGCCCATAGTAGCACATTCGCTGATAGGTGGTAATTACATGCATGCGTATCCATGCATGTCTACTACTGCATCAACGCGTTGATATTGGAGTTTAACATAACGCATTGTGTTAAGAATTCTCTATCGCAAAGTCCAAAGAAGCCATCAAAGCATACCAAAGCACGCATCATTTAGTTTTCGAATTAATTGTCTTTGCACTGGATACGAATAATCTCAAGCTGACCAAGACATTTGCCTTATTCGATGAGCTTAGCTACCAGGAGCCTAAGAGTGAAAATGGCGGCGTAAAATAGTCAGCTTGTAGGCTGTCTGTGCTGTCTGTGCGAATACATACATTTACTATGACTTTGCACAGAAAATCATACCACAATGAAGGTATTACAGAACTATAGCAGGTGGTAATCTCGTAAGAGCCTGACAAGGAGAGTATTGAGCTCTGTGTAGAGCCTCGGTTTGGATATGTTTAATTGCCGGTATCCATAGTAAATCGCATGGGCAACTAACACGGAGAAATCCCCCATACATGTAGATTCACCAATGAGCCAGTGGTAATAATTGAGTCCTGAGAAAGAATCAGTAATCTTATTTTCCCATGCCTATGTAAGCAGCAACTCAGTTGCTTCGCCTAAATAGCCGCCGCAACTGTACGCGTAGATCAATGTTTAGCGGTTGGTCAATACGAAGCACTGGCGTATCGCATCCTGGTCGCATAACGTCACCTCGGCCATCTCACCGTCTCGCCTCAACGCTCCTCTTCTCTCCTCCAACACTTCAATTGTGCAAGACATACTCCTCGATCATCGAACCGCCAAAATGGATGACTTTGCGCGCGGAGACCCCCTAGACCAGCCGTCTTCAGAGCACCCTCACCCTCCGCCTCACGACGAAACCACCCGCCAGTTCTTCCACCACTCCAGCGCCAGGCGCACCAACACCGACACCGTCATCGCCAAAGCGCTGCGGCAGCAGTACCCGAATCTGTCTCTATCCATCGCCCCAGCGACAACATGCAACCTGACAGGCTACGCAGCGAGCGGCCACGCCCAATCAGCGCCATTGCACGACAGCGACGACGACCATGTCCCGGCATCGCTGTCGTGGACCGTCTACCTGCCGCCTGCCAGACGCATGGACGGAGGCCTCGGCGTCGTCGCAAAGGACACGCACTTTGAAAAGTACCTGTACCAGTGGCAGGGCCACGACTTCATCGTCTACCTGGTCAACGGCCGTGATGGCGGCCAGTCGTATCCAACCATCGTTAATTACTATGTGCTCTCGACGAGCGAGGAGCTGGCAACGCAGCTGATTCTTGCGGCTGGGCGATGGACCAGCGACTTGCACGAGGAGATTTGGGTGTTTGACGGAGGCTACTGGGCCAAGAACGCCGAGCTCTACCAGAGTGCCATGAAGGCGTCGTGGGAGAGCGTCATTCTAGATGAGGAGATGAAGAAAGCTCTCATTGAAGATCATCTATCCTTTTTCCGGTCGAGATCCACCTATGACCGGCTCAAAGTGCCCTGGAAGCGAGGCATCATCTATTACGGCCCGCCGGGAAATGGCAAGACCATATCAATCAAGGCGACGATGAATATGCTTTACCATTTGAAGCAGCCGGTGACGACGCTGTATGTACGGTCGCTGAAATCGGTATGTTTTTCTCCTCGCCCCCCTTCCCCTCTTTACTTTGTCTGCAATTTTGCTGTAGCGTGGATGCTTGTACTCGGGTTGAATGTTGGCTGACAAGAACGTTTTAATAATAGTTCTCGGGACCAGAGAGGAGCATTGCTATGGTTTTTGCAAAAGCGAGAGAGTTTGCGCCATGCTATCTCGTCTTCGAAGATCTGGACACCATTATTACAGATGAAGTTCGCAGCTACTTCTTGAACGAGGTAGATGGTCTGAAGAGCAATGACGGCATTTTCATGATTGGAAGCACCAATCATCTTGATCGATTGGATCCCGGCATCGCGGTAAGTTCTATCCACAAAGAAGAGAGAGTAACTTTTGTATTGTTCTCCAAGCTAATGTATTCGGCTTAGAAACGCCCCTCTCGTTTCGACAGAAAGTATCTCTTCCCAGACCCAGACCACGACCAGCGCGTCGCCTACTGCCAGTTTTGGCAAAAGAAACTATCCGACAACAAATCCATCAGCTTCCCCGACAAGCTCTGCAGCGCCATTGCAGACATCACAGACGATTTCAGCTTTGCGTACATGCAAGAGGCGTTTGTAGCGGCTCTGCTTGCTATTGCGCGAAGCGGAGGTGATGATGACGAGGATGATGAGAATAACGAGCAGGATGATGCCATGGTCATGACGGTGGACTTGGCAGAGGACGACTGGGTCCAGGTGTTGGACAAGCCGGCTGAGGATGAGCCGGATTTGGATGAGCTGCCGTTGTGGATTGAGTTGAAGAAACAGGTTGCTATATTGCGGGAGGGCATGGAGGAGCAGAAGAGGGTACAAATGTAATTTTGCTTTCGGTTGTTGGCGAGTAAATCGGGACAGAAGAGGAATTCAGAGAGACAGGACGCTGCAGAAGACTGACAAAATTTAGCAATAGCACGACACGATGATTGGACTCCAAATAAAAGCTTGGGTTTTTTTTCGGTTTAAACGTAGTATACAACAACTAACAGCAAGATCAGAAACTGCCAAAGCTATAATACCTATAAGAATGGTCATAACTAATTAAATACATTGAATCATATCTTACTGTTCCCAGTGTATACTAATTTAGCGAAATGGTGAAACCAAAAGAATAAGAAAGTGTAGTGGTCTGATTGCGCACAGGTCACTGAACTTCTTTTTCCCATACCAACATCATACAACTCAAAACAGAAGAATAGCATCATATATAACAATCGCCGCCCATAGAAGAATATCCAACGAGTAAGAACAGTATAATGCCAATCAGGAGAAGAAATCCGCATGAAAAACCAGTAAATAACAGGGCGAGAGATGAAGAATCCGCTACTACAAGAGCCGTCCGTGTGCATCAGGATAGGAACCTATGTGTAAACCTAAATTAGCTCCAAAAACTTCTCATTCCGGAGCACTTGACTACTTACGTCTCAGGGGAATTCGTTATCTCTTCGAATGCCTGCAGGACATCAAATCCCATGGCCACCAGAGGCTCAAAAGCATCATCAACAACCTGTCGTGAATCACAGCGCATTAGTGCTTGAACATGCTCTTTGCTAAGAAACGTTTGAAAAGAATTGTCTGAAAAGAGTATATCTTACCCAGCTCAGAACAGTCTTGTTTGCCTTGTGGCCCTTGTTCTGTCGAACACCCATCAAAGCAAGACCTTGCAGCACCAACGTCGAAAGCGGAGCCAGGGGCACGATCGGAGCCAAGAGACCACCGATATCTTGCTTGGGAGACACCAAGGGGGGGACGTATCTGGCAAGAGGGCTATTCGGTCTGCTTATAATGATTGTTCCCAACAAATTGCCTGTCGCGTCTTTGGCCCGCACGATGCCGCAAGCTTTACTCTCTTCCAATGCAGCTCGGTACAGTTCGAGAACCTCTGGGTTCGCGTGTGTCCGCACATGATGCATCACAGTATCTCCGCTTTCGACGCCGTAGATAAGGTCAAAGCTAATGTTGGCTCGCTGGATACTCTGAGACAAGCCCTCGGGAGCATACCACGCGCCCAGATCTTGGATAATCATGTTGGTGAGCCTTCGAGGGAACTGCGTGTCCCATCCGCTGTTGCTGAACCATTCCTTTGTCGTCGTTATTTCGATGTCAAGAGGGATACCTAGGAAGAGAGAAGGGAACGATGATCCCAGCTGGACTTTCTTGATGCCTCTCTGTTGAGTCAAGCTCTTCAGCGCGCGGCGATGAAGGGACCGGCCAATCGACAAATTTCGCTTGGTTGGGTCCACAATCAGAGCTCCTAGTATACCCACGTTCTGGATGAAATAAGTAGCGGCAAAGCCGTACAGAGCTTGTGTGCTGCTGTTTCGCACCACGAAATGAGCTTCCTTAATGTTTGGATTGTTGAGCGCAAACGTCTCCGCGCTTGTGGTCTGAAGGTACCGCATGTCCTGGTCACTTGCCCTGTGCACAGCTCGGATGAGGTCGTTCAAGCCGTTCCTATCCCGATGGCTATCGAACTCCTCAACGAGCCAATGTTGTCGGGATTTAAGGACCTTTTTGCTCTTTCGCAGTGTACCTGGCATGGTGCCCACAGGATTGCTGTCTCCAATCAAGGCGCGGACCAGAGCAGCCATGGCGTTCTCTGTAAAGTCGTAGGTGCAGATATAAGTGCCAATGGACTTGTCCATGGCAAAGTCGTATGGTGAGCTCACAGCAACGACAATGAGTTGTTTCTTTTGCCCTCTGCTTCGAAGCATAGAGCACATCATATCAACGTGTTTTGTAAACCCGGCCTGGTAGAGGTTTCTGTTCGCATCTGCGGTGAAGATGACAATACAAGATGCTCTGTTGATAAGATTTTCGTGTACTGGGTGATAATCAAGTCAGTAAACGCTACGCATCAAGGAAGAGCGAAGATTCTTTCTCACCTGGTCTCACCCCGTTGGCCGTGTAACTCGTGTGTAGTAATTTCTCGTTGCGGTATCGTGCCAGGGTTTTTCCAAACTCTCGGAAGACTCCTTCTCCGCTCATAATGGCACTCCTTTCACGACCCTGATGACTCCATTTATCATGATGGGTAGAGATTATAGATCGATCATTCTTTGCTTCGGTTAAGCTTTTAGTTAAAGACGATGCCGGAAGCGGCTTCACCAAAGGGGTGAGTAAAAGCAGCTCCTCGCCAGGATGCATTGAAAAAGATAGTGGTAGCAACTTCTCCTTATCGCGAACAATGGTGATAGAATCATCATAGGCTCGTCTAGATAGTGCAAGGTGAGAGGGTCGAATCTGAGAAAGAAGGTTCACTCCTGGAGGATTCAGCGCCTTTGCCCAAGATGTACAAGTCGATTTGAGATGAAAGATTCTTCGTAGAGAAGTAAAAATTCTTTCCTTGGTAATGATGCCGTTCTCGTAGCCCAGTTTGAGACCTTTGATAGCTTCCAGTTGAACGTCATAGGCGCGGCAGAGCAGTATGATGTCGCATCCAGCCTCCACAGCCATGACAACACCGTTCTGGACTCCAAGATCCTGGCTCAGCGCCTCCATTTCGAGGCATTCTGAGATTGCAACTCCCTTGAAGCCTAATTCGTTACGGAGAAGATCATCGACTACTTGATCTGAAAGACAGGCATGGCTGACATTCATAGAAGGGTTGGAAATGCCACAGCCGCCAACAAACATGGCATCGAGCTTCCCAGAAGAAATGGCGTTTCGAAACGGCACCAATGCACTCAGGCTTAATTCTTCCAGGGTTTGTGTAATGATTGGGACATCGAGATTGGAACCGAGGAAATCAAGGTTTCCATAGGAAGGGAAATGTTTTCCACAGGAAGCGATACCAGCGTCGCGAATGCCGCTCAAGGCTGCGAGTCCATACTGCGAGACTTCTTGGGGGTCATCGCCGGAAGCGCGAACTCCAATGACTTGATATCGCGCATTGTTCAAGACGTCCAGAACCGGGCCAAGCATAAGGTTGACACCACAAGCCGCAATCTCGGTAGCCGTCGCTTTGTTGACTTCGTATGACAGATCCAGGCTGCCCGTCGCGGCAATGGCCATGGCACTGGGGAACTGGCAAACGAAATCTTCATCAAACAGACTGTTGACACCTCCATTCTCCTGGTCTACGGCAATAAGCAGAGGCTGTGGGTGACCAGAGTTCTTGGCAATCATCTGCAGCTCTTGAACGAGCAATGCAGTTTGATGAGCCGCTGGATGGATCGGTTAGCAAGACGTCAGGATCCACCAATAAGAGACATGTAAGTGCAGATGATGTAAATATGTTGAGAGGCTCAAACCCATCAACCACACCAAGTATGGACGGGAATCGTACATTTCAAGTTCTTGGCAGTCAGAATGATAGAGCCAAGATGGTGATCCTCGATGAGGCTTCTGATCTGAGGCGTTACCTGGGTACCATCCCAGCCCATGAGCAGCATCTGCCCAATCGCCCTGATATCGTGTCAACCATTATTCACAAGAGTCCCAGCTGGAGATGAAGCCCGCTACGGCTGAAGAGTGTGATAGCATATGACATAACAAGTCAATATCACTTACCAGTCAAGATTCTGCCATAGCGGATCTAGCTCAAACTTGTCGGCAGAGCCGCTGATGGAGTTGGCCATTATGGATGAGGCGCGGCGAACCAGCTCGGCATCACCTGGACTCGGCTCATAGCCAGCACAGCTGGATGCAAGCGACGATGGCCTCACAACAAGTGACGAGACACTAGGTACAATACTAGGTAATCGTGACCCCTGTCCTGATAGAGGCCAAACTTTCCTCGGTCAAGCGACTATACGATCACGCAACAGGCGCGATACTACGGCGTGAGGTTCCGGTCGCTATGCCTTGGGCCCATATCGAGCAGTCGCTCATGAAGCCTTGTCGCGGGTTGGAAATACGGCTGAACATCGGCTAATTGAGAGATAGATTACGGCACGGGGGCCAAGCTTCTAATCCGCAGCTTACTGCTTGCACCAAATTCATTCCAGCCTGTATCATAGCCGCTAATTCCTTTCGGATCACGACACAACAAATGTGGCAACATCAATGGCCAGAGTGTGGCGCTGGCTGAGGCCACTGCTAGCTGGAGATGGGCGTGCTTGGCAGCGGCTTCGGCGGAGTCGACTCCTCTGATTGACTTTTGCTCCAGAGCCCCAGAGTAGCACGCAGCGCTGTTTTGAACGGTGGCACGGCGCACAAGTCAACGTTACATGCCCCCCGGCGCATTGGATCGCCACCCGCCATGCGATTTTGCTTCATGTTCCTTCATGTAAGTCGGACCCTACGCGCACCTCACCTCACGTAGCAGCAGAACTGGGTACATAAACGGCCATGCACGTACGCGCATCTTGCTTAGAGTGCTGGCATCTGCAGAGGAAAACGGTAGAGAGCACTTATGCATGATAGATGAAAGAAAAGCTACAGAATACGGGAATGTAGGTGTGATTCTAATGCGCAGCACATCTACATGAACTTCGTGAAGTGCCTCTCTTTGCCCGACGGCATCTAAACAGGAAGACAAAAGTGAACCGCAAAGGCAGAATAAAACAGTCAGATATGGCAACAAACTACGTAATAGCGCCTCGCCCATTTTGAAGCGCGCCACCACGTTCATTCCGTACAACGAGGTGACCGTCTTCTGCAAGTCATGCAACTATGTACCGCCCATGTACAGCCATAACGTGCTGAGATCTCGAAATGCGCTGCAACCAGTGGCAACTCCACTGCAAAGGCACATGGCACCGTGACTTTACAACGATAGGCGGACATTTTTTTTTTCTTCTAACGTCTCGCCATCTGCCTTTTTCCCTGTCTACCCGCTCCGTTATGGCGCTTGGTACCATCGGACGCTAATCGGCGTCTTGTCTCGAAAAACTCTATGTACACCTTTACCTAGCCGAACCAAGGGGAGTGTATGTAAGTTTTGTGTTGATGCTATTACCTGTACCCAGGCCACGTTCTCGGGCGTTTTTGAAGCTTGCTGCTTGCTGCTCTGCTATGGAGCCAATATCAAACGGTGCCGGGACATCCAGGCCTACTTCTCTCAGAGCGCTCTTTCTTGAACCCTTCTTTCTGCTGCATCCTTCTTGAAAGAGCTCGAATAAGATATTCTTAACAACATCCTCCTATCAAAGAATTCTTATTGTTGATTACTATTACTATCATCACTAGTCACCTCTTTCTCATTTGAAAAAGAGGCGGCCACTATAGCCATGCCTATAGCACTATCCCCTCCCTTCCGGCCAAGAAATGGCTTGACCAAGTTCACAAACTGCCGCCTTGTGCGCGGAGACAAGCTGGTCCAGGAAGATCTCTGGGTCAGCTCTCTGTCGGGCAAAATCATCAACAGCCAAGCCGCCTTTTTCGACGACCTCGTTCTTCCAGACCAAACCATCGACCTCGGCGGCCGTATCGTCTCGCCGGGCATGATAGACGTGCAGCTCAATGGCGCCTTTGGGTTCAACTTTTCAACACTGCTTGACGACATGTCACAGTACGGCAAGAAGGTCAAGGAGGTGCAGAAGCTCATCGTCAAGACGGGCGTCACATCGTACAATCCCACCATCACCAGCCAGCGGCCAGAACTATATCAGAAGGTGGGTCACCCTGCATATGCTGCTATATATAATACATGTATATACACATACATATACCATTAGTATGTGTATACATATACCAGATTTTGGTGTATGGCTATATGGATGCTGAGGAGTGGTGTATGTGTGGGAGCAAGAGATAATGTGCGCACATGTATCAAGTAATAGACTGACATCGATGCAGGCTCTTCCGTTCTTGGGACCATCAGGACACTTGCAGGAGGCCGAAGATGGGGCCGAGTCGCTCGGCGCGCACTGCGAGGGCCCGTTTCTGAGCCCGACCAAGAACGGCGTGCACAATGTCGACGTCCTGATAGAGGCGCAGACATTCGAGGACCTCGAGGCCTGCTACGGCAAGCATAATCTCCATCCGCGGGCCGAGGGCGAGCAGATCCCCATCAAGTACATCACGGCGGCGCCGGAGCGCGGCCAGATGATGAAGCTGATCCCAGAACTCACCAAGAAGGGCATCATCTACTCGGTGGGACATTCCGAGGCCACATACGAAGATGCATCCGAGGCCGTCGGGCTGGGCGCAACCATGATCACTCACCTGTTCAACGCGATGCGCCCGCTGCACCACCGCAACCCGGGTATCTTTGGAGTCCTGGGCATCGCCGAGAGCCTCCCGCGGCCGTACTTTGGCATCATCGCCGACGGCATTCACCTGCACCCAACCACAATCAAAATCGCCTTCAACGCGCATCCCGACGGATTCATCCTCGTCACCGACGCCATGCACCTGGTGGGATTGCCCGACGGCGCCTATCCGTGGACCAACGGTGACACCACGTGTAACATTGTCAAAGTGGGATCCAAGTTGCTCTTGGAGAACTCGGACACCATTGCCGGCAGGTAAGCAATCAGAACAAAAAATCATTCATGCATCCCAAAAAGAAAAGAAAAAAAAAAGCCCCCAATTCGATATCTGGCCATTGTGTTTTCTCCTTCTAACATTAGTCTCAAAACCCACCAGCTCCATCACCCTCCTCGAATGCGTCAACAACTTCCTGCAATGGACAGGCACCGGAATCCCACACGCGCTCAAGGCGGTAACGGCCACCCCAGCTGCCATGCTGGGCCTGCAGGGCGTCAAGGGATCGCTCGACGCCGGTGCTGACGCTGACCTGGTCATCTTTTCAGAGGCGCAAACTCCGGGGCAGCCCAGCACGCTGGTACTGGACGAGGTGTGGAAGTTTGGCACCAGAGTCCATCGTGCAAGTGCCCTCTAAATCAGAGTAGGTTAGCACGTCGGCAGAAGAGTTAGCAGCGGGGGCCGAGAAAGACTGCAAGATCGTCATATAATCTGCCGAATTGATCGATGCAGAGAGGCTGATGAATGATATGATTATGTTTCAAACAATGCATCTAACAGCTGCAGGAATTGGGGGGTTTTTTTGTCTATCGCTATTTTTGCTCCTACTTGATTTTGATAGAACTTGGAGACGGGGGGTTTTCTTTGGAAATTGCAAGGGCGTCAATATTAGTAAAATTCTCATTTAGGTTGAAGAACATTGGAAAACAACAATAGCCTTAAAAATAAGAATAGTCTGGTATCTATAGAGAGGCATCATTTAGAGCGCGAGCACACATGTATGCAGCATACACCACCGCTATGGATTTGATTTTTTTTGGGAATGGAAACAAGTTGGAATCACGGCCTCTTAGAAATGCTGGGTAATTTACGTAGACGTAGGCATTATGCGTATTACGTCGTGTAATCCTTCTAAGCAAGAGCATACGCACCTAACTATTTGGTACAGCCAAGCGAGCTGACATGTTGCAGATCCTGTTACAGCTCCTGCTTCTGCTTCTATTTTTTGCTTCTTCTTTTCTTCTTTTTGGAATACTTACTTGATCGCCAAAAAGCTATCAGCTGTCAGCTGTCAGCTTGCGCTCCCTCTCGAAATCCCATATCTTTATACTCACACAATCTCCAAGTATACAAGATCTACCCGTGGCCTTGTGATGCCGCTGGTGCGACTCATGACCCCTGGGCGGCATGTGTGGAGGAGCCGAGTATCAATTAGCAAATCCCATCACAACCGCTCCAGACTAGTGCCCATATCCTACGCCTAGGCCTACTAGCACTAGCAGCAAACATCTGCGCAGGGAATGTCCCATGGGGAGAAAAATGGCGCCAGAACATGATACCAGCGCTTGTAGTGGTACCTGTACTTGTAGAAAAGAGCGGCGAGCCGACCAACCGCAGGGTCTAGTGCCGACCCCAGACTTTTGGGCTGGCTCGGCGAGAAGCTCAGAAACGCATGATTTCGGAAGCCGGCCGTCGAGCTCTCGGTATAACTTCTTTACAAGCCCTGTGTCCTGTGTCCTTGTCAATTACCTAGGTAATTTCGGGATCAGGAATACACCGTCAGATACCGAATAGATAGCATGTCCGATACACGCAGATAGCACTGAGATTGCAGAGATAGCAGTGGATACGGATGGATGCTGGCACGTTGATAGCTGCGAGATAACCAGCCGATGACAGATATCGGAACGTTCCAGCGTTCAGAAAATGGCTATCAAACGCGGCCAGCACGTTTTCTGCCCTCCACCAAACATCGATGCCTCCCGCTCAGCCGACGGACGAACGACTGTCGAACATGCCCAGCAGCCTCGAGCTGATGTCACCAAGCAACGTCAACTCGAGCCAAAAGAACTCGCATCAATCCACAACCTCCTCTTTTCTGGGCTTCTGCAGTGCGACGGCTCTAGCGACCGTAGTGGCAAAGGGCGGGTACATGTAGCCACTAGCAAACCTCCAGTTTACCCCAAAATGCTATCCCCCGGCTTTTCTATTTGTCTACATGTTGCTCCCCTTCACGTCTTGTCTCTCTCACTGAGCCCCCCAGCCCGCGTGCGCCATGGACCCCCTCCACTCTCCACCCGCTGGACCCAATCGCAGCCAGCAGCTGAAAACGGCCGGTGTCAAAAAGTCTGGGCCGGTGCAGCGCTTGGAGTGCTGAATAGGCAGTCGAGTCCCTCATCAAGAAAAAGTTTTGAGTGCGAGCGCGCGAGAGAGAGCCAGAAGCCGCCGCATGAGATTTAGGGGACCACCCACACCCGCCGCCTTAGATTGAGCACACACACCCTAGCACTTCGGGCAGTTAGAAGGCCTAGTGCGCTGTAGCAGGCCTACAAGTAGCGCTCCCCGTACCTGTACCTGTGCGGCACAGGCCCTCAGCACGGCTCAGCAGGACAAGGCAAGGCTCTGTTTCGGTCCTATCGGGACGGCTGTCCCGTGCCTGGAACCCCATATCTTCCCATTTTCCATTTGCTCTGCATCTGCGCTGCATCTGTCCTCGAGAACCGTAGCTGCACCAATCAGTCTCTCTGCCAGCGAGGGGCGTCATCGTCGCTAACCGCTGACTTGCTTCTTTTTGTGAGACGCAGACTTCAGGCCTCTCTGGGCGCCTCTTCATCTCTCCGCCCTCTGCAGTCCTTCACATTCTCTCTCAGAGCTTCGCCGCGACTGCTGCAGACACGACCACTGCGCCGAACCCAGCGTGCCTCGATGCCGAAGTGGTGCTGGGCTGGATGATGCCATGGCTGCCTTCAACTCCATGCCGGCGATGTCTGCTGCCTCTGCGGTGCCCAGCGATGCGATGGGACTAAACCACGGGCCGCCTCAGTCCATGAACATTGACTCGTTTGATCCCGAGCTCAACTTTCACGAGTCTCTGCTGTATGTGCCGTCTCCCTCGTTCCCCTGGCCTCGGCTACAGCCAGGACAGTTGCATTACTCACCTCCCCCCTCCCTTCACCCCTAATGGAATATTCGCCACTGACTCCTCAGCAACACGTATAGTGATGGCAGTGCGCTACCACCTCTCCCTTTTACGCCCTCTTATGAATTCGAAAACTTTGTCACAACTTTTGAAGATCCATTTTCTTACTCGTCTCGCCCGTTCGAGCCCATCTCCAACCAGGATGTCGCGATTGACGAGTCATCTCCCCAGGAGCTGGACAACAAGCTCTTGGGATTCTCTGACCCGATTATGCACGCGAGCGTAGTGGATGAAGCGGGGAGTTTTACAGACCTGGACATGACGGCCGAGCTTTACGGCATGTTCTTTGTCGCTGAAGATGTGTTTGGTGGGGAGAATTCGGGTCGTCCGTTAGAGTTGACGTGTTATCGTCGCAACCTTTGGCAGTGCTCTGGACAGATTACTTTGCCGAGGACCCTGAACAATGTCATGGACGAACAAGGCCAGCATATTGCCATCACAGAACTGTCTGCATCTATTACAGGCATAGAATCGATTGAAGGAAAACCCGCCGAAATCATCTCGATCCCATGGAAAGGCGCAAACCCTCAACTGGAGGAGACCAAAGTCGCGGGTCCTCCCCCTAGCATGACCCTAGATCTAAGCATTGGCCGAGAAATTGATGCCAACAGAGTCTCTCTGCCTATATCCTGGAAGAGATTACAATTTAAACATGCCACGGCCAACAACGGCCGGCGAAAGGGGCTGCAACAGCATTACCTAGTACAGATCAACCTGCTGGGCAAGACCAAGACGGGCGACTACATCAAGATCGCCGAGATACAATCTGGCCCAGTCATTGTTCGTGGGCGAAGCCCGCGCAATTTCGATAGTAGAAAGGACGTACACCTTACCAGCGACAAGAAGGTGGAGAGAAGAAACACAAGCAGCACTGATAATCCTACACCAAAGATGGAGCGGGATAACCTTATGGCTTCCTTGCCTAAATATTCATCAGTAAGTGACAACTTTATGACAAACGCGGATCATACAAATGGCGCCGCGGTACACTTTTCTTTTGCTACAATAGAGACTGACTCTTGGTGTTTCTAGTCAAATGGAAGCGAATGGGCTACGCCACAAGCTGTGCCGCAACCCAACCAGAGCCCGCACCCAGCGAAGCGGATGGCTCTTTCTCCTACAGTCTCCCTCCCGCCAGTTCCGGCCTGGACGGTGGAAAACCCCACGGGGAAGAATCCTCCTCCGGGCCACCGGAACTCCTTCTCACGGCCGCCCAATCCCACGGCCCCCATTACGCTGTCTCTATCAGAAGACGAAAAGAGCCCCAACCGATCAAGCGCTGAGCTTCAGAGCCCGCAGCTGTCCAAGGCTTACCCAGCGAACGGCCAAAATGCCAGCAACAGTCCAGCTGAAGAGGCAGATCCGCTCTACGAATACTTTCCTTTGAGCGTGGACGACTGGTAAGATCTCAGATATCCAAATCCTTTCTTACTTCTACAACAAGAAGATTAACTCGGTACCTATAGGATGCCACCGGTAGATGCTGTTTACAGGCCGCACATAGTTCATCACACGATTGCCCCACCAGAATTCAAAGCTCAGCAGATAGGCCGTAAAGTCAAACGGTACTTTACCGCTGATTAGAGATTTCGGTGTTTGGCTGTGCATAGCATTCTCATAACGAGTGCCCACCAACTATGGCGAATATTTTCTCTTTACTGAGAACATCTTTTTAACGAAATCACGAAGCCTCCATCCAACGGATCGCAGCGTTTCATTGTATCATATAGTGCGGATATCCCCTTCCCGTCTGCGCCGGTAAAGAACCCGTGCGTATTCGAGGGATGTTATTTGTTTGAATTTCTTCAGGTCGTGGGGTCTTTTATTATTATTCAACAATTATGCGACGACATGACTGGGACAGCAGGGACTTTTATACCCAGGGGCTCTTTCTGGTTCTTGTGCTTTTTTATTCGGTTCTATTGTCATTTATTCGATTTCGATTGTGGAGGATGTCGTAGTTTTAAGTCGCGGGGGAGAGCAAGATAAAGTAAAACCATTCGTTGAAAGTTATTCGATGTTGGCTTTCATATTTAGTAAAATGACAAGGTGCCTGCCTATCGTTGAAAGGCCGGCCGTGTATCTCACTAAACGCCTCTATGAGTGCCATGTTTGCCTTTGCCGAAAGTGTGACCATAAAGTCTCATGACGACAGGGAAGTCTAAGCTGCCGTAAAGACGTAAACTCTTGATTTGTAGTAGTCGAATGGACCGGGGAGAGATGTTGGCATATTGTATATGGAATATCGCGTGTGTCCTGCGTGTAAGTGCCTAAAAACATGAAAAACAACGCGAAGGGAAGAGAATAGCCAAAGAGCAGAATAAGTGTCAAAGGAAGGAAAGGTAAAGGTAACACGCAGATGCAAATTTTATATAGCACCTGACAACAAAGCCCCCGAAAATCACACCATTGCCATCACGTCTTGTCCACAAGGGTAGCCGATCACGCCAGGGGAGGATGAAATGAATTATTGTTGAATTGAGGCAGACAAGGCGTGAAAAGACAAGGGAGGCGTATAAGAGAAAAAGAACGTACATGAATCGTGTATAAAGGGCATGCTCATATGCGATGAAACGTAGCTGTCGTTTAAGAAGATTGAACTCCATTGAATTTAGGTGGCACTAGGCGGTCCAGTTTTTTTATTTGCAGCGTGCCTTAGCTCCCGGTCAGCGTCTCGGGCAATTAATGGATGCATCCGTGCCTTGGAGAGTTGTATCTCTCTTGGTGTATCTTCTTTTATATGACTTAATAACTTTTTTTTGTCTTCCGTTTGGGCTTGTGCCTGCGCTAATATCGACATCGGAAGATGAGAATGGCATGATCCGAGAATGCCTGCAAGCAATGGCAGGGTAGTATGCACCTGGATGAACGGAAGGCCCTTTTCTTTCTACATTTACTTTCGCGCTCCGGGATGACTGGAGGAAGTAACCAAACTGGGTTGAAATAACAATGAAAAAACAAACATACCATCTTTGTACCGTTGCTTGTGCGTCGTACTGCAGATGAGATATCCAGATGATTGCTTACACGTACTTACATGTGGATTTTTGCGAGCTCTGGTTCGCGGGACGAATTGAGCGGCGATCCTAGCGCTTCATCCTAATGCTACTACAATGATACACATGACAGAATTGTCGGGCTTCAGTGTCGTATCGGCAAATGATACTACAGTATAGCTTTGTTCTCTTTGAGAAAGAAAAAGATGATGTCTTTTTTTCCTAGCCGAGTGGTTGTAGTTGCAGTCGTATTACGCAGTACTACCAAGCATGACCATCATCGTGTCTCGGATGGACGGCAGTCAAAGGGCATTGTATCCACAATTTCGAACCCTGTATGATTCGGCATATTTCGCTAGGGCGATGTGATTCTTTTGGCTGAGAAAAACAAAGAGTCGAGATCGATATTCACAGTGGAAGATTGAAACAGATGGCAAGAAGACAATGTATGGATTGTAAGCTTACAAGTAACGTAACAGCAATTTGCGTACTATGCTCAGTGAAACTTTTACGGCGGCGGCGAAAGTGTTCCAGACCACAGACAATTTTGAAGAAAAATCACGACATTCTTGGAGGATATCCATGGTTTCTTCACTACCCAAATGGGTAGAGCATGCTGGCGTCATTCCGTTGTATATTGGCCAACACATCTAAGAACTTGAAGGGGTGGCATTCAGCGGGTTTACAAGCCTTCTCATAACAAGTGCTTACAGGTTGAGGGGCCAGGAATACAGAGATTCTGACCCAATTTGACTTGCGGCTGAAAATCGTCCAACATGTTCACAGCATTTTTAACCTTCCCTGGGCTTTGCAGGGTGCATACGAACTGTTCCAAGACTTCTTCACAGCACTTTTAGCATTCATTGCACCTAATCATAAAGATTCCACAAAGCAAGGTACGCAAACAGATTTTCATCCTCCGAATTTCTGTTTTACATACACAAAAAAGAAGGGTTAGAATATTTCTCAAATACTCCCAACCCGCCACTCTCTTTGATGCACATGTTTCTAGAAACGAGCTTAGCATTTGTAGCCTTCTCTTTCCCTTCACCCCCACCTATATCAGTATAACCAACAGGATATGTAAATGGGGGAACATGGCCTTTGACGTATCTACATAGCGCCATCTACAACAGAAAAAGAACAATTTTAAGCTTGTATTTATCCTCTCTCTCGGAACTGCATTCCGTATCACTGTCATAGTAGCAGACCGTAATGGATGGGAGGGGCGTTTCCCTCGTCCATGTAGCCCTTTATGAGCTCTATGGTTACTGATGGTTAGGTAGCCAAGATCAGACACCAAGACGTCAAGACGTCAGCCTACGCCCATAATACAGAGCTCTTTCACCCGTTTCACATTACCCAATACTTTGCTCCAATTTTACGCAAAAGTATCTTGAAAGTATTTCCGTAATAATTGAGGCCTGCATATTCATGACGTGCATGTCTTGTCCGTTAGGCAAAAGTCCGACATACGCTCCACCCTAGAGCTCACTGACGACAAATGTTTAAGGCAAAAAGATCCAAAAGAAAATCAAGGAAAGCAAATGATCTCATCTTAGAGAGGCATCGTGGCAAATGGTTAACAATTTCAATCATTCACTCTTGTCATTTTACAATTCTTGTTTTTGCTATCCCTTTTTTGTATTTTTTTTCTCATAGTCATTCTGCGTGGTATACAAATACATCATTTCAATACTCCTAAAGTCATGCCCAAAAAAAGTAACGTCTAAGGTTCCTATGTTGAAAACGAGAGAATAAAGGCAAAAATCAAAGCGAGAGCCAACCCAATTCTAAAACTCCATTCCCTAATTTTCACGTCTAAGCAGTAATGGCGCTCTGAACAGCCTGCTGCTCAGGGTTGGGAGTCAGCCGGTCGGTCAGGTGGGGCTCAGGGATGCGGGAGGCCATGCGGTCCGGCACCAGATCCGGCGACACGGAGCGGATGGGGTACTCGGTAGCCGGAGTGGCCCGGAGGAGGCGAGAGGTGGTGGGCTGGGGAGCGTGGATGGTGGGAGAGGCAACCTCCTCGATGGTGGTCTGGGGGATGGGGCCGTTGCCGGTGCGGACCTTGGAGGGCAGGATCTGCTCGAATCCAGCCTCCTGGGCAACCTTTTCAATGCTCTTGAAGTACTGTAGCAGTCAAAGTTAGTATATGCTGTATTAAATTCGTGGAGTCTTCTTGCTTACCTTGACAGTCTTGACCTTGAGCTCGGCAGTGGCATCCTCATCGACCACAATCATGGGGTGAGGGTGAAGCTGCAAGCTGGACAGCGTCCACATGTGGTTGACGCCCTCTTCAATGCATTTCTGCAGAGCAAGCGACTTGCGCTGGCCCAGGATAATGACAACGACCTCTCTGGCCTCGAGGACGGTCTGGACACCAACAGTCAGGGCCATGCGAGGCACCTTGCTGATGTCGTGGTCAAAGAAGCGCGAGTTGGCAAGAATGGTGTCATAGGCCAGAGTCTTGACACGGGTGCGGCTGGCCAAGCTGGAGCCGGGCTCGTTGAAGGCAATGTGGCCGTCCTCGCCGATGCCAGCAAGGAACAGGTCAATGCCGCCAGCCTTCTTGATGGCATCTTCGTAGGCAACGCACTCGGCCTCCAGGTTGGGCGCATTGCCGTTGAGAATGTGGACGTTGGAAGGGTGGATGTTTACGTGGGAGAAGAAGTGCTTCCACATGAAGGTGTGGTAAGACTCGGCGTGGTCGCGGGGGATGCCCACGTACTCATCCATGTTGAAGGTGATGACATTCTCAAATGAGACCTGATATGGTTCATCGCCATTAGCTCACTTGTTGGATACGAAAGGTGAGAGATATCGCGCTTTCTGCTTACCAGGCCGGCCTTGTACTTTTGCACCAAGACCTTGTAAACGCCTAGAGGGCTGGAGCCAGTGGGCAGGCCGAGCACGAAAGGGTTCTCGGCGCTGGGGTGGAAGGTGTTGATGCGGTTGATGATGTAGTTGGCGACATACTCGCTGGCACCATCGGAGCCGTCACGGATGATCAAACGCATGGTGAAGGCTGTGAGAGAAGAGGACTAGTGTGGGGGAAATAGAGATGGAGGCAACAAGATGTATGAGAGAGATATTGGATATACAGCCCCGGAAGTTCGGAGAGAGAGGAAATGGGAGAGAAAGGTGATGGAGGAGACGATGATATCACAAGAAGATGGTGAGAATAATACTCTTTGAGTTCTTTACAGAGAAGAGAGAAGAAGAAAAAGAAGGAAACTTTTTTTTCAGGAAGAGCAGGAAATCGGCTCCATGGCTTAAGAGCCCAGCTTGTATGAGGGGAGGAGGGGCCCTCGACTGCAACAAACGAAACGACACACCCCCCGAGGTTCCTGAATCGGAAGAGGCGCTTAGAGACAATGAGTGACATAACAAGAACTGCCGCTGCTACAAGCTTGGGTGGTGCTACGACTGCTACATACCGGCGGCTGTCTCTCCCCAGACGCCACGAGCAACGATAGGAAAAGCATCGCTGGCTCCGTGAAGCACCAAAAAAAACGGGACGGAGACTGCGGGAAAAGCAAAAAAAGTGTCGAGCATGTACCGCACTAACATGAAACCCAAGATCGAAAGTTGCAGCGGCACGGCGGGCAGCCAGTAGTGCGTGCAGGACGGCCCTAGAGGGGGATCCCATGTGAGCTGTTCCGAGAATGCTAGTGGGCAGCGGCCATTGCAGGTGTGTAGAGATTTTCTTCTTTTGCCTCTGGGTTTCGATGGAACGTCACTGCATGCTTCCATCGGTTGCGCGCGCCACTTCTTGAGGGGTCCCCGTCAACTAAAGACACCAGAACAAACAAGTCCGCTCCAACGGGCTGGTGGGACCAGCAGCTGGAGAAAATTCCAGTGCACAAAGCCGGGCCTGTTTCTCCACTGCGGCGTGTCTTTGATGGGGTCCCTGGAGCAATCATATGTCCAGAAAAAGCTTATGTACACTCCGTTACCTCTAAGAGAAACCGTTCGTTGCATTGTGCATTGGAAACGGAGGATGCCGGTGACGTCTAATACGGGTATTGCTTTTGTCTTCAATAAGCAACATCACTCATACTCATACTAGTAGTATTCCCTGTCTTATGCTAGGGCAGCCAATCATCAAGCTGGAGCGCCGATGGAGCAGTGCAGAGTGTAATATTTACTCCGTCGCGCATCTTTAATCAGCTCCAAAGGCCTCATGTCTCATCCAAAGTGGCAACTGCCGTGGCCGGGTCAGCAGTTCGTAACACAAACGACTATCCTGTCTTGCCTGTACTCCAGCAAGAGGGTTAAGTGGCCAAGTGGCCTAAGCGATTACATGCAAGGTGGCACCGATAAGCTTGGATCAGATAATGAGGGTCAGTCTCCTGTGGCCGATTAGCGGCTTTCCGAGCCTGGCGAAATGATGTTGATTCAGCCTCGCTGGCTTGTGCATCTTATTCGTCTCTTGCCATGGCTCCCGCAATCGCTTTAACGTTCCAGGCAGATCGAGTCCCCATGGCCATGGCAACCTACGCGATATCCAACACGGGCCAATCGTTTATGACTTTGACCCCAGCCTGTCGTGCGACTCGTCTCCTGCTTGCCAGTTGCTTTGCATGCTATTGCTCCATCGTGGCGCCAACGGTGTCTCAGGTCATCTCACCATCGTGAACCCTCGTCACGTTGACAGCTGCCCACGACTCGCGTATTCTGTCCCATTCTTTTTCTACTGTTGGATATTCACCGTTGCTGTATGATCATGCCATGCATCACTGCTGAAGACCCCGAAGCAACCTTGGCGTCCGCAAAGTGAACTGTAACAAAGGGATCGATGATGGGGGCCGTCGTATTGGCGGGTAACACCCATTGTCAAGATATGTCGTTGGTTTGCAATTCTGCGACGCCGACTGAGCTCTAGATCCAGCCAGGCTAAAAGTGTGTCATTTGAGCTTTGACCTGGCCACTGAATCTGTTAGCCGGGAAACTACACAATGATATTGATGATACGGCACTCGTACGTACTGGAATAGTGTCATCGTGGCCAATTGTTTTTGCCCAGACATGCCAGTAGGAGTAAGCGCTTCATGGGCTCCCGTGGACGAGGGTTAAGCGATCTTATGAATGCACAGATGGCCTCGGACATAGTACACTGCTACTCTGCACGTTCGGAGTATACTAATATAGTAGGAGCAATTGCGATAAACGCGCTTATCTAGGACGCACCATGCTCAGATAGCCAAATTGTTCCTAGTGGTAGTATTCAGGGCAGTTAGATGAAGTGGCATCTTGCATTCTATCCAGCACAACTCCCCTTATCTCGCTATCTCTGCCCAGGTCCGCATAAATGAAGAGACAGGGCTGGTCCGACCCTGCAGTGACGATATAGGAAGGCGTTTGCAGGAATAAAGTTGGACTGTTTCGAGATCGAGGCTTAGCGTCTGCACCGCGGTCTGTGGGAGAGAGCTAGCTTTGTGATGCGTATACCACTTGCTGTTGTTGGACTTGGAAGCCGCATATTGGTAGGCTAGGAGATGATCACGAGCGCGAGTTGACGGAGAATCCTACTTGATCCATGGCATTCTGATTGACAATGCATCTTTTCGCCGCACGGGGCACTCGTACCCAGATAACTACTGACTGTACGGAGACTCGAAGTATGCGATGAATAGCAATTCAAACCATCTACAGCTATCAGCGAGCAACAATCTCCCACCGTGGCGTTTTCTCGCGGGGTTGAATATATGCTGCTAGCATCATTGACAGCTTCAACATCTCTTGGCTGACCCTCAAAGAAAGCCAGCCTTCTATATGGGGGGAATACTTGGCCCAAGCCATTGGCATAGCGCGCGCAATCAAAGACATGGCTTACTACTGAGCACTAGAGGCAATGGCAGATAATTTGGAGATTCGATATGGAGACTTGGAGAGCGTTTGGAGAGCGCGCGCAACCTACGGGGGCGTTGCGCCACAGAGATTTGCGGCTTAGCGGTGCCACCCATTAAACGCAGCGTAGCACGACGATGGAGTTACTGTATGAATTAGGCTTGTCGATTGCTATAATTACAACCGAGTAACCTATCAGGTTGCGTACTATCGCAGCGATATAGACCAATCTTGAGGGTTGTAGTATGTCGTATCAAAGCTGTCATGCACACAATTGGAAGCTAGAGTGGTATGCACAAGTAGTACCAGGCACTGCTTGCTCCAGCAGGGGTCTGTCGGAGCTAAACTGCTGGCTATCGGGGGCCCTGTACCTCCCGAGGAAGGCAGGCAAAAACAATCGTGATTTCTCGTATCCAGCAGCATCAAATGACTGGCCGCCGCAGCCTTGTTGCATCAAACAAACACCTGCCTGCAGCATCTTGATGCAATTTCAATTTCAGTTCCAGCCAACAGGTTACCACCGCTGCACCTCCACAGCCGCTGGACCCAATGGCAAAATTTCCCGGCCAGCGGGGCAGGGCCCCCCTGTCCATCCCGCTCCTTAGTCGCCGTCAACATTGAACCCTCCACGCTACCAGCGCTCCACCGCAACGTTACAACACCAAAAACCTCTTCACCACTTCGTCTCGTTTTTTTCTGGAGCTCTTCCTCGTCCAGCGATTGTGCTGTGCCTATTGCCCGCTGCTTTGCAAGATGAGGCGCCACTCCAGCTGCCCATCGTCGCCTCTCCACCCGCTAGCGACCGTCCCCCTGGACTCCCTTCGCTGCGCGCGCCCCTGGTTCTGATTCAGTTGCCTGCCCTCCTTTCTTCGAGAACCCCTTCGACCGGCAATCTTGGCGCAGCTGGCTGGTCGCATGCGCTGCTGTGCCAGATACGGGGAAGAAAATATGGAGTACATGCGCTGCTGCGTTGTTGTTCACTTGCTTCGTATTGCTGCTTCGCCATTGCAGTGCGATACCACTGCTCGCATCGCTGGCTTCTCACTCCGGCGGCCGATGTGACCCCCATCCCACACGATAGTATTTTCTAGCTTTTTTTTTTTTTTTTTTGTCTTCCTCTTCTACTGGCTTCTTCCTCACCATTTGCTGCTTTGCACTCCATCCAGCGACCTATCCTTGAGCCAATCGACAACGACTCCACTCTGCCGTGCGACGTTGAGGACCTATTCTGGGGCCTGTGCATGACCGCGAAAAAGAAGCTCTCTCGGCAGTCCTTCTCCAAGGTGATAGCCCGCCGCTGAGCTCCATCCGGCACCTCGGATCAACCCTCTCGTCGCGCAACGCGGACTAGGCCCTGTAACCTTTGGACACACGCCGTGCTGACTGACCTGTTACCTGCCTGGCATACATTACATTGGCAAGGACCGCTAGCCGTCGAGCTGGTTACCTGTCTCTCACGCCGTTGTTGTGGCTGTCCCAGCCCTGCCATTCGCTGGTCCGTCTCAGCAAGCCAGCACGCATCCCGCAGCCGTCGGACTACAAGTATACATCTGCACGGAGTACTCCGTATCCAACGCTCGACTCGGCCGGACAACCGCATCTCGTTGTTCCCCATACGACCCTCTCGACCCTCTTTCCTTCTCCCCATTCCCAGCTGTGAGGTGGCCGTCGCCCGAGATTGCATCAGCACGGGGCAGGTTCCATTTCCTCCTCCATCACCGCTGCCTTGGAGCCTCTCCTGCACTCTCTTTCTGCCTTCTCGGTTCTGCCCCAGGTCCACCAGTCCCGTGTCCAGAGTCGTGCCTGTCGATCGTGTCTTGTCTTTGGCTCTGCCACTTTGCCCTCCTACGACGTCGCTTTCTCATCCTTGCGAGACATAGTACAGTTTTTCGGCGCTTCTTTTGCCGCGATCCTACCACCACCATCTCACCCTCGTTTACCTAGAGACTCTCTTACTTTCTTTATTACCTAAAGCTGGATACTCCTTTATATCAGCCTCATCTCGCCCTAGTCTCATCCTAGATCCTATTTCTTTCGGCTACTTCTTCCTTCTTTGCAACCTTCTATTATCGGCTTGTGTTTGTTTAATCCAAATCAGCAATGACACAATTCCGGAAAGCATTCATGGCCGCCATCGTGAAGAGTCTGCTGCGAGGCAAGACTCTGATACAGGCCATCCTATCCTACTGGTTATCAGGAAACAAGAAGAGCAAAGAAACCGGCACACAGAAGAAGACTCTCCAGCAGTTCCTAAAGGATGCCGAGGCCGCCCTCGTCGGCCCCATCAGCGGCGATGGCCTGCAGGAGCTGTCCGTCAAGTTAAAACAGCAGATTCTCGACGCACTCCAGGCAGATGTGCAGTGCATGCTTCCCTCATACAGCCACCAGTTGCCAGTGGGCTCCGAATATGGGCAGTTTTTGGCCTTGGATGTGGGAGGATCGACGCTGCGGGTTGCCCTGGTCGAGTTACGAGGACGGGAAAAGGGTTCTGAAAATGCCACGGAGATTGTGAGCATGCAAAATTACCGCATCACCAAGGAGGTCAAGGATTTGGAGGGAATCGCCTTTTTTGAGTGGATGGCTGCGCGTATTACTGAGACGATCCAAACCACCCTCAACAGAGAGCACAGTGTCGAAAAGCCGCTGCCGGTTTCGATGGCCTGGAGCTTTCCTATCGAGTATGTATCCCTATCTTCAAGCTACGGCTGGTACCTTTTTTGCCTCTATCCGTATTTGTTTTCAAAACTGACGACCAAATAGTCAAACTTCCTTAGGTGGTGGCAAGCTTGCACCCATGGGCAAGGGCTTCTTGGCCGATGTTGGTCTTGTTGGACAAGATTTGGGAGACATCGTTAGGACCGCATGCAAAAATCAGAATCTCAACGTCGAGCTCAAGGCGATCCTCAACGACTCGAGTGCCTGCCTCCTATCACGAGCTTACTCCCATTCCTCGACCAGATTTGGCCTCATTTTGGGTACCGGTGTCAACATCGCTGCCTACCTGCCCGTCTCAGCCATCAGCCGATCAAAATTCGGCGAGAGACCAGCGGGCTGGTTCGATGAAGCATCTCACGTCATCGTCAACACGGAGCTCGGCATGTTTGGATCCAAAATCCTGCCCTTGACTCGATGGGACCGCCAGCTCAGTAAGGAACATCCTAGACCCGACTTCCAGCCCTTAGAGTACCTGACCAGCGGCATGTACCTCGGCGAGATTGTTCGTTTGATCTTAATAGATGCTATTCAGACGACTGGCTTCATGGGTGGCGTCGTTCCTCCCTCCCTGACTGAGCTTTATTCTTTGGGCACTGAAACCATCTCAACGATCGAGGGGTAAGTTATCATTCTGAGATAATCCTTGGCTTGGAACAGAGATGACTAACATCTTGACTATTTAGTGATACCACTGCCGACCTATCACAGGCTATCAGCTGCTTCTCTGAAAAGCACCCTTCATCCCAAGCTCCTAGCATCATTGATATGAGCGCCATCAAGGCAATTGCGTCTTTCGTTTCAGTACGATCAAGCGCACTCATCGCTTCCGCTGTGTATGCTCTTTGGGATATCCGTCAGGAGGGCGACCAAAAACTGCTCATCACTCTCCCTGAATCCTCTCCTCTTCGAACCACGGTTGAAGAGGATCTTAACATGGAGAAAACTACCGTTGCATTCAATGGTAGTGTCATTGAGCAGTACCCTGGATATTTGGCCAGTTGCCAACGATACATTAGCGAGTTGTTGGAAAGCAAGCCATCTGGCGAAAACAAGTCCATTGAGCTTGTTTCTGCCAAAGAGAGCTCATTAACAGGAGCTGCTGTGGCCCTGGCTTGCTTGGACTCATAGGAGGAGGGTTCAAAGCAATACCAACAACAAAAAACGGCACCTTAAACTTCCTTTTACGTCTTCGTTTAAGAGAAACTTTTGAGTACATGGCTGTGTGCAAGGTAATGATACCTGGGTTGATGCGTTATGGTTTTTACTTATTCATTATTTTTTGGGATATATGGGGTATGCGTGGGTGGTGCATACGTTAGAGGCGCAGGTTTCAGCATTGCTTCTTTCTTCGGCGCTTTTGCCTGTCTTCTTCAACCCTTCTTTTCTGTTTTTCTTTTCTCGGATGTATGTTTCCCATCTATTGTAATTTCCTCATTATTACCATACATGTTTTTATTTGTTTTGTGGGCGATGGTTACAGATTTGGAGCATTTGGTGGTGCGCTGCTGCAAAGAGCGAATGTTGCGTCATATGGGTTCAAACAGCAACAGGTGTATATAAGCATTGTATGTCTTGGATCAGAAGAAAAAGCGTTACACTCCTTGGAAGTCTATAATTTACTATATTATTCTGTTCAATTTTGCTTTTTTGTGAGCTAGAGCGCTTAATAAGAAGTCTTAGAAACAGCTACAGCTACAGCATCATAAACTTGAAGTTTCCCCAAGTTCGCGTATCGCAAGTATCGCAAGTATCGATACCCGCGAAATGCCCCTCAATGACCTGGTCTGAAAAGTCTAGGTACCGGCCGCCACGGTCATGTGACAGCCTGCCTTCTTCGCGTAAAGAGCCTGAGGAGCGCGTCTGGCCACAAAGAAAGAAAGAGCTAAGCCGCGTGCCGTACCTGCCTTTGGCTACGTCAATATTCACCCTTGTTCTCTTTTTTTCTGATGCGCTCAGCTCCCCTTTTCTTTGTTCAGACTGCAATTTAGAGATTGCTTTTCGCAAGCTACTACGGATACTGATACGAAAAAGGAAGAGAAGAAGTTGAAAGTGTCATAATATCAACGCAACGGTTACACACCTGCAAAGACACGGCTTGTGTTGGAGACATCACACATCCTTCCCACCATGGCTGATGCCTCCGGCATATTCAGCGAATGCGCCATCGCATTCGTGCCCAGCGCTTCGCTGCCTCCAAAGCTAATCAGCAGTGTGCGTGCTCCATCTATAACTCGCAAAAACAAGAGACTTTCGCATCTGACCCTTGACCTCTACAGCTCCAAGCCATTCTGACAGAACACGGCGCCACGGCGGTCGACTATCGACGCGATGGATCCCTCCCGATTGAACGAGTCAGCCACATCATCTCCAACACGATTGATTTCCCGCAGTACATCGAGTCGCAGGCGTTCATGATCCCCGTTGTGTCAACGCAGTGGATCACCGTCTCAATATCTCGGCGGAGGCAAGCTCAAGTGCGGCCCTTCTCGCCTGATCCACGCATGATTTTCTCAGAGGTCATGGTTACATGTGCGGACATACCACCGATGGATAAGGAGAGCATCCTAGGAGCAACCATGGCGCTGGGCGGACAAGAGTCCAAGGATGCAGGCAAGTTGACGACGCACATTTGTGCGCTCTCCATGGACCATCCCAAGGTTGTCAGTGCGCTGGAGAAGAATTGGAAGGGCAAAATTGTATTGCCCCACTGGTAAGTATCTATATCACTTGGCAGACATGCATACTCGTTCTGTTGGTTCGAATACTAAACTGACAAACTTGGCTTTTAGGTTCGATGACTGCTTTAAGCTGGGAAAGAGAATCGACGAAGGACCCTACCTGCTTCCCGAACCCGAGATTCTGAAAAAGGGCCCCGATGAGGACCTCGATATTCCATCGAATAATAACCTGATCGGAGCCTCATCAGCCAATCCTGAGTTCATATCTCTATCCGACGGAACCTCTGCCAGACCACCCGTTACTGTCTTCCAAGACAAGAAAATCTTGCTCGGAGCGGATTTGAAAATCACCGGTCGTCTCGAGAATGCCTTGAAAGACATCATTATCTATGGCGGCGGCCGGCTAGTGCAAGACGTCGATGACTGCGACACGTTGATCTGTCAGTATCGGGATGGCGAGCAGTACGTGCGGGCCTCTCAATCGTGCAAAGAGGTTGCCAATTTGTCTTGGCTCTATTTCCTCATTGCTCATAATGAATGGACGTCGCCTCTAAATCGATTGCTTCACTATCCCATTCCTAAGAATGGAATCCCGGGCTTCAAGGATATGCGCATCACCGTATCCAACTATGGTGGTGAGGCACGCATATATCTTGAGAACCTCATCAAGGCGTGCGGTGCCGAGTTCACCAAGACGATGAAGGCGGACAACACCCATCTCATTACAGCCCGCAACTCTAGCGAGAAGTGCAAAGCTGCTCCTGAATGGGGTATCACCGTTGTCAACCACCTCTGGATCGAAGAGAGCTATGCGAAGTGCGAGATCCAGCCGGTCAATGTGAAGAAGTATAATCACTTCCCCATTCGAACAAACTTGGGCGAAATTATCGGGCAAACCACGTTTAACGAGTCTAGACTGAGAGATTTGTTCTATCCAGGGGGCGAGGAAACCATGTCACCAAGAGCCAAAAGGAAGAGAAAGATCCTTGAGGCCGCAGAAGACAATGCGTATTCACATGGTCCCATGGAGGGCGTTGTGATTGGCGAAGTCGCCCAGGAAGGAGAGTCTGATGCTATGCAGGAGGACAACAGCGAGGAGGATGACATTCCATCTGTGGCATCAATAAAGAGCCGACCTAGCAGAACTCTCGCAACGCCCAAAAGAGCCCGACCTGCAGACGCAGGTAAAGAAAATGAGACGCCTACGTCCATGTCTACTGGTGGACGGAGTGCTAAAACAAAGGCCATGGATAGGCTCTCATTGATCGCTCCGGATATCGCTCTCTATGAAAAGGAAAAGAAGAGAAATACCAAGCCGGGAACTCCTTTCGGTGGCAAGCACGCTGCGAAGTTGACAGAGGAGAATGTCAATAAAAAGAAATCAGCTGGCCATAAAGATGTCGATGGCGACGAAGACCGGCCGGCCAAGAAGTCAAGACCATCTCTGCCTGGCGTTGAGATGCGCATTATTTTAACAGGCTTTACAAGATGGGTGGGAAGCCAAATTAAAGAAGATCAAGATCGAGTGAGTTCTGATTGTTTTGCCTTTGTTTAAAGCTCTTTTCTCTAACCCTTATTTTGTATCGTTCCTTTTGAATTTACCACATCAACGAGGCTTACTTGCTAATTATCTATCGACAGCGAAAACTCCGCGATCTCGGTATTCAGATTGTCCAGGAGGGTCAACCTTGCGACTATCTAGCGGCGCCGCATGTTGTGAGGACAGTCAAATTCCTATGCGCCCTAGCACGCGGGCCGACCGTCATCTCTTCGACATTTATCGAGAAAACTCTCGAGACGGGCAAGCTTCAAGATGTGGAAGACTTTATCCTCAGAGATGCCGAGGCTGAATCCAAGTACGACGTTAATCTCGAGAAATCTGTTGCCAGGGCCAAGGCCCACCGTGGCAAACTCCTTCGAAGCATTCCCATATACTGCACTGATAAAATCAAGAATGGGCCCGAGAGCTATCGCGCTATTGCAGAAGCCAATGGTGCCATGTTCATGATCTATCGTGCACGAAGCGGAACGACTATCAAGCCAACCACCGCGGAGCAAGACGGGTTTGCACCTCCTGAGCCAGTTTACCTTCTGAGCGGTGCCACTCCAGAAGAAAAGCAGCTATGGAAGCGCTTCAAGGAGATGGCAATAAACGGCCACATGGAGCCTAGGGTGGTGTCGCCGGACTGGCTCCTTGATGTTGCAATGGCGCAACAGGTGCGGTTTGATAAGAAATTTCTGCTCGAAACAGAATGAGGCGTCGATTCAAGTGTAAGATTCAGTGGACGCATCTTGTTATGAGGCATGTATATAACGGAGTTTCAGGAAGGAAGCATGACTCGGTGTTGGGAGGGACAAATTTGTTGATGGTGGCCCTTGTGCATGGACAGTTATGGCGGTAGTAACATGTCGCACTGCAGTTTTGCAGCATTTTCGCTTTGTACTTTTTTTCTTAGTTAATTAGATAGATGGAAGGGGCTGCCTCAGAAGAATTTGACACCAAGAGAGTCTTCCGAGCCAAAAATCTGGGCTTTGCCCCGTTTGACGAGGATGTTTAGCGCTTTCATGAGTACGCCGTTGTCCATGCCGTGGAATTCTGTCACACGTCGTTTTAGAACTGCCTCATTTCCAGTATGCATAGTACAATGCGGTAAACTCACCAGTTCCTCGAGTATTCTCTCCCTCCGTCAGCTCATATACCGTCAGCACGCTTCCCTTTTGCGCCGTCTCGTCCACATAGGCCTCTATCAGGGCCGCCCACTCCTGCGGCTTACGCCAGTATATCAGCACCACATCCCCAGCGCCAGCACCTGCACTCGCAGCAGTCGAAGCGGTAGACGCATCGCCATTGCTGTTGCTACCGCTGCTGCCGGCACCAGCGTCCCCGGGCTGCAGATACTCTGCCCTCCCATCCTTGCGCATGAAATCCACGACCTCGCGAATATCGGGCGGGGCGAGGCGGCGGTCGAGCTGGCGGTTGTAAAAAAGGTCCGAGTCGGCGGCGGCGGAGAGGGCGAGGCGGAAGATTCGGTGGTGGCGGGCGTAGGCGAGGACGAGGGAGGACCATTTGGTGAGCTGGGCGTGGTGGATGGTGAGGTTGGGCTGGCGGGTGAAGAAGGCGGGGAAGAAGTACTCGCGGGGGAAGGGGAAGGGTTCTGAGGCTGTAGTGGTGGCCATTGTTTCTGTGAGACTGAGGGGATGGCTAGAGAGTAGAGAGAGGGAGGGAGATGGCCGTGAGAGGAGGCTTGGAGATGAAGTGAGGTGAGGTGAAGATTGGCTTTTGGAGGGGTTGATGCTGAATCGTAAGTTTGCGGGTTCGAATAAGGGTCCCCCTAGCGCTGGAGCGGGATGACGTTGTGCCACGTGGGGTTCAAGGTACCTGAAGCTCAACGGTAACTTTTGGACGTTGGGGACTCAGCTTTCTTCCGGAGCTGGTATAAGAAAGTTATTGGATATGGGAGAATTTCACCAAAGTTTCTAGATGTTATGGTAAGAAAAGGATTGAGCCTCGAACTCCTACAACATGAAAACCTAGAATTAGTGACATATGACCATACGTATAAGAAATGACGGCGAGTCAGTCATTTTTGAATAGATGAGCTGTTCTATTAGCTTTGCCGTAAATGAATAACTTCCATTGTCTAGAAGCCAAGAAACCCATCTCACTCATGAATAAAAATAGAACGTTTTTAAAAGAGACAGAGGAGCGTATTTGGGTAATAGACAGGACGTCGCTCAGGACAGGCATAACTGATACCTAAAGCCTTCCCTCTGAGGAGACTTATGAAGATGATAAGATAATAACAGGAAATTTGCATAAGATCTAGTAGCAGACAAAAAAAAGCTCGTAATCTATCTACGAAAAGAAAGAAGAACTTACGATTTATAGATACAATCTGGCCACTAGAAGCTAAAGCTGAAATCTGCCAACCACCAAGCCTCGAAAAATGTATTTTAATCATCAATGAGCGGGTGCACGCAAATTCTCGTTTTCCTCATGTTTCCGTATCAAATTTAATGTAGCATTGAACTTTCCTACGTTTGCCTCTCTTTCATAGTATCCATATTAAAGTCGTGTACAACTCACGTCTCAGATGGACCATGCATCTGCATACGTCACCAACGACAGAGCACAGGCGGGAATTCATATATATTCACAGCAATCATCAATAAAAGGACTCATCTTTTTTTTTTTTTGTTCATCTTTTCATTCTTGCTTGGATTTCCCTATCCCTTCTTTTATGAGCGCCATGTAATAACAGAATAAAGGCCCAGATTTCACTATGCACTATGCCTAACCAGGTATCGAACCGCAAACGACAAAAGAAATAAAGAAAGAGTACAAATAGGGGGTGTTAAGGTAAAAAGTCGAAATGAAGAGAGCAAATACTAAACAGATAGTCGCAAATAGCTCCAAGGAAATGAAATGAGGAATAAAGAGGGAAGTAACGGGTAAAGGAAAACAGCTGTCCAGTTATGAAAATACAAAGGGTCAATTTCCCTAATCGCTTCTGCCAACTTTCCTTCTAAGAAAAAATTTTCCTTCCTTGTAGCATAATAACATCGTAATGAGGCCGGTCACTCCGGATATAAGTTTTTCTATATACACACACATTTGCAGGTCAGATGGAAGTCGTTTTGTAAAACTGTCATCTTCCATCGTAAACCTGTTTTAGCTGGTCTCAAATAGAGACATATCGGAAAAAGAGGACAAAACATTCGAAAGGGCCGAAAAGAGCCGAAAGATAAAACGAGAAGTGGAGTATCGCAAAGCAAAACTTGGAAACATAGTAGTGAATCGTGTCGATTGAAATCCCTCCCCCCCTTGCAAAATCCGTCGTCAATTATCGGAATATATCTTCGTCGTCGGTCATGGTTTCGTAACCAGTGTCCACATCCATACCCACCACTCTTTTCGTAATAGTTATGCATCGATTAATTACTTTGTCTTGAAGATCGGGTGGCACACCGCAATTTAGCGCCAGCGGACTGCCCATCCAAAGCCGTAGGATGGCAGCCAGCCGCTCGATGAGCGGTGCAAAGTTGTTTGTTGTATCTTTGTGCTTTAGGATCTGCTCTAAAACTTCCATGACGGATGTAAAGCTCAAAAGCGACATTTTCGTTTGCCTTGATAGATGAATCACTTTTTCGATTGAGGCTCGGACGTATGTTTTGTTGCTAGCGACCTTTCCACCTAAACGCTTGATGTGAGCCGTAGCTGTTGCACAGCGCAGGCAAAGCTCAAGGTCGGGATTAGGAGTATTTGGCTGGGTAGGAGAGAAGGGCGCCGGGTTGGCAAAGGGATTCGATTCGGCGGTAGCAAGTGACATAGGTTCGATAAGCTGGCTGCTACTAGTGTCGATCCGAAGGACTTGAACAGCGGCGGCGATATTTTGCCCACGACAATAATGAGCGAGCACAGAACGAGCCATAATCGCCCGTGCTCGAGCATGAGAACCAAAAGGCGCGACTTTGACAGCCAGTTCCATTACTCCCTGGTCTTTGGATGCCGCTTCGTTGTCGGATAGTGTGCTTGTCAAGATATCATGTACCTTGGCTGTGGACCACCAAGCCGCAAGAGCATCCATGGGAGATCCAATAGCGGTATCATCGACTACCGAATCCATACCGTCAATCGGGATTGCATTATATGTCGTTTCCAAGTTGAAGGCCAAGTTGTGAGCTCGTTGAATTACCGTGGTAGTGAGCACTTTATCACAGTCCTGTTCGACCAAGGCAGCCAAGTGGTCGGGCAATATCTGTTCGAGTCGCTTCTCCTCGGAGGCCTCGTCTTCTTGGCAGCTATTCATCAATCTCTGGTTCAGGTCTCGAGCGGCATCCCACTGTCGCTGTGCAATCTTGGCGGCAAAGAAGTTGACCAGCCCTAGCTGATACCATTTTTGACCTAGATCCCACAATAGGACGCGGACATGAAGCGCTTTGAGCATTAAACCGCTAGGTGTATTCGGGACGGTTCCAGAGGCTAGAAGTGTCAGAATAAGGCGGCTCATGCAAATCTCTGCGTCGCCACCAGTGAGTTGGGCATCCAAAGCGGTAGCCCAGGCGCTGACCCGGGCCACTTCTTGCTCAGGGGTCAATCCGGTCAAAAGTTGGTAGGCATGGACGCCGAATACATTGCGTACGCTAAGTTTGAGCGTCTTGAGCATCAATGCTGCGGCTTCCAGGAAGAAGTTGTGGTGAGGTACCCAGACAGTCTGAATCGCCGTTTCCCAAGCACGACGGCGAACACTGATGGGAGATGCGAGAGAAGGAGCAGGATGAATAGCAGTAGATTGCTGCTTTTTAGGGCTTCGATTGAAGAAAGAAAATACTGATGGTATGAAAACCCACAGCATCAGGCCGAAGAGCAGCATGAATTTCAGGGGGATAGCGACCTCAATTCCCGCCCAATGCAAATGAAGCTGCGATGGGACATATTTGAGAAGCTGCAAGGGGACAGCAAACAGGCCACGGCCTTGGGGCTCTTCATTACTGGTCTCGTCCTCCCGAACTGCCTCCAGAATCATCAGTCCGGCGAGCGAGCCCACCATCAATTTGCCAAAATAGGGGCCCGCGTTGTTCCATCCTCCTTGCTGCCCTTGCTGCTGCATCTGTCGAATCTGCTGCTGGCCGACCACTGCCGGGTTCGGGCGGAATAATTGCTGTTGCTGAGGCACGGGATATGGCTGGTTCGCCATTTGGGCAGAAAGGATTCGTTTCATGTCCTCTGGAACATCGATCATTCCAGCGGGTCCGGCACCGCCTTCTTGGGAAATTTCTAGCGGAGAGGGTGTCATTTGCGGCTGCTGCTGCTGGGCTTGCTGTTGTTGCTGCTGTTGTTGTTGCTGTTGTTGTTGCTGTTGTTGTTGGGCTTGCTGTGACTGTTGCTGGGATTGGCCGTCTTGGGGATACTGCATCGGTGTGGGCTGCTGCATCGAAGGGATGGAACCATTCATAGCGCCGGCCATAAACAGCTTCTCGAAAGCGGCGATTCTCTGGTGCATGACGCCATTTTCATCCAGGAGTCTGTTATTCCTCTTCTCCAGATGCCGGATGTATTCCGTGGCTTTACTCAAAACCTATTTCATCAAGCATGTTTAGTGATTCTGATATTCATCGCCTCCTGAATCGTAGCTTCTCAAAAAAATCGTAAACACTGAGGTTACCTACAGTTGCTTTATTAAGCTTATGGGCTGGTGTCAGACCGTGTAATTCTTCACGGTCTTCGGTTGTGTCCTCTCCTCTCGCGCTCTTGCACATGATGCGCAAGCTGGGAACACTGTCTCTCAAAGCGGCAATTTTGTCATTGATGTTGGTGCGATAGCGCTTCTCAATCATGTTGTGAGCAGTCTTCTTGACCGGCTTACCGCCCTCCTCAAGAAGGTCATCGTCGTCATAGTCATCAGCCGAAATCTTTCGCTTCCGAGAATCTCTGTGGGAGCCTCCAGAGATGTCGGGCGATGAGCCGACTCCTGTCTTGGCCGACTCGGGGCTGGAAGCGCTCTTGGGCGATCCGTACAGAAGATGAGGGGGCATTGCGATGTTTCGCAGCTGTTCCTGCAAGGCAGGGCTCAACTTGGAGATAGAGCGTAGGGGAGCTTTTGACACTGGGATGGCAGCGCCCCGCTTGGTAGGCACTTGATTAGAGAGGTAGACTGACGTAGGATCGACGTTGGGCACTGCGAAGCCACCAAAGCCGGAAGAATCGGGCAACTGTTGCTGCTGCTGAGGGTCGAAAGTCGGGGTCGGCCAGGACGGGGACAAGTATCCTGGATGCGCTGAGGGGAGAGCGGTGTTGCTGGCGCTGCTGATGTCGTACGAGTTGGTTTGGGGCGAGGCATCCAAAGACCAGACGCCAGCATCGAGGAAAGCGCCGGAGGGGTCGCCGTTGGGTAGAATTGGAGCATCTGAGATTGCATCGAGAGGCACGGGGCCACCGCCTATGAATCCGAAGCTCGGGTCGTCAAACCCAAGCCCGCTGGTACCATCCTCATCGGCCATGGGAGGGGAAGAGGAAGGGCGCTTTGGGGGGAATGGCGGCTGCAAAGACCGGGGGAAGCTCTCGGATCAGCTCATGCAGCGACAACCGGGCTCGACAGACCGAGGATGGGCAGAACCGGAGGCCAGGTGAAGAAAGCGTCAGGGTCCGATGGAATGTCACTCGACTGATGGGAGAGAATCGTGCGGTCGACGAGCGAAGTGGACTGAGTGATGCAGAAGTTGTGGACGCTCTCACGAGCGATAGCACGATCAGATCAGCTGTTTTTCCCAGTTTCTTCCCTGGCGGACCCAGGTGGTAGGATACGGTTTAAAGCGGGCGGAGCTGCTGAGACGCCCAGTGAGCGCTGCCGACGGTGTGGATGGCCAGGGAGCGTTGCAGGCGAGACGATGAGATTTGACGGTACGCTCAAGAAGCGCAAGTGCTACTGCGCAGTATTATTACTCCGTAGAGAAGAGAGAGGCGATACGACGGCACGGCACTTGGGTATTGAGTACTATGAAAAGGGAAAGCCCTGAGAAGTGACGACGACGGGACAAGACAGCGGCCAGGGGGGGTCTTTGATTCAGCCCGGCAGCACTAACGCTGTAACGGTATATAGTGGTGTTCGAATTCTTGGTCTCGATCCCTTCTCGATCCCTTCAGCAGTGGTATGGATTGCCGGCTTATGGCGCTGTACGGGACAGGCAGATGATGGATGGCTTGGATCGAAGGAGATTGCCGGTCAGAGGCAGATCGAGGTGTGATTGTGGAAGTGAATGCGGTTTCCTGGCTCGATTCGATCCGGTTCGATATGATACACGTATGACTGCTGCTGCTGCGAGAACCTCTTCACTGGAGCCACGGCAATGCGGTACGGACAGCCGGAAGAAGAGGTTTGCCCAAAGAAAGGTGTGCGAGATGAGACAAGCATGCTGCACAAGGAACATCGTACGATCCGGAACCGATATCAGGCGAGGCTACGCCCAAACGAGCAAAGGGAAAAAGCTAAAAGGCGAACAGGCCTACCCGAAAATCCCCCACCTCCCTTGGCAGCTACATGGCGACAGCGGTAGCTGCTACCTGGCGCGTGCTAGCAGTGCCCATACGACGTGCAGGTGCCTGAGACGAGAGCCTTGAGTACACTATGGATACTGCCTCATTGAGACGGCGCCAAAGCTCCACCTCCTTGTTTATTGCTGCCCGATTTTCTTTTTTCTTTGAATTCTTTTTAGATATTCGGTCATTGATTTCCATCATGTTGTTCAACGACATTCGTCGTTATGCAGCAGGTAAGCAGGCATACTCGGTGCAGGTGCTCCGTACCTGTGGGGTGAATATGCTCATAGACCACATGCCAAACCCAGAAAAACACGCGCATATCGACATCGGGATGCTGCAGCCTCCGTATTACTCTGGGCAGCCGCTGATAGTACGACGCAGTACTTGTACCACCCGCCGCCTGTAAGACAAGCCGGATATCCGCCCAGATTGCCACACGGCGCCAAGTACTGGGTACCTGCAATCACTTGGACGAGCTGCCGCTCAGGACGCATGGGAGACCCGTTCCGTATCAGAATGGTGCTAGCGGCCGTGGTATTTTCGTGGCGCTGGAGGGCACCGCGGTCTATTTTCAAAGCACATGCGCCTTGGGCAGCTGGCGGAACCGAAGGAAATGCTCGGTAATAGCCCGAACGACAATGCGATTTTGGGAATACAATGGCAGCGGTCCCCGTCCCAGCCGGTGACTTTGCAAGTACAAGTCCCCGACGCCCGGCTAATACTATATCCAGGAGATGATTCATGTTTCGTGCTGGTATCGTCCATCATACGTGTATAGCCCGGCTGCCTTTCATTTAATCTCAGCATCTCGATGATTCAGCGATATGAAAGCACAGGCCCAAGCGCGAGGCGCGAGCTGAACCTCAACGGCGACGCAAGCCCATTTAGCGCAATGCGATCTAGTCAATTGCATTACATTGCCAGAAATGAGAGCCGCCACATTGGTACAGGTAGCGTTTGCCTTTTGTGGCTCAACTGCAAGGCGCTAAGATTCATGGTCTCCGTCAGCCCTGTGAAGAGGCCTACCGTCCACGTTATTTCTCCGTAAAGCTCGTGGCAGAAGCATTGCACTGGACTTCATCTTCAACATAAGGTAAGAATCCATAATAGCCCCCGTCACCTACAGTACGTACCTAGCCTTAGGAACGCCCTACTAGTAGTAAGTGAGACATAGCCACGTGAATTCGCCGCCATCGCCGCCGCCATCGCCGCAATGGCCGCACTATGGCTAAAGATTTGTCTCGGCGTGCTCCGTACCAAAAAGTACCAAGTACGGAGCATTTTGTTGGATTTGGGATTTTCAGCTTTCGCTATTCGCTCTGCTATCAAACTACCCCTGCCTAGTCGCCGTTTTTGAGTCACTTTTGAGAATGTCTTCAGCCGTGGGCTTGGCTGCGTGAGCGCATTCTCTGTGCTACCCCAAATGCGCCGGCTATTGGGGAACAACAGCCTGTTGAATGTCTGCTTTTCAGCTCCTTCTTCCTGCCGGAGGGATGCCGGTCCAGCCCGAGCCAAGCAAAAGCAAAGAGAGACGATGGAAATGAAAAGGGATTAAAAAGCAAATGGCAAGTTCCAGCTGTTCTAGCCCCTCAGCCACAGCCCTACTCCAGACCCTGAATGGCTGCTCGGGCACAACGAGAGTCCGGTGCCAAAGCAAGGGCCATGCTAGGGATCACCACCACCACCGAGGTAGCACTGCTTCGCCCTCCGCCCTTCCATGCTTGGCTGTGAAATGCCACATTCCTAGCCTGTGGCGTTTCTGTTTCTCAGCTGCGGCTCACTATTGGCTTCTAGAGGCTCGCCGGAATGCAGAAGCTGCAAAATGCTGTTGGCTGTTGGCTGCTGGCCCCCGAGTCCCGTCCAGCAGCCGCTGCCAGCTCGGCACGGCACATCTGCCAGCGACATCGACTGCAGCCACTCCCTGATTCGTGCCGGGGCCAATGCAAGCTGGCCGCGGGGCCACATCCGTCGCGACACGTCAAATCACCGCTCGGCTACTGACTTTCTGGCTCTGCCCCAGGCCAAGCAGCGGCAGGGCACCGAGTTGTCACAGTCGACATGTTACCTGTCATCTCCCGGCCCTTGTGCCAGCATGTGCTGTGGTCTCAGCTGCTGCTCCCCTCCCATCGCTGGACTTGGCTCGCCACCCATGCCTGAAGCTGTCCTCGACATTCTCGTGCACAATCTGCGCCAACCAACCCTGACAAGCGCAGCACTCGCTCTCCATGGAGGCCTAGACGTCGATGTAGTCATGCCCTCCCGCCCTCATTTGATGGTTGAGCCGTCTTGGCTAGGCCCAATCCATGGTGACAGCCTGTCTCCCGTGCATATTCCCCGCCTCCCGCGAGCGGGTCGATCGATATTGGCTGCAGTCAATATTGATTCCCTTCACTGATCCCGTACTCCAAGTTACTTCGCATAAGCTAGGCCGTCGCCCACGCGGCGTAAATCCTGCCTCAAGCACTCTTAGCACCCCTTTGGGTGCCACGCCTGTGCGGACTTTGTGACGTATCATGGGACGAGGAAAGATTTCGCGAGGCTTGATCCCCAACATACTGGTAGGCTGTCGTCGATTTCCATTAGAGACAGAGGCTGAGGAAAGGCTGCAGAGTAACACTGTTGGGTATGAGCAAATGGATACTACTGCCTGCACTCGGCAAAGATTGTCATCTCTGTCCACCAACGAGAAAACTTACTAGGCATAATTCGGCCACAGATGCCCAATGTGAACCTAAAGACATATGTCATTAATTTTGTCGCGATGACTAGTATATGTCAAAGAGCGAAAGCAAGAGGCATCCAATGCGGTGCCTACAGCTAAGCAAACTATACCTATTGTACATATATGGACTCAGTACGGGGCATGGCATTCCAATCTGAATCGGCAAAGTAGACTCGATCCATAGCATGGATTGGCAGAAACAAACGTGTCAACAGATGCTACATCGTATTGCTACCTCCCTAGGTACCTAGTCTCAACGACATTATCTCTTTCAGGTGAGCTGTAAGAAATGACGTCGTGACCGTTCCATTGGGGGCTTTTTGATATGCTACTGGTCTTTTTTGTCTTATTCCCGTTACCCACTGTTGTTGCATGAATTATTTCATGCGAGAGGCTCAGATCGGCGTCTTTACTTTAATTAGCATTGGTCGCTTGAGAGCCTGTCTGCATGTAGTCATCAATGATAGCTACATGTATTTCGAGCCACCAGGGGGGAACTAATGATAAGCGGAATAACAAATATTTGTACTCGCACATGTATCGATAATTACATACAGGCTATACCTAGAAGAAAAGAGGGGAGGAGGCTTTGAGAACAAGCTCGAAGCAAAATAAAGCGTCTGAAAAATGGTTTGAAAAAGGGTCTAGACGTGGGCTCAGTAGTATTGATATCTCAGTTGAGCTAGATATCCTAGTTGAGCTATGCGTGGTTGGATGGGACTTTGCGGCTGTATCCTTGGACCTAATGCAAGTCAGAGAGATAGCTCTTCCTTTCAGCTCCTATAGTCCGTTTGGAAAAAGAAATGAAAGGGGAAAGAAAGGCATAAACAGCGGTAACAGAAGAGCCCGCCAGGTCTGTTATTGCACGTCTTTCAATCTGCTGGAGTTATTCTGTCCTCAAGAGAACGAAAGATGTCGTTGCTATTACCTCTTCCGTAGATACTTGACGTATGTGATGTGATAATGCGGCATTTATCACGCAGATAAGACCCTTCAGAACAATGAAAACCGAATGTATCACCAGATCTGTTATTGCATTCCTAAAGACATGACAATTTTGTATAGCATTCCAAATAGGTATAGTATCGAATAATAAAACAACAAGATATGATAGAACCTCAACTGTCAAGTGGAATAGTAGATGTAAGTAGTAAATCAATAGTAATTGGTGTCAACATCTTTGCGTCTCCTCACACTTACTCATGTTCCCCTGGATCACTAGTCGCCTTAACAACACTCAATCGCATAGGGCAGTCCCTCAATCACACAATGCATGAAAATCACTCTTGGACCAAAAAATCATTTCTTCAGAGATACTAAATACTCCATTAGAGAGATACTGTATTTTATATGCCTATAGAGCTTATGAAAATATTCCCTTGGAAAATCTCATCAGTCGTCAAGAAAAATAGGTATGCGGGTATGATTTTTCCTTCTTCCTCAATCTTATTGCTCCTAGCCCCAAATCATTGGTATAAAAATAATGTAAAGAATAAAAAAACAGAATGTCTGAATTGGGGAAGGGGACATTGTTTTGATGAACGAGAGGAGAGAAGAGAAATCACGGGGACATGATAAAAAAAAAAAAAAAAAAAAACCAAGGGCTGCCCTCCCTGGGGCTGCCCATACAAAATTATCTAACAAAAAGAAGCTTGAAAAAGGAAATACAGATGCATGAAACAATTATCAGTTCTCGCGAGGGGCTTCCTCCACCTATTTACCAGACATCATCAGAGCTCCTGACCATCTCCAAGGTAGGCGTCTTGGGGACCATTCGCTTCATGCGCTTGCGATCCTCCTTGGTGACCAAGCCGGGAGTGATTGGGACAAGGGGGGTATATGGTTGGTACGGAGAGTAGGGCACGGCGCTCGCGGTGAATGGGGTCCTGCCTGAGGGCGATAGAGGGCCGGTTCTCTCAAAGACAGTCTGCTTGGTGGTCTGATTGGTAACAAAAGGCGAACCAAGTTGCTCCTCATAAGCGCGAAGAGGAAGGGTACCGCCGGTTCGGACCGCAGAAGGAGGGTTAGGGCGAGAAAAGGAGGCACCAGGTCGTGGTGAAGAAGGAAGCGAAGGAAACGTGCTTCCAGGCTTGGGAGATGATGGGAGACCAACCAAAGGAACTTGCGAGTGATCCGAGGTGGCTGACTCAGGGTCTCTCTCGGTATATGGCAGGGTGGTCCTCGAGCTTCGATCAAGAGAAGCTCCAATACGCTCATCAATGGTTTGGATACTCTGAGGTGACATATCCGGAGTAATTGGGGCACCCGAAGCCCTGTAGGCGCCGTATGGCACCTGGTCCGTTGGAACAGGCGGAGGAGGAGGAGGAGCATAGTGTCGTGGCGGAATGGCGCTCATCTCTCGAGACTCATGCTGGGGAAAAGTGCCCGACATGGGGGTCATGATGGGAGACGAAATGCTCATTCCCTTGGCTTCCTTCCTCTTGGGAGATAGGAGGGAAGAGAAAAGAGCCGAAGTCTTTGACTTGGACTTTTCTTCCTTGGCGGCCGCCAAGTTGAGACCGGCGGGCTTTGACTTGCTCTTCTTTGATAAGAGGCCCTTGGACTTATCAGATGCCGTCGACTCTTGGGGGCTCGGAGCCACAACCGGAGATTCGAGAATGATTCCCTTCTGCTTTGCCTCCTCGTGCTCCATGACGTACTTGTACATCTCTTCCAGCTGCTGTTGCGCCATGGCTCTATCTGCTGCGACGATTGACTGGTCTACAAGCGGTGAGACTCCAAGAGTTGATGGAATTGCAGATGAAGAAGGCGATGGGATGACGTATGACGATGACCCGTTCTTGTAGTCAAAGACTCGGGCGCTGTAGGGACCAGAGTGGATGTACTCTGACTTTGGAATTATTAAGGGAGGAACAATATGGCCCTCGGCTTGTTGATTCGTGAATTCAAATTGTTGCTGAAATTCTGCAACCGGAAAGTTTGGCTGGAAAACGTAGCTGGGTATATCCGTTCCCCGAAGATGTTCTCGGCGTCGTTTTGATAGCGCAAGTAAGGCGATGGCGACCAGCACCAACGATACACCGTATGCCGCAACGATACCACCAATCTGCACGGGAAGAATTCTAGTATCCCGCAGAACCCGAGCAGACAGCGGCGGACCGTCTCTAACAGTGTCTCTCTTTGTGATGAATGGAGTGGAGGATCCAAACGTTGGCGATGAATGAGCGACGGACCAAAGAAGCACAGAAGACAAGGCGGCGACGAGTGACGATGATGAAGGAAGAATCTCCGGGAGCATGTTGCAGACCCAACGTCGCTCTTATGAAGGCGATCACTGCGTTATGGGACCTCCTGGCTTTGAAATGCGAAACATGACCCGAGAGAGATGTGACATGAATGAGGAGAAATATGCGGCATCTTGGGGCGTATATAGGGCCCGTCACGGCGGCTGGCGATGCTGGGAGGCTTCCAGACTGGCGCTCTCTCGTGGGGCCGAGCGAGGGTTCGCACGAGATTCCCGGCTCGCGCGATGCTGACTGGCTGGGCGCTGCGTGCGGTGCATGATGGGCGGTTACATAGCGTGCCACCAACGGCCGTGGCCCAGGAGCAGCAACAAGATGCATCTCGCGCCTGTGGTTGGATGGATGTTGGTGGTTTAAGCGCCGACCTCTGCTTGTGACGGGCGCCGCTGTGCCCTGATTGGCCCACCGGGCAGTATTGATGCAGGCACTAAAGCTCGCCACCTGCATGCCCCGCCGGGCCTAACCCACAGGGGGGCCGGGCGCTGGGGAACACCTGGACATCAGATTGAATTGAAAAAAAAGCTGCGTTGACTGCTCCTGTACGACACACATCAATAAGTTCATGTTCCCGTTTGGAATTTTGGCTGTGGGTATTGTTCCAAGTTTCTGGGATTTGCTCTACATTATAAGCTCCTTCTCTTCTTACGCTTCTGAAACTCCCATAATCTTATTTCTATATATACTTACCTACCTATGCGTATACGTACTCGTCCGTCTCTCCCAGCTTTGCTGGCGGAGAACCGACGCTAGATGACACTGCTAATAAGCGCCGGCGCTGAGACAGGATCTATCCTTGCCTAAGCAGTGATACCCGAGCTCATTCGTCCGAATATCTCCCAATAAGAGCAGCGTGACGAAGTGCCATAGCGACCTCCAGCCACTTTCTTAGCGGTGATCGGCGCGCTGTGCCCAGAAGACAGCCTGTGTGTCTCGTCACATCTTCAGGCACGGGCACACCGCCAGAGCATTTGCGGCTAACCATCTGGTGATGAGCTGAAAATTCGTCGCAGTAGATTCCCGGCCTAGACTGGACTTGACAAGTTTACCAATCTGCAGATAGCTTCACCCTAAAAAGAGGAGGAATCACGCCATCTAGAGCCATGGATCTGTGATATTGGCAACTAGTCTGTGATGTGAACTTATGTATTCCTCATCACCCATCACTCATCACCATCACCCATCACATTTGGGCGGTTTTCTGTAGCTTATGATACTCACTTCCAAAGCGCAGAAAGAGTGATGGATGACGTTTTCTCTCATCTCATGCATTTGTTCATATCAGAAAATGAGATGCGATATCTGTAAACTGATAAGCAGCGCATTATGGTCAACAAACAAGCTTCGTGACCGCGGGCTTACCAAGACAATAAGTCACGTGAGTTCGCGATGCGCCATGTTGGTTGCCCACTTTGAATCGACGCGTTGGATGGCGACGCGAGTGGTGAAGTGACAAGATAAGATGAAATCATCAAGTTCAGCTTGTGCCCCTAATTCATCTGTTGCTTGATATCGAGCCTCCAAGCGCTGTAATTGGCACAGGGTGCAGATACTGTACTACCTTTCAGATGCCCAATCTCTGTTCCTAGCCAGGTATAAACACCACGGGCTTTCGCTTCGAGCTGCGCCATGTCAACGGCCTCGGCTGAGAATCCAATACTGCAGTCGCTCAATGCGGCCCAGCGCCGTGCTGTCACTTCCAATGCATCAACAGTTGCCATCCTGGCGGGCCCGGGGAGCGGCAAGACGCATACTCTCACATCACGCGTTGTGTGGCTAGTTCAGCAAACGGGCTACCAGCCATCAGACATCGTTGTAGCTACATTTACCGTCAAGGCAGCCCGTGAGATGAAGGAGCGAATTGGCAAAGTCCTTGGCCCGGAAAGTGAGAAGAAGATCGTGCTCGGCACCTTTCACTCCATTGCCCGGCGGTATCTCAGCGCCTATGGCAAACACATAGGTCTTGATTCCAAGTTTGGGATTGCCGATGATGGCGATTCGAGGGCAATTATTCAGCGCATATGTAAACGCCATGACTTCAACATCGACCCTGGGTATGCGAGATCGTGGATCAGCAAGAAGAAAGCCAAGGGCCATGTGACCGACGCACCTTCGAACAAGAAGCAGCCTGAGAATCCATCATTGAATGAGTGCTACAGGGAGTATCAGGAGCACCTAGAACGATCGAACTTACTAGACTACGACGACCTACTAGTGCGCTGCGTGGAGTTGCTGAGAACGTATCCAGCTTGTGTCTCAAACATCCAAGCGGTTCTCATAGACGAATACCAAGACACAAATGGCATTCAGTACGATTTGATGAAATTATTTGGCCAGGCTCGTCAACGCATAACGATTGTCGGCGATCCTGACCAAAGTATTTACGGCTGGCGATCAGCTGAGATCCGAAACCTGTACCGACTGCTACGAGACTTTCCCCAGACAGAGGAAATATCGCTAGAAGAAAATTACCGCTCATCTCGGTCAATTCTCGATGTATCTTTAACCGTTATTCAGCAAGATAAGAAGCGGTACCAAAAAGTGCTTCTTCCAGTTCATACAAAAGGCACAAGACCGGTTCTACGAAAGTTAAGGAGCTCTGCTGCAGAAGGTGACTGGATTGTCTCCGAAATCAAACGAGCTGTCACAATGTTTGGGGAGATGCTCAAGTATGAAGATGTTGCTATTCTGCTACGATCTGCATCTCTTTCAAGGCATATTGAATCAGCTTTAGGCAAGGCGGGGCTGGCCTATCGGATGATTGGCGGCCACAAGTTTTACGAACGAAAGGAGATCAAAGTTCTACTAGATTATCTGCGTGTCGTAAATCAGCCGGATAACAATGACTCGGTTGCACGAATCATCAACGTCCCCCGTCGAGGAATTGGAGACACGACAGTCAAGCGTCTCATAGAAGAGGCCGAGCAGCAAAAAATGAGCCTGTGGTCGCTGTTGAGAAAGCACTGTCAAGGCAGCCGCAAAGCAACGACAAAGATATTACCCAAGATGGAGCAGAAGCTCAATGCCGAACTAATAAGAATGGTATTGAATCTTCAAAGCCACGCTCAGCAAATCACCGAAAATAGCCACCAAACGTTGATTAATTTTATTGAGAAGCTACTATCGCAGCTCGATTTCAAGCAATACCTAGAGTCAGAGTATCCAGAAGATCACGAGCAGAGATGGCAAAACGTTCAAGAGTTCCTCAGCTTGGCCAATGACTTTGTACGGGACTCAGCAAACGCAGATGAGGAGCTGTTGCCAGAGATCGAGGATGTTGATCAGGCCAAAGACGACAGCACCCTGGGCCGATTCCTAGCAAACATAGCGCTAGCATCCGATGCTCAGAAAAATGATGAAGGGGCGGAGAAGAAATCAGTGATTACTATATCAACCATCCATGCCGCCAAGGGGCTCGAGTGGCCCATAGTGTTTATACCAGCTGTCTACGCCGGTTCAATTCCTCACTCCAGAGCGGAAGACTTGGATGAGGAAAGACGACTGCTTTACGTAGCAATGACCAGAGCGCAAGTGCTACTCTATCTCAGCTGCCCTTTGTACGGATCCCAGGGCATGAGTGGCAAGGTTGAGCTATCGCCTTTTGTTGCGCCTTTTGAGTCGACGGCTTTTGCTAAACAAGGAACATCATTTAACAGACCAATCCTAGAGGCAGCCGCAAAAATCCTTGGAAGAGATCTCCTCAGCGAGAAGGCAATCTTTGACAAGATTCCGCCCATGTTCTCTATGGAGGATAATCTGTTCCCAATCGATCCCATCGACGCAAGAGACCCAGAAGGACTTGGCGATTCACAAGGTTATCGCTCCAAGGGATCCAAACGGCAGCGGGTGAACAACCAAGGCTATGGTAGCGACGAAGAACTTGCCGAAGAACGCCAGTGGAAGAAAGAATACAGTACGACTATGGAACAAGCATCCAGCTTTACGATGGCCTCTTTGCCCGGCTTTGTATCGGCTGGAACGCATCAAAACACCCTGTCTGCGGCCGCTGCTGAAGAAGAAAAGGCAGCAGCAGCCAAAAAGGCCATAAAGATGGGCACCACCCGACGAAAAGCAGATCAGTCAAGCTTGCTCGGGTTCGTAACAACAACATCATCAAACAAGCCAGCGGCTCCAATGACTGGGTTTAAAGGCCCCGATATGTCCCTAGCTCGGTATCAGCTTGCAGCATCCCGCTCCGCAGCCCGGCTAGCTACTGAGGCGAAAGCCCCTGAGCTGCCAAAGCTTCCCGCCGTCGATCCATTATTGGCAAAACACAAACTCGTGAGCGGCAATGCTCTGAATCGGCCCAGCGTAATAAAGCAAGAAGCTGAAGACGGCAGTTCCAAGAAGCGCTACCACTGCTTCTCTAGCTCCCCGCCAAGGCCAACTGACGACGACGCCAAGGCAATCAAACAAGAGCAGGTCACTCCTACGGAACCTACTCCTGTACCAGACCGGCCTGCCACAAGCTTCCACAGGACGACTTTTGTTTCGGCCACGGCGAGAGGCGGCGTAAGACGTCCAGTGGGCTTGGGCCCTCCGCCGGGGATTGATAGGGTTCGCAGGCCGTTTAAGCCGTTGACGATAATGCGCCCAGCGAAGCAATGACAGCAACAAGGAGAATTAGCAATGGAAATATATAGATTTATGTACATGAAGTCTTTGTTAAACGGTTTTGGACTGTTAATATAGAAATGATGATGACAAGTGGGAGGTGATGTGCTAATGTGGATGCTCGGAAGCATAACGACAGCCTTACGAATAAGCATAACGACTTTGGCGGAGTTTGAGTAATGGGGCGCGAACAAGGGTAGAGATATATAGACGTTCGATAGAAGCCAGTCCATGTTGATGAATGTAAAGCATCAGCACGAATAAATCATCACTTGAGATCACTTAACTTGTCATTGAAACAGGCAAAAATGCCGCCGTATTTGGTTACTTCGTCTAACACAGAAATGAATGCTTCTTTTAGCCGTTACATTAAAGGCCATCACCTTCCTAGTCAGTGTAAAGACAAGCTGACCATCGGCCCCCCCTGTAACCTGACTATAAGTAATAGTCGCCTTGTCTTTTACGCTAAGGAAAGATAACTTATATAATAAATAGATTACCACTGCACACTATATATATACCACTAAACTATTAAATAAATTAAAGAAATAGAAAAAAATTTTAGTAGCTATTTAATAGTTACTTTTTAGATAATTAATTTTCTATTATTTATTTAATTTCTTTTTTTTTTTTTACCCTATAGAATTATTTTAAAGATAGTTTATAATTAAAAGCAATATATAAAAGAAAATATTTATACTCTTTAAATTAATTTTAAAGTAATTTATAAAGAGGGAGTAACTTAATTATAGTTTATTAAATAAAGCGGCTTTAAATTAATTTACTACTAATATTTACTTTTTTCTTACTTAAATAAAAAAATTTTACTTTACTATTATTATTTACTAAAGCTATATATATATATTTTACTTTTAAATAGCTATATATATAGAATTAATTTTTAAATACTTTAATAGTAAATTTTTTCTTATAAGTATAAGAATTAATTCTCTCTTTTATTAAAATATCCTTTTTTTTATTAATTATAATAATATTTAAAATTAATTTTTATTTAACTTATAGTAATTTATTAACTAATTTTTTAATATATTATATAATAGCTAATTTTAAATTAATTCTTATATTATAGTTTATATATATAAGGAGATAGGTGGGTATTAGTAATATATTACCCTTAATATAAATACTAAGCGCCCTTTATATAATAATATAGTAATACTATATTTATAATATAATAAAGTAAGAATTACTTCCCTATTAGCCTTAAATAAGCTTTAAATTAATTTAAATTAAGATAATTAATTAATTCTAATGCTTAGTAAGGTTTTTTATTATTACTTAGAGAGTAAGCTGTAAAGTGTATTATAATTTTAATTTTATATTAATAACTAGCTATTTAAGTTATTTAAAGGAGCGTAAAGAAGTAAACTTATATATTTAGTTAATTAAATAAAATTATTTATAAAATTTAATAATTTATTATAGATTATTTTAAGATTTTAATAATTTATTCCTAGCTTATTAAATTATTAAAATAATTTAATAATTTATTTATAATTAATAGGTTAGTCTTATATTAATCTAGTTTTACTTACCCAGTAGGCCTATTAGTGTAATTATAAGAGATAGGTTATGATATAATACTTCCCTCCTGTTAGTTTTATTTTTAAGATTTAGTTAATCTTAGTATAAATAACATATCCCTTACTTAGTAAGTGTGGTTAGTTTTTAATTTCTTTTACTAGTATTTCCTTAATTTCTTTATATTAACCTTTATTATATTAAATAAGATTTTTAAGTTAGTTTATTTAAAGATTATTAGTTATAAGTTATTATTTTATTTTATTATTATTAGTGCTAATAAAATAAATAAGTATTATTTATTTTATATTTTAAAGAATTATTTTAAGTGTTTATTATTACTTAATAATTCCTTATGTTATTTAAAGTGTATTTGCTTTAATTAATTATATTATAATATTTAAGGTTTATTTTTTAAATAGTTAAAGTAAATTGCTATTTATTACTTTTATTTAAAGGATAAGCTTAAAAAGGCTAAAGAAGAGTGTTACTGTGCTAATGCTAAGGTTAAGTGTCTTTATAAGTAAAAGAAAATATAATATATAAAAATAAGGTAAGTAATTACATAGGGTATAATAGATTTAAAGGAGCTGGATTAGGTTAAATGCAAGGAGGCGGAGGCTGCTTATTAGGCTGCTTTATTAGCGCTTAATTCTATCTTTATTAGCCTATCTTAGTCTATAGGCGCTATTAATTAATCTGCCTTTAAATTAGACCTATTATTATTTTTACCCTTAAAGATTAATGAAATTCCTATAGAGTTATTTAGGCGTTCCTCTTAAGTTCTTATTCTAGGACTTAAGAGTCTTTGCTAGGGTTATATTCTTTTTATCTTATAAGGTATTCCTATTCTCTTATTACTTTATTTATTTATATATAAATAAGTTTTTTAATTTTATATTTTTCTTTAATGTCTTAAATAATAATTTTATTTATAATTAATTTACTTATTTCTTTATTTACTAGTGCTTTCTTAAGTAATAATATATAAAAGATAGTTATTTTTAGTCTTATATTCTTAGGTAAGTTTAATTTATAGTTAACTTTACTGATTTTTTTTAGAATTTTAAATAGTTTAAGTTTTTTAAAATTTAATTTATTACTTAGCTTATTTATTTTAATATTTAGTAATTTTTTATTGTGTGAATGTTATAGTAAGTAGACTATATCTCCCTTTTAAAGGGTTAGTTTTTTAATTTTTATTTAGTTAGTGTATTCCTTTATGCGCTATTTAAAAAATTTAAATTAAACTTTAAGTTCTTTTTATAATTAGATTATATTTTCTATAAGTATATATATATTATTTGCATTTAGACTATTATAAGGTAGTCTATAGGCTTCTAGGGTAAACCTATAATTTATATAAAATAGTATAACTCTTATGGTTTTTATAGTAAAGCTATTATATTATATTTAAGTAATTAATAGTATTTTAACTTAGTTATTTTATTAGAGGTTAATATAGTATTATAAGTATACTTTAATAACTTAATTTATTTATTTTATTTATTTATTTATTTATAAATAGAATGCGGTACTTAACTTATAATAAGTTCTAAGTTTAGCTATTAATTTTTATTAAAATTTAAATGTAAAGGTGCTTCCTTTATTTAATATAATTTCTTTTAATATTTTATATTTAGTAAATATATATTTTATATAAAGATATATTAAGTTTTCTATATTATATACTTTCTTATATAGTAAGAAGTATACTTACTTTAAGAGTTTATTTATAACTATAAAAATACTATTAAATTATTTTTTAATTAGTAGATTTTTTAATTTAGGTAAGTTAGTAATATAGTTAAATATAATAGTATACTAATTCCTTTCTAAAACTGGGATTAATTATAATATTTTATATAGCTAATGCCTTTTATTTTTTATTTTCTTATATATATTATATTTTTAATAACTTTTAAAATTTTATTCTTTATTCCTGGAAATTTATAGTATTATACTGCATAGTTTTATATTATATAAATATTATAATATATAGCTGTGATTATACTTTAATATAAGTCTTAGATTACTTTAATTTATAATTTTAGTAATACTTAAATTTTTCCTTTTTATTTTAGTAATCCTTCTTTAATAGTTATTTCTTTTAGAAGTTTATTTAATTTTATTTATACTATATATTTTTTTATTTTATTAAAAATAGGGTTATATTCTTTTATAATAAATAAAGTGTTAACTTATATTTACTTATAGTTTCTTTAATAATTTTTTCTTAGAATTTAGGCTTTAACTTCTAGGATTTCCTTAAAGTGTTTTTCTTTTTTACTTAAGGCATCTGCTTATCTATTAGTAGTGCTATTATAATAAATAAATTTATAGTTAAAGTTTAATAGTATTTTAAAATAATAAGTTTATTATATAGAGAGTTTTTAAGTTTTAATAAAGTATATAATATTATAATAGTTAGTGTAAACTTTAACCTTATATTTACTTTTTAAATAATAGTGTTTTTATTCCTTAAATACTTTAAGAATTACTATAAATTCTTTATTATAAATAGGATACTTTAATTTTAGTTTATATAGTTTTTATAAGAAAAATATTATTGGATAGTTTTTCTTATTTTTATTTTTTTATATTAGTACTCCCTTAATAGTAAAGTTTAATAAGTTAGTTTTAATTTCTAGTGGTTTATTAAAATTATATATAATAAGTATAGGTTTACTAAGAAGTGTGTTTTTAAGTTATTTAAATGCTTTTTTTATTTTTAATTTATATATAAGTTTTTTATTTTTTAATTTTTTTTTGCTTTTTTTATTTTCTTTAAGTTAAGTGGCGTTAGTAAGTAGCTTTGCGATTTTACTATAGTTTTTAATAAATTTTTAATAGTAATTTACTAGGCCTAGGAAGCTTTATATTCTTTTTCTTATATTAAGTAGCTTTTAATTTTAAATTACTTTAAGTTTATTTAAGTTTATATGGACTTATCTTAGTAAAATTAAATGTCCTAGGAACTTAATTTCTTATATATAAAAGCTATATTTCTTAAGTTTTACTAATAGGTTAGTGTTTTATAATATTTATAGTACTTTATAGATATATTCCTTATGTTTTTTAAGGGTTTTTAAGAAAATAAGGATATTATTAAGGTAAATAATTATAAAGTTATTAATATATACTTATAGTATATAGTTAATTATTTATTAGAATATTGCGGGTATATTAGTTAGCTTAAATAGCATTACTAAGTATTTAAATAATTTATAGTGTATTTTAAATGCTATTTTTTATTTATCCCCCTTATAGATATAAATTAAGTTATATGCTCCCTTAAAGTCTAAGGCAGTAAATTAATTTACACTAATTAAGCGGTTTTAAATTTCTATAATAAGCGGTAGTAGGGTTTAATCTTTAATAGTAATTTCATTTAGCTATTAGTAGTTAATAACTAGTCTAAGTTTTTTATTTTTCTTAGGTATAAATATAATAAGGTATTTAGCTAGTAATATAAATAGTTTAATATATCCCTTTTTTAGCTATTTTTATATTTATTCTTAAAGTGTTTATAGCTTTACTTTACTAAGGTTATAGATTAAAAAGAACTTTATTATCTTACTATTTATAAGGTCTATATAATAATCCTATTATAAATAAAGCAGCTATACTATTTCTAGTATTAGATTAAATAATTTTTTATATTTTCTTTTATATTATTAAGGTACTTTTTAAAGAATTTCTTTAAGTTCTTTAAGTTTTTCTTTTTTCTTAGCTTTTAATAATGCTTTATCTAGGGCTTATAATTTTATTTTAACTTATATAATAATTCTATTAATATATACTTATTCTCCTTTAACTTTTTTATAGTTATATTATAGTAATACTAGTAATTTTTCTATATTAAATTTAACCTTTTTCTTAGGTTTTATTTTTATTTTTTTTAATTTTTCTTAATTTTATTATATATAAGATTTTATTTTTAAGTCTATAGGCGTGTCTTTGCCTTCCTTGCCCTCTCTATAGCTGTCACGACCCAACACTTATGGTCGTCACAACGGGCCTACAGGGTAGGACAGAACGGATTAACTATAATCCGTTGACCAATTAAAAGCCCACGCTCACTAAATAAGGAAAGCCAGGAAAGCTAGCTTTCCTTAACACTAAGGAAAGCTAGGAAAGACAGCTTTCCACTACGATCTAGAAACCTTAACTAGATATATAAGTTTACTTCACCACGCTCATTTAAATAACTTAGATAGCCAGTTGTTAACACAGAATTAAGATTACAACACGCTTTGCACTGCTTACTATCTAGTAACATTTATTATTACTATTTATATTGCCCGAAGATCTCTTAATCGCTCCGCTAACATAAACCCAGAACTGAACTCTAGGTTTATCTCTTAGGAAGCCCTTGTATTACTAACTATCTAGTGTATAGTTCATCACACATTAATAACTCTTATTCGGACGGCTACCAGACCTACAGGCAATATTGCAACAATAGCCAACGTTTAACCACCAGCGGACCTAATAAACTAGGATCCCCCTGCTAACCCACAATAGGCACCACTACCGGTGCTTACCCCGGAACAGCAGGCAATTAACGCTCTTTTTGCACGCATTAAGGCCCTGGAGAAACTGGCAAATAAACAAAAGATCACTATTAAAGAATAAAAAGAATAATTAAACGCCCGTTGCACTAAGGAAAAGGGAGAAATTATCCGACCCAAACGGCTAGATAACTATAATGGAAACCCCGGCGACAGGGAGAAGTACTTTAATAAAGTGGAAACCTACTTCAGATACTTTACTACTACCTTAGCAGACAATGAAGACAAAGTCCACTTTGCAGCTAGTTGCCTCATAGGAGCAGCTAAAGAATAGTTCAGGCCCTACATAAAGGACTAAAATATAAACCCCAATTAGAAAGACTTAAAGAAAGAAACTAAATATATCTTTAAAGAATACTAAAACTATAAGGATAAACTCATTAAGGCTTTCAGAACTATAAACAAACAATAAGAAGCTAAGAAATAACTTTAAGCCCTAATCCAAAAAGGACCTCTGTTTAAACACACCGCAACCTTCAACTAACTTCTCCAGAAAGTTAACTGGACTAAAGAATCCAAAAAGGAACGCTACTATATAAGCGTCAAACCAGAAGTTAAGGATGAACTCTTTAGACTCAACAGAGATAAAATGAGCTTCGTCAAATTCACTGAGGAAGCCATTAAAATTGACAATTGTTAATATAAACGAAAGCAAGAACGTAAAGCGGAAAAATCTAGAACCCTACCTAGGTTCCAACCACAAGCCAATTAAGGCAAGAAGCGACAAGAGTACATTGTAAAAGATAATAGTACTCAACCGGGAAAAATGGACATTAACAACATCAACAAAAGGAAGTTTAACGGAACCTGCAACACCTATGGCAAGAAAGGCCATAAAGAGGCAGATTGCTGTTCTAAGATTACCTATGGATTCTATGGCAAGAAAGGCCACAATAAAGCCCACTGCTATACTAAGAAAAACGCAAAATCTAAGACCACTAAGGACAAGGCCCAGATAGACGCCATAATGGAAGTACCCTATGACCACCTTAGCTAGACAGCGTGCTATAACGATTTATGTCTTATGCACTAAAGCAGTAAGGAAGGTTTAGGATACTACCCAAAGAAACCACGAGCTAAGAAATCTCATAAGATCGTCCGAATTAACACCCTTAATTTTTATAAATAGCCTCACCCAAGGGATTTCAACTATAATAGTTACGAAGATTATAATACTAATGAATTAGACTATAAGCCCCTCACAACTAGGAATAGCACCAGGAGGAATATACACTAATACAACAACTGCAGCTCCACGGAACCTTATTCCATTTATGCACTTTACGAATGCTCATCTTGCGGCTTATAGAACATTAATTACACATGCGAGAATAATAAATTAGAGGACTTTAAGGATGAAATCCCAGTTACCTTTAAAGACGTATACAACAGCAACAATCCCGACGGCGACGAATATCACCAATGCGGCGCACTAGAACCCCGACATAATATAACATACCCAAAATACGCAGGAAAATATAAATGCCCTCTATGCAAGTCCAGAAATAAAAACCACAAATGCCTAGGATATTAAAGGAGCCTATACTATAACAGCATAGACATACTACATATCTATAACATCAAAGAACAAGGAAAAAATATATACTAATGTAAAGTCTATAAATCAACAGACTTTGACCATAACTGCGACAGATGCCGCATCTGTGGATCCTATAACCCTAAATATAACTGCATGTATGTTCTAGGGGAATAAGCAGAAGAATAAGAAAGACAGGAGGAAAAACAATAATACCTTAATGAAAACCCACCTCGCAGGATAACCCTAGAAGAGGCTTGGGAACAAATTAGACTTAATAAAATAGACATTTAAGGAGCATATAACTAAGTCCCTATCCAGGACCTCTTAAATGCCCTAAATAAAGACTGCGGAATACATAATTAAAAATAGTGCAATAACATCTACTGCCAAATACATATCTTTAATAAACTAAAAGACTGGCACAAATATTAACTAAAGTAAGTCAAGCATGAAGAATATATAATAGACCACTTCCTAGACTGCGCAGTAATATACTGCAGCATACACAGAGAAAAGAAAAGCCAATTTTATTAAATTACCCAAAAACTAGCACAAAAAGGTTATAATTTTAAGAATTATTTAAACTAAAAATAAGGCAATAAAACCCTAATTAAGAGATACTACTGTTTAATTAAGGATTAAAACGAAGAATTAAAGTGCTAATAGTGCGCGAAATACTAAAGCGTTAAATGGGACTAAACCCATTTAGACAGCATCCGAATCGACGCAATCGGAAGTAATAGCAAGAAACTACAAGTCAAGGGATACATTAATCAATCCCTGGTTACAATATACATGGACAGTGGTGCGGATCGCAACCTCATTACCCCCCGAATAGTAAACCTACTCAGCTTACCATACGCTAAGAAAAAATAACCTACATATATGTCTAGTGTCGCCACACCTAATGCTAAGATAATAATTAATTACGAGACTGATCATCTCCCAATTACAATTGCTAGTTATACTAAGACTATTAAGTTTAACATTATGCCCCTTGGTAACTGCGACGTTTTGCTTAGACACCCCTAGTTGAAATAAGGTAACCTACTAATTAACTGGAAAACTAAATAAATACTCTAGGATATAGACATTACCCAGGAGTTATGACTAAGCTATGGAGAGGGCAAGGAAGGCAAAGACGCGCCTACAGACCCAAAAATAAAATCTTATGCGCAATAAAATAAAGAAAAAACAGAAAAAATAAGAACAGAACCTAGAAGAAAGGTTAAATTTAATATAGAAAAATCGCCAGTACCACCTTAATATGACCACAGACGAGTCAAAGGAGAATAAGTACGCATCGACTGAATCATTGAACAAATAAAAATAGAATTACGAGCTCTAGACAAAGCCTTACTAAAAGCAAAAGAAAAAGACAAACTAAGAGAATTAAAAGAAACTCTCCTAAAAGCACCTCGATAATATAAAAGGAAATACAGAAAACTATTTAGTCTAACACTGGAAACGGTATAACCGCTTCATTTATAATGGGATTATTACATAGATCTTATAGACGGAAAAACAATAAAATTCTTTCTAATCTATAATCTCAGTAAAGTAAAACTTAAGACACTTTAAGAATGGATATAAGAACAGCTAGAAAAAGGACACATTAGGCCATTCACATCACCAGCTGGATACCCTGTTATATTTATATTAAAGAAGAATAGGAAACTTAGACTAGTCATTGACTATAGACAGTTAAACGAGATTACAATTAAGGATTAAACCCTATTACCGCTTATTATAGAAATTTAAGACCGCTTAACCGGTGTAAATTAGTTCACTGCCTTAGATCTTAAGGGAGTGTATAACTTAATTTGCATCTAAGAAGGGGACAAATGGAAAATAGCGTTTAAAATACGCTATGGATTATTCAAATGCTTAGTTATGCCATTTAGGCTTACTAACGCACCAGTAACATTTTAACGAATAATTAACCATATACTACAAGCATATATTAATAACTTTATAATTATATACCTCAATGATATTCTTATCTTCTTAAAAACCCTTAAAGAACACAAAGAACACGTCCATAAGGTACTATAAACACTACAAGACGCTAACCTTCTAGTGGAATTAAAAAAATATTATTTCCACGTTTAAGAAGTTAAATTCCTAGGACACCTAATCTCACTAGGATAAGTCTAAATGGACCTAGATAAGCTTAAAGCAATCCGAGACTGGGAATTTCCAGAAATAAGAAAAGGAATATAAAGCTTCTTAGGCCTAGCGAATTATTACTAAAGATTTATTAGGAACTATAGCAAGATCGCTAAGCCACTTACTAATGCCACTTAACTTAAAGAAGATAAGAAGGGCAAGAAGAAACTAAAAGATAGGAAACTCGCGTATAAGCTAGAAATAAAAGAAGCGTTTAAATAACTTAAAAACGCCCTTCTTAGCGAACCTATGCTCATTATATACAATCCTAACAAGCCATTAGAGATCAAAATAAATTTATTAGACTTTACTATTAGAGGAGTACTAATACAGAAAGACGAAAATGGGAAAAACCATCCAGTAGCATTCTTCTTACGAAAACTACATAAACCAGAGCTAAGATACCCCATATATAACAAAGAATTTATAGCAATCCTCAAAGCATTTAAGGAATAGAGACACTACTGTTTAGGAAGCAAGTATAAGGTTAAGGTCCATACTAACCACCGCAATATCGTATACTTCACTAAGACTTAAAAACTCTCTGCGCGACAAACATAATATTTTAAGACACTCTTAGACTTTAACTATAAACTTATCCATTACGACGGCATTGCTAATGGATAAGCAGACGCACTAAGTAAAAAAGAAGAACACTTTGAAGAAATTCCAGAATTCAAAGCCCAAATTCTAAGGAAAAATCATTAAGGAAACTACAAATAAATATGAGTTAATACCCTATTTGTTGTAGAAGAACACAACCCTATCCTTGACAAAATAAGGGAATATGTAGCCAATATGGAACTAGAAGAACTCCCGGAAGAAGCAACCATTGAGGAAGGCTTGCCAAAATGGGAAGGAAAAATCTGGGTACCACTAGAACTATAATTAGAAGTAATTTAAGACTTATATCGCAGCATAATCGCGGCAGCATACTGTAGTATCTAAACTACCTAGAACCACGCTATACGCTACTATAAATTTCCAGGAATAAAAAATAAAATTTTGGAAGTTATTAAGAAATGCGATATATGTAAGAAGATAAAAGATAAAAGGCATCAGCCATATAGAATATTATAACTAACCTTAGTTCCAGAAAGAAATTAGAACACAGTTACATTTAACCACATTACTGACTTGCCTAAGTTAAAAGATTTACTAATTAGAAAATAATTTGACAGTATTTTCGTGGTTATGGACAAACTCTTAAAGCAAGTATATTTCTTACTATATAAGAAATTGCATACAGCAGAAAATTTAGCGCATCTCTATATAAGATATATATTTACTAAACACGGAATGCTAAAAGAAATTATATTAGATAAAGGAAGTACCTTTACATCCAAATTCTAGTAAGAACTAATGGCTAAACTTAGAACTTACTATAAGCTAAGCACCGCGTTCCATCCATAAATAGACAGACAGACAGAACAGATGAATTAAGTTATTAAAGCATACTTATAATGCTACATTAACCTCTAGCAAGACAACTGGGTTAAAATGCTATTAATCGCATAAATGTAATACAATAGCTCTACCACGGAAACTACGGGAGTTACACTGTTTTACGCTAACTACAGATTTACACTAGAAGCCTATAGACTACCTCGCGATAGCCTAAATGCGGACAATGCACGCATCCTTGCAGAAGATATGATCCAATTACAGGAAGAACTTAAAGTTTAACTTAAATTCTTTAGGCAGCGCATAAAGGAATATACTAACTAAATAAGGATTAAGGGACTAACCCTTTAGGAGGGAGACATAGTCTACCTACTACGACATTCACGCAATAAAAAATTGCTAAATATTAGAATAAATAGGCTAAGTAATAAATTGAATTTTAGAAAACTTAGACTATTTAAAATTCTGAAGAAAATTGGCGAAGTTAATTACGAATTAGACTTACCCGAAAACATGAGATTAAAAACAGCCGTCTTCCACGTATCACTACTTAAGAAAGCACTAGTGGACGAGGAAATAGGCGAACTAATTATAGACGAAATTATTGTCTAAGACATTAAAGAAGAATATAAAATTGAAAAACTACTTCGCATGCAAATAAACGAAGAAACAGAAGAACGAGAATACCTCGTTAGATGGAAAGGATACGATTCCAATGAAGACTCTTAGGTTCCAGAAAAAGAACTTAAGAGGAGTGCCTAGACAATCCTATGGGAATTTTATCGGTCTTTAGGGGTGGAAATAACAATGGGTCCAGTTCAAAGGCAGACCAATTAACGGCGTTAACGGACTAGGACGGGCCGACGGTAGAATTAGGCGCTAACAGGGTAACCTAATGAGCGGCCTCCGCTTCGCGTTCCTCGCGCTTAACCCGTTCCAATTCCTCTAAATTATCCAGCCCCCGCGCAATTGCACGTTCTATCCTCCTCAACCACTCTTATTTCTGGGTACGAAGACGTTTAACCTTCGCACTAAGCTCTAACTAAGCCTCTTTAGCTTCCTTAAGCTCCTTATTTAGTTTTAAATGATGAGACGCGACTTTTCGCATCTGTTAAGGGGTAAGACTAAAAGCCTTACAATAAGATTTCTGATTTTTCATATAAGATAAACAATAACGGGAATCCTCTTCCAAAGCAACGCATTTATGACCTTAAGACTCACAGTAGGTGCACGACTTTATAATAAGAACGGAATTCTTTAGTATAGTGTTAGTAAGACCTTTACGCTTCTCTTTCTTTTGCGTGGAAGTATTGTTATTATCTCGCTTGCGTTTAACCATAATAAAAATAAAGGAAGAAAACTAAGGAAGGAATAACTCACTTAGGAAGGAAGACAGGTGGGGATACTTATATGATAACGTGACTAGGTCTTGAGGATAAGACCAACAAGGAGGGAGTATTATGTCACAACCCAACACTTATGGTTATCACAACGGGCCTATAGGGTAAGACAGAACGGATTAACTATAATCCGTTAACCAATCAAAAGCCCACGCTCACTAAACAAGGAAAGCCAGGAAAGCTAGCTTTCCTTAACACCAAGGAAAGCTAGGAAAGACAGCTTTCCACTACGATCCAGAAACCTTAACTGGATATATAAGTTTACTTTATTACGCTTATTTAAATAACTTAGATAGCCAGTTGTTAACACAGAATTAAGATTGTAACACGCTCTGCACTGCTTACTATCTGGTAACATTTGTTATTACTATTTACATTGCCCGAAGATCTCCTAATTGCTCCGCCAATATAAACCCAGAACTGAACTCTAGGTTTGTCTCTTGGGAAGCCCTTGTATTACTAACTATCTAGTGTACGGTTCGTCACAATAGCTTAGTTATAGCTCTTAGGTAATATTTATTTCCTAGAGTATTTATTTAATTTTTTAGTTAATTAGTAAGTTACTTTATTTTAACTATAGGTATTTAAGTAAAATATTATAGGTATTAAGAGGTATAATATTAAACTTAATAGTTTTAGTATAATTAATAATTATAATTAAGAGATAATTAGTTTTATAATTAATTATTATTTTAGCATTAGGTATAGTAACACTAAATATATATATAAGTTATTTTTTCTTAGTATATAATAACCTAAGTAAGTTTATTATTTTAAAAGTAATAAGGTTATAATCCGCACTACTGTTTATATATATTTTTACTAGCTATTAGTTAATATACCCTTTAATTAATAATTTCTTATTACTGCGTTTAATTAAATTAATTTAAATGCTGTTTAAATAGTTTTATTCTTATATAATATTTTAGTATTTTATATACTATTAGCATTTAATATTATAGTTTTATTTTTAAATTAGGTAATAATATTTCTTAATAAGTCCTTCTTAGGTATTATAATGTTTTTTTAGGTTATAGCCTTTTATTTTTAGTTTTATTATTATTTATTAGTATTACTATTATTTTACTATATATATATTATAGTATTGCCTTTTATAATTTAAAAAATGTATTTTTTAATATTTAATTAGTTAATAATATACTTATAGGTTATTATATTATTCTTTAATTTTATTATATATATATAATTTATAGTATAGCTTATTATAGTATTTATAGTTTTTATTCTTATATTTTTTATTAAATTTATATTCCTTTATAAGTTTTATTTTTAATAGAGTATAGGATTATAATAATATAATATAATTATAAGCATTAAAGATATTAATTTTAATAAGTATAAGGAGGTTAATTTATATTAAAGGGAATTCCTTTAAGTATTATCTTTATTTTTCTTATCTTTAATATTCCTTAATTAATATATTTAAGACTTTATTATAGTTATATTAAGAGTTTTATAAGCTATAGGTATTATATCCCTAGCATTTATAATTTAAGTTTTTTAACTTATAGAGCTTATATTAGTATATATAGGATATCTTTTATATAAGTTTTTCTTTTTCTTTAAGGTCCTTAAAGTATTCTTTAATTACTTTATTTTATTTTTTAAAGAGTTTATATATTTTATTTATATTTTATTAGTGCTCTCCTTTATAGTTATAGTAATATCCTTTTATAAATTTATAGTTTAAGTATCTTATATATTTATAGTTATAGTTTTATAAGTAGCAGTTATTATATTTATAATTCTCCTTTTATATAGTAATTTATTTTCCTTTATATATGTGGTTAATATTCTATAAGCTATAAGATAAGTATTTATAAAGTGCATAGATAGAATAGGGTTTTATAGAGCTATAGTTTTTATATTTCTTTTTATAAAAGTTAAGGGTATTAATTTATATAGTTTTATAAGACTTCTTAGCTTATAGCCTTTTTAAATAATATTTAAATCTTTCCTTATTACTTTTATATATAAAATATAAATTATTATAGTAAGTTATTTAGCTAAGGTAATTATAAAGTACTTTTATAATTGCGTTTATTTAAACTTTATTTTTAATAGTCTTAGAATATCTTTTATTTTTCTTAGTATAGCAATAGGCTTTATTATAGCCTTTTTTACTATAAAATTTATAAGTTATTTTAAAATAGTAGTTTACTTCCTTATAGCCTTTCTTACTATAGGCATTATATATTTTAATAAACCTTCTTTTATTAATATTATTAATATTTATTTTTCTTAGTTATATGCTATTATCTTTAGCTATATAATTTAAGTGTTTTTTACTTTAGTTAGCTTAAGGTAAGAATTTAGGTATAGTTTTAGTTTTCTTAGCCTTATATTTTTATTTATATTTAAATTATTAATTATTAATTTTAATAGCTTTTTTTATAAATTTAGTAAAGCTTAATTTATCTTTATTAAGTTTAAAGAGCTTATCCTTAACTTTTAGTTTAATACTTATATAATAGTATTTTTTCTTAAATTCCTTAGTTTAATTAACTTTTTAAAGAAGTTAAATAAAGGTTACGGTATATTTAATTAAAGGTCCTTTTTAAATTAAGGATTAAAGCTATTTTTTAGCTTTTTATTATTTATTTATAATTCTAAAGGCCTTAATAAATTTATCCTTATAATTTTAGTATTTCTTAAAGATATATTATATTTCTGCCTTTAAGTCTTTTTAATTTAAGTTTATATTTTAGTCCTTTATATAGGGCCTAAATTATTCTTTAATTACTCCTATAAGGTAATTAGCTATAAAGTAAACTTTATTTTTATTATTTACTAAAGTAATAGTAAAGTATTTAAAGTAAGTTTTTACTTTATTAAAGTATTTCTTTTTATTACTAAGGTTTTTATTATAATTATTTAATTACTTAGGTTAAATAATTTCTCCTTTTTCTTTAGCGCAGCAGGTGTTTAATTATTCTTTTTATTCTTTAATAGTAGCTTTTTATTTAGTTATAAGATATTTTAGGGTCTTAATATATGTAAAGAGAGTGTTAATTACTTATTATTCTAAGGTAAGTACTAGTAGTAGTGCTTATTGTAGTTTAATAGGGGTATCTTAGTTTATTAGGTCCACTAGTAGCTAAATATTAGCTATTATTATAATATTACCTATAGGTTTAGTAACTATTTAAATAAGAGTTATTAATATATAATAACCTAAGTTATTAATATCTTAAATAGTTAATGGCTTATAAGATTCCTAAGGGATAAACTTAATTTATAGTTTATATTAGTAAATTAGTTAAGAGATTTATAAGTAATAGTAAATAGTAAATAATAATATTACTTAAAGAGTAAGCTATAGAGTGTATTATAATTTTAATTCTGTGTTAATAATTAGCTATTTAAGTTATTTAAAGGAGTGTAAAGAAGTAAACTTATATATTTAGTTAATTAAATAGGATTATTTATAAAATTTAATAATCTATTGTGGATTATTTTAAGATTTTAATAATTTATTCCTGGCTTATTAGATTATTAAGATAATTTAATAATCCGTCTGTAATTAGTAGGTTAGTCCTATGTTAATCCGGTTCTGCTTACCCGGTAGGCCTGTTGGTGTAACTATAAGAGATAGGTTATAATATAAGGTATATATTAAGGTAAGTAAAATTAAATAAAATATTATATATAAATTAATTTAATATTACTTTTATATTTAATAAAGTATTAAGTATATTAATTAATACCTTATATTATAATTAATATATTTTTTATAATTTTTCCTTATTTACTTATAATATAAAAATTTACTTAAGTTACTTAAAGTTTATAAGTTAAAAGAAAATTAAAATAATAAATCTAAGCTTTATATTTAAATTATATTACTTAGGCCTAATTAATATATAATTAATATTAAATTAATTTTAAAGTAAATAAAAAATACTTACTTAATTACTTTTTATAATAAAGTAAAAAAATAAAGCTTAATATATAAAGTTTTTAATTATTAAAGTATATCTTTATTAAAGGAGGTATTATTTTACTTAAAAAAAGAAATAAATTTATATATTTTACTACTAATATACTTATATATAATTTATATATATAGTATATTACTAAATAAAGTAATAAAGCTAGGTTTTAGAGGGAATTAATAATAAAGATTATATTAAATTTATTTTAAATTAAATTAAAAATACTTTAAAATTAAATTTAAATTAATTCTTTTTACTTATATTAGTTTAAGGGGTATATATTTCCTCCTTAAATAAAGTATTAATTAAAATAATATAAGTAATTTTAATTTAATTAATACTTAAGTACTTTAATATAAATAAAGAGTAAATAAATGCCTTTATTAATAAAGGTAAGTATAATTTTATAATATTAGTAAAAGTTAATTTTAATATTAAAAATTAATTATTTAAATCCTAAGTTAATTAATATATAATATTAAAATTAATTAAGAATTAATTTAAAGTTAACTTATATTAAGTTCCTCTTATCTTATATTAGGTATTATATTAAGCAGTTTCTTTTATTTTATATTAGGCGTTATATTAAGCGGTTCTTTTTATATTATAATATAAAGATTTATATATTTTACTATTTCTTTATAAAGCTAAAGGTTATTTTTAAAAAATAAGTAAAATTTATTTACCTTATTAAATATAAGTAAGGGACTTAAAAAAAAGAGCTTTTTATTTAACTTTAAAATTAATTCTAGATTGCTTTATAAAGATATTATAAAGTAATTAGTGTATTATAATTAGTGTATTATAGTTAATGCATTATGGTTAGTGCGTTATAGTTAATGTGTTATAGTAAGTATATTACAGTTAGTGCGCTATAGGTATATTACTATTAGTATATTCCCTTAGGTATGCTATAGGTATATTATAAATGCGTTATAATTATAATATAATTTATATTACAGTTAAAATTTAAATTAGTTTTAAATTAATTCTTAAGTAATATTATATATAATAGAAAATCTATTATTTACTACTTAACTAATAATTAGGCTATAATTTAAACTTTATTCCTAGTATATATATAATAGTAAAGGGGGTTAGTATAGTAAGTGTAGTAATTAGCTAACTATTGCATAGGTAATCTTTCCTTAGTGTAAAAGACAAGGTGACTATTACTTATAGTCAGGTTATAGGGGGGGCCGATGGTTAGCTTGTGTGTATACTCCTTCCTAGTTCACAATCATTATACTAATAGCTGAGCGAAACTCAAGTCTCGCTCGCCATTTGCGCAGAACCAGAAGAATACATGTACCCATCGAGTCCAAACTCCTGATGCATCACATATAGCATTGTGTCATGCTTGACTGAAGGTGGATATATTCATACCATATACACAAATATAGCTACATCTGAAGTATCAGGATGTCAACGTAGCCCTGCAAGTTACAGGGTAAGATTTTGCAGCATTTCGTTTAGGCGCGCCACTAGCTGTACTTGAGATCCAAGGAAATGATCGTGGCATCGGGAATAATGACTTTGAAGAAAGCGCTTGAATTATGCAATAACTACCCATTGGGTATAATCGCAGGTTAGGCATTTGCACAAGCCAAATGACAAGTGATTTTGCTGTTTTCGAATCCATGGCCGAGGCTCGAGCCAGGCGATCGGACATGATGCTGTTCAAGGAGGTGACGTACAGAATAGCCCGGCCTTGACACCACGCTTAGTTAGTGTATCCCACCCATTCGTTGACGGGTGGGTGGTGACGATGCGATGCTTCATCTCAAGCTTATGGCCGGTTGCCTAGAGCTAGCGATAGTCCGATAGCGTCTACTGCGTACCTGCTTCTCAGAATTTCCCGTCTGACACATAATACCCGTAATGACGTGTTGATCTGCCATTATACGCTGTAGATCCGTACATACTCGCGACCCATGGTGTAGCAAGAGAGCAGGGCCAAGAAGGCGTCAACGCATACCTACAATCGACGGACTCCGCACATCTCGGCAGACACAACTGGCATTTGCCCTATGGAGCCGGGGATGGCGGGTGACCCATTGCACTTGATCTAGCGCTCCCCGCACTTCTCAGCTCCACAGCCAACAGAGACGAAGCTTGATATGGGAAGAAATAACAGAGAGGGGCAGCAGCTACATACGCAGGCCGCGCAGCAAAACGGCCTCTTAACAAGATCTGCGATCAGGGCAGTCTCCCTCCTTTACGCTGCGCGATGTGACGGCAGTCGGCTACGCATGGCCCGTGAGCCACTGGAAGTTGGGCGCTGAAGACACCGCACGGCGCAACTGGATGCCCCGGTTTCGCGTGGATTCTTCAGCGGCTTCTCAACAACTGAGGTTGCGTTGCTTGACCACACTACCTGTGTAGCCTACAGTATACGAGGTGTGAGTGAGAGTCGTGCCGCGCGGAATGGGGTCGCATGAATGACGATGGCAATTAATACTACCTTGGCCGCACCGCTCAATGGCCGTCTCCACATTCTTTGTATGGCAGACAAGTAGGTAGGACAAGCAGATCAGGAGGACAGCTCGGTTTCGCAAATTGTGTTATGAGTCTTGTAAAAGACAGACAATTAGATGGGAATGGAAACGGGGGGTGAAAAATGAAATCTATGAAGAGATCAAATAAGTACTCAAGACGGAGAAATGGAGATGTAGGTGAAAGCAGAAGTGAAATTAGAATACAGTATACTCTAGATCTAGGATTTCACCTGCGATTGGCCAGCATCAAAGCCATCGTCGCAGCGAGTTGATGCTAAAGCTCCATACACGCATCGAATTAAAGCCATCCCCGCCATCTAGCCTGCGCAAAAACAGCACTCTTCAGCAGGAACATCCCAGCCATCGCTTCAGCTAGTCCGCCAAGGGCAGTAAATCAGGGCTGCATCAGGACTAGTGGCGCGAAGCTCACAAGATGGAGGGCAGCCGGGCGTGCCGCCCCTTCCTTGGACGCCATCACCATGTCTCAAACGGCAGGAGCATAACGATGCTGCTTCCCTTGTCGTCGAGTGGTCCGGTGCAGCTGTTTTTCCTGGCTCGCGAGATCGGGCATTAACAAACCAAGATACGACATACACAAGACATAAATACTGCATGGCAGACTCGTCGGCCGGGCTGGAGAAGGCCCCTCTCGGCATCAGTGCTGAAGAAGCCAAGCCGCCAGCTCGATCTCGATCGTTCAGCATGGCGTCGCTCACCCTCGGCAGGGCTCGATCGGCCCTCTCGGTCCTGAGCGTCTTCACTCTTCTGTCAGTGCTGCTTTTCAGCGCCATCAGTTCAGCCAAGCTGCACAAGTTCAACAAGTTCGCCAATGCGGATCGCCAGCAGTATCTCATCGGCGTTGGCAAGGCCGACATCACCGGCCCCGTCGTCGAAATCAACTTTGCTGGATACGCCAACCTTGACCAGACGGGCTCTGGCCTGCGCCAGCGTCTGTATAGCCGCGCCTTTATCATTGCCGACGCCAACAACCCCAATGACCGCTTCGTCTATCTGGTTCTCGACACCCAGTCCGGAGACACTGCCATGAGAAACGGGCTCTTGGATGGCCTGAAAGCCCTGGGCAGCGAATATAGCGTCTATGGCCAGAACAACATTGCGTTGACAGGAACTCACAGCCACTCTGGCCCCGGTGCCTGGTTCAACTATCTGCTGCCGCAAATCACATCTCTTGGTTGGGACAAGCAGAGTTACCAAGCCATTGTTAACGGTGCCGTTCTTTCAGTCCAGCGTGCTCACGAGAACCTCCAGGAAGGATACCTTGATGTTGGTTCGACTGACATTTCCGATGGTGCCATCAACCGCTCACTCTGGGCCTATCTTAATAACCCGGATGAGGAGCGTGCTCAGTACAACGCAGAAACCGATATCACCATGACTCTCCTCCGCTTCCAGCGTGCTTCGGATGGCAAGAACATTGGTGTTCTGTCGTGGTTCCCCGTCCACGGCACTTCTATGCTTGGGAACAACACTCATGCTTCTGGAGACAACAAGGGCGTTGCTGCGTGGCTCTTAGAGAGTGCCATGGCCGATGACCCCAATGCTGCCGAAGGCTTCGTGGCCGGATTCAGCCAAGCCAACGTTGGCGACACCACTCCGAATGTTCTTGGCGCGTGGTGTGATGATGGATCTGGCCAGCAGTGCAGTCTTGAAAACAGTACTTGCGCAGATGGCAAGTCACAGAGCTGCCATGGCCGAGGACCTGAGTTCCAGGCTTTGGATCTTGGCGTCAAGAGCTGCCACGAGATGGGACGCAGGCAATTCGCTGGAGCTCAGAGCATCTATGTAAGTGCAATATTAGCCATCGTGAACTGTTCTTTCCCCTTGATTATCTTTTCCTGCCTGTGATCTTCGCTACAGCAGTTTCAACTTACACTTTGATAGAATAGTATAGACTCATCGGGTACTCCGGTTACTGGATCTTCAGTCAAATCTTTCCACTTCTTCCAGGATATGCGGTACTTCAACTTCACATTGCCGGATGGTACCAAGGCCCAGACCTGCCCTGCTGCTCTCGGATACTCTTTTGCAGCCGGAACTTCTGACTGGCCTGGCGCTTTCGATTTCACTCAGGGGGAGTCTGGTAACCCAGATAACCCTTTCTGGGGAGTTGTGGGTGGTTTGCTAAAGGCACCGGGCCCTCAGCAGGTCGCATGCCAGCAGCCTAAGCCTATTCTTTTGGATGTTGGTGAAGTAAGCACGCCGTACGCGTGGACCCCTAATATCGTGGATGTTCAGATGCTTCGAGTGGGCCAGCTCGTCATCATTATCAGCCCCAGCGAAGCTACCACCATGTCTGGTCGCCGCTGGAAGGCCGCAGTCGCGAAAGAGGCGGCCACATTCCTCGATGAGAGTCCTATCGTTGTCCTGGGCGGCCCTGCCAACAGCTATGCTCACTACTGTGCCACCCCTGAAGAGTACGATATTCAACGCTATGAGGGAGCCTCCACCCTCTACGGCAGAAATGAGCTCAACGCCTATATCAATCTTACCGTCAGCAACATGCACTACCTCCTCCCTAACTCGACTGCCACTCCCTCTCAAGGTACACTTCCGCCAGACAACCGCAACAGCATGATTTCATTTATTACGGGTGTCGTACAAGATAGCTCACCGTTGGGTAAAAACTTTGGCAGCGTCCTGGTGCAGCCACATCCCACATATAGCATCGGTGATATTGTCAATGTCACCTTCCAGGCCGCTAACCCGCGTAACAATCTCCGTCAAGAACAAACTTTTGCGGCAATTGAACAACAAGGCAGCGACGGATCTTGGACGCAAGTGCGTGATGACTCGGACTGGTTCCTCGTTTACACATGGCGAAGAACCAATTTCATTTTGGGGCAGAGCGAAGTGGACATTACATGGGAGACATACGGCAACGCGCAGCCAGGGACATACCGGGTCAAATACTACGGCGATTCAAAGCCCCTGATTGGAAGCATATCGTCATTTACGGGAACGAGTAATAGTTTTAGGCTTTCCTGATAGCATAGCTGTGTTTAGATAACAATTTGCTGGCGCGTTACGAAGTACTTCTACCAAATGCCTTCATGTCGCGTTCCCCTGTGAAGTCAGTCATAAGTCAAATAAGCAAGCACCGACAGGTCTCGTACCTCACCACCACCGCCCCCGCATTATTGAGAGCAGTCTCCATGTCTCTAGACAAGACAAGACAAGTAACACAGAGCTACTCTACAGTTTCATTTTTTTTTTCTTGGCTTGCTTACTGCGCTCGGACCGGTAAACCTACACCCTTCATCTGTGAAAGTCACAATCATCCGGGTAGAGACTGCACTCCACAACGTTGTACAAGAAAAAAAATCAAGGCTGTACTCATATGCTTAATTACATGATGCTATGACGGGAGCGATAGTAGTAAATATTTCGCGATACAGAGAGGGCTTAGGAGCTTGAATCAGACATCTGGGATGGGGAAGATTTTCAAGTTCTGCCTTAGGTAACAAAAGAGCGGGATCTTAATTCTTGTTCTCTCTGTTCTGTAGTGCAGTTGATACAAACAATACCTATATAGGAACCGTGAATAGGGGCATCCCGTCTGGCTGTTACTTCTTCTCATGATTTTGAAAAAAATGCCAAGATGTTACTCACTGCCTCATCAACTTTCAAGGCTCGTTGGCTAAAAAGCAATAATACCTGTCGTCCAATCACATGAAATCCTGGTATAATCACATCAAGCTGTTATGCAAGCCAACTTTCCATCTCTTCCAGTCCCCCTGACCCTACCAACCCATTGGTTGTCAGAAAAAGCGGCTCAAAACCAAATCACATTGCATAGACGCCACATTCACGCCGTGATAGGGGAGAGTAAGAGACCAGTAAGGCGTGATAGAGAGAGAGAAGTCCAGCTTGACTACCAATTAGACTCACATTGATAGGTCAGATCCTGTATTGTTCGCAACAAGGGAGGAACGGGAACGTACGAGAAGGCAATTTTAACATGACGGCTTCTGGAAGACTCACGCTCCCGTTGGATTATTGATGGACCCCGTTGGACCTCAGCCTGTCCTATAAGATGGGAAAAGCGGCAGGAATACTACAAAGAAAAAAAAAAGGAAGCTTTCATAAGAGATGAACTTTTTCCAGACGGAAATTTCACTCGTTCGTTTCAGGGGCAGCCAAGGGGCGATGCGTGAAGGTCATCAACAGCCAATGGGCTCGAGTAGATAGCGTTGTGACATCGCTTCTCTGAATGTCTCGGCTTGCTGCCTCCTGAGTGCAGCTTGTACTCACTCGTGACATTTTCCTTCACAGCCCCTCAAATATCATCACCGACTCTTGAAGGAGGAGACACCATAGCGTGTCGGTTAATGTAAATGGGACCCGATACTCTGTCCAAGCCACTCTTTCATTCTCTTTTGTTCGCTGCCTGCAAGGAATACCAAGCGGCAGCAAACAGTCAGGCTCCAGCATCCATCCACATGACAGTACCACTTGCCATCGAAGTCGGAGTGAGAAGCCAAAGCAATTACCATGGCGAAGTACGTAGTATGCGTCAAGACGCACTGCCTCATCAAACTGGCTACTGTAAGGAGACAGCAGCCATGTCTATTCCGCTAGAGTATTTGCGCAAGTTGACCATCAATTCTGAATGACGAAGACGGAAAACCACAGCAGAGGGAGATTACATGGTCTCTTTGTAACCACTTTTGTAGCCAACAGAATGGATCCAACCTTAAATGAGAAAAGCAAAAAAGAAATGAAAAAAAGGAGAGCATGTAGCACTGAGGATTGTTAGTGTATAATTTGGCGCCCAACGAATGCCCAAATAGGTACTCAGACCCAAAGATACGCGGATGCTTGGAGAGCGCCGTATCAAGTCTCGAAATGAGAGTCTTGTGGGGGCCTCTGTAGAACGACATGGAAAACAAGAGAATAAGACATGAGAGAGATTAGGAGCGCATGAGTAAGGAAGCAGCTGGGAAAAGGGTCGCCATAAGCGGCCAGCCGCCGTCCGTGTGCTGGGGACCAACCAACTTTGTGCCACACGGTAGTGGTCGCAGGTAATCATCCCTCGGATGAGGCTTCCAATTCAGTCGTGACTTGAGTGTCTTGCATCGGGCGGCACGCAGATGATATAATGCGGATCGACCAATTTCGAGAGAAAATGCCGACTTAGAAGGCTGGATTCATGAAAGCGGCTCGAATTACGGCGATGGGGCGAGCGAGTCTTTTTTTTTTTTTTTTTTGTCAGGGACACCACGGATACGTTCTTCCATGGCTGCAAGGAGTGTATATGGTGCCATGTTCAAATTGAATTCTTATCGAAGGGTCGGGCGAAGCTGAGATTCAAATTCGATGCCGTAATTCCGAATTTAATCCCTGATTGCTTGCATCGACAGGTACCGCCGGATCTACATCTGCTTGGACGACTTTTTCTTGTTAGTGTGAAGCAAGCGAGCCTCAGCAGCAGCGCGCGCGTAGGTACAACATACTCGTTTCCATCATTACCAGACACAGGCACAAGTGGCCAGACTCTTGGGTAATGTCTCAATCTCCTCTTTTCTTCTCCGCTTCAGTCTAGAAGAGGAATCCAAAATGCATGTGCTCCTTGCCCGATTCCAGCACGCTCTTTCCCTGCTACCTACAGAGCTGCAAGGTAGCTGTATATTGAGCATGCACTTCGCCGCCTAGACGGCAAACTCATGTCGTGTGTCGTGCCGTGCCATGTTGTCGTGTGTCGTGTCAGTTCGTCTGGCGCATAAAGGCAGAGGGATGTTGTATGTGTACCATGCCTGCCTATCGACGCACCGATGTGCAAGACATGCTAAAACGTCGCACAGCATATGTGAAATTTTGTGCCTGGGGATGGCGCCAGCCATCATATAACTCCCTGTCCGTTGTCAGGTGTGCACGCTTCACTCGCGCACGTACCCATCTCTATCTTGGGCTACCTTCATGACATACTTGATGCGTGTCCTTGGAGAGTGAATATCCGGGCGCTTTGAGCTAATGAAGAGAAAAGTTGGAAGAGAAGGGGAATCATGGACCCGCTCTGGTGCCCAACTCACACCCCTTCTCAACGCTTTGCCAGCTTTCAGACGTGTGTGCTCGTTGTCATCGCGAGGAATGCCCCGCCGCTATCCCATGCTCATTTGAGCGGTTTGTCCCCCTCTTGGGCAGCTTTAGTATCCGATCCTGCAGTACAAGTCCTGCTTTAGACGTACATGTTCCAAGGACAGGGTTAGAAGCAATGCGTTGGCACTTTTTCTTCTCCCTGATCCTCGACCGGTGAAGGGCCAGAACTCGCGATGTTGCAATAATATGTAGGGCAGTATCCAGAGACTTCAGCCTTAACAGGCCGCTAATGCGGTTGGCATATGCTCTCCACCGACTTGCGCCACGAAAACTGTGGTGCCAGCTACAGCTGATACGGGGCACTTGGAAAAGATTGACCTTTTGAGGAAAAAAAGACCTTCGAACATGAAAGCGGCAAGAGATCGAAGGCGGCTTTTGCTAAAAGTGCAGAGTCCTGTTTAAGAAAATCTCATCAGCGGCAGCTCTCAACCCGAGTGGGAGGACGATCTTACCGTTGGGCATTCTCACACCTCTTGTTGGTATCTGCCGCTCGCATGCTTATGATGCAAGCTGATAGTACAATGTAAGCGGAAATAGTATAAGCCTAATTGTCAGCTGGATCTCTCTCGTCGTCCTCGTTGGTTCGTTGCCCAACATGTCCACACTGAAAGCATGATACGCGCATGCGCATGTATGCACATATTCATATAAGCAGCGATAGATCACAGTCCGCCTTACCACGAATCTTAATATTCCAAGGGGGACACCCTACTGGTCGACCCTCTGTGAAAAGCCATCAGCCCATCCAAGTGTGCTTTTGCAAACAGTCAACCGAAGTTATAGACAGCCTCCATGCCAGAGGCGCGTTAGTACATGCATGCATGCACCCATCATAGCTTGAGAGGTGGCTCCTCCAGGTAGTCTCGCAGGTCGAACAACAGTGCAGTTTCAATCTAAGTTTTTCTGTTTCCCCCAAATGTACGTAGCATCAGGTCGTACTGCTGCTATTCCGTATCCACTCAGCCCTGCTGCTAAGACGGGAGGGGCCATGTAATGTGTTTGCCAGCAACTGGCAAACTGGCGGCAAGGTGTCGAGACAACTCATCGGCAGCTCTCAATATGGTATCGGGGACTGGCATCCGGCGGACACGCCGGCATCATCAACCGTCCGAAACAGTTGAAAGCTGGTATGACTCTGCCTGTATATTCTGGCTTAGCTGACAACGTGGACGGGACCTACTCCGCACATGCATTAGCACCACGCTCTGGAGCAAAGTCAATGGGTAGCAAACTTCTATAAGAGCCGCGTCACACGGTCTGTTGACCGGGGAATCAGTGGTTCATTGCCGCACAGCCAAATTGAAGGCGCGGCACAGCGGTGGCTGGTTGCGCAACGACAGAGGAAACCTGGCTCTGGCGGCCGCATGCGCCCAAGTATCTTCGCCCAACCGCTAGTGCCACGGAGCCACAAACCAGGCATTCGGCCTCTCTCCAGCGCACGATAGCCAATATTCATGTAGTAGTCCGTAGGAAGAGGGAAGCAATGCCCTGTGGTCGTGAGGCCGTGAGAGGAGGAGCCTCTTCATCCGTCAGCTGCCGGCGTGGACGGGCCAATTGCATCAGCTGGGTAAGGGTATTGTCGATGAGGCAGAGCCCCTGCACTCTCCGGTAGACGTATCAAGGCACGGAGACACACAGCTCCCAAGAATGAAGTAATGCGGCTGGCCATGTCTTGCTCTGGTTGGCCTCTGCTGAGCGGCTATCCTGCTCTGAGGCCGAGGAGCAACTGATCACCCTTTGTGACGCCAATTGTGGCCCAAAAAATACTTTTTCCTGGCCATCCACGCATGCATGCAGCGTGTATGTGGGTATGCTTTTGAGGTAGGTGTGGGCGTTTATACATGGGATAGACGTGCATGACAGCAGCATATTCGTGTGTGAAGCTGGAAATATGCCATTCTTTCTTCGCTATGCTCCATGTTCCTAATTGTCAACACCTAAGGCATCTATTTCAGTCTTGATCTTCTTGCCTTACCATCACATCCGTAACTGAGGTCGTGGCGGAAGGCACGTCCGTGGCTGCGGCAAGGGCGAACAACAAGAGGTGCACAGACCTTAAATCTGGTCCGGTGTGGGGCTCACCGGCAGTAGTCCCGCCCGCGTTTGCTCGGTGGCTTGTGGCAACTGCAGTTGGTGCTAGCAGCTTGAGATACGGGGTAAAAGAGCAGCAGACTTGTATGGGGTACCGCGGGCAGCAGCAGCAGCACGGGTACTTTCAGCTTGGTATGTTGCGGCGAGCTCGTCACTGGTACTGCTACTGCGCCAATTCTACCTGTACCTGTCTCCAGGGGCAGGGGCAGGGGCTCTGAATAGCAGCCCAGGCGCTTTCTATTAGAGGCATGGCGGCTGAGATCCGACCTATAGCCGCTAACTACAGGCAGTAAAGACGTACCACCTATCATTATTTGCACCCCAGCTGTGATATCGCTCGGCAGTGCTGTGACGCTTTTTTCTTCCCTTTGCATCCATCAAGTCGTGTGACTCCGTCGCAGCCTCGGATTTTGCTGTACTCGTTCTGAGAATATGGATTCAGCATGTCTTTGCACGGGCCGTCGTCTGCGCGCCTGCGAGGGAGCAATCTGGGAGGCAGACTTCAGACGGCACCGCAGCCAGCTCAGCGCAATGGCGCCTTTCTTCAGGCCATCATCCACACACATGCACTGACAATACACGCCCCACCCTCCCGGATTCTTGACCCAAATCATGTCCAAGTACTCCAATCTATTGGTGTACTTTGTAGGACAAGCTGTTTACGCTAATGCTTCAGTCAAGGAGAGTAAAATCAGACCAGACCATGAAAAAGAAAAAGCAGGCAATCAACATCCACCGCCAGCCCTGGTCAAATTATCCCAGCCCCGTCACACCCTCTCGATGCTGCTACGTCTTGACCCATCCGTTCCATCGCCTTGTGTTCCCCATACTAGCCGTGGGTTTCTTTCTTTTTACAGGCAAAGAGAAGGATCCCCTGGTCTTTAGCCGCATGCCAGGAAAACAAAGAACAATATAATTCCTCGCCTTCAGCCGTTACTCGCCCTCTTACGCTGATCCATCGCCAATTCTTTGCAAGCTCCAAGAATAGCATCTGCTACATGCGGACGGATATTCTATAGAGATACACCACCTTGTACGCCTTGCCGGCCATTGTTGGATTATTCGTGCTCCCTTGTTGCCTCTGCCTCCATTTCGGATGTCTGCTGCCCGGTGTCTGGGCCCTCTTGCATGCAGTCTACCGCTCCGCGTTAAACACGCGCGCCAACACTGAAGCTGCAAGCATTGACAGCTCAACCACCACGTTTCTGCCACCAAGGCTTTCTTGGTATTTTTTTCCCCGGTTCGGCTGCATCTAATTCCTACCCTGACCCCAGTAGCGCTCTCCGAGTGCCACATCACACACGGCTTCTCATTCTGCTGGGGCCCCATCCCCCCCTTGTCCGTCGACCAGGTCGTAATTCTTCTCGTTTGCCTACAGACATCCTCCACCGAGCTCAAGACCCCCGGCAAGTCGAGCCCGCCGTGATATAAGATATCAGGCCTTCGCCGTCTGAATCGCAGACTCCAACTTTCTTTTGCTCTAAAGAGTCACCTCCAGACGAATGCTTCAGTTGTCTTAATCAACACAAAAAAGTGCTCAGATCCCCCCCACACGCCGCCTTTCCTGCTTGGGATACGAATACTACTGCTCCCTTGAGCCTCCATCCCTCGCTCCAGCTTCCTACCCACCGCTCTGTCGAGGGCACTACAGCATACTGCCTATAAATCCGTCACTCTCACCTCTCTTCTCCTCATTTCTATCAGAGCCATCTCGACTTTTGGTGCCGGTATATACACAATCCTCGACCGTCTTTCTCCGTTTCTCTCCAGCCGCGAATCTCTACAACCTAATTATCACCAACAATACCTTATTATCATAATGTCTACTTCTTCATCTTCTTCCTACAGCGGCTCAACATGGCAGGAACGCCTTGAGGGTATGGGATTCTCACACCAATTGCCACTTCTCGTCGTTTACTCAACTAATACCATGCAGAGGCTTGCCGTGACGCCCAGATCATGCCACCCACTTTCCAGATCGTGTCTGATCGACGAGGTATGAACACCATTTTGGGCCTTTGCCTTGATTTCTTCGCTAATACCATGTTCCAGGCGGTCGAACAGCTTGGTCAAGCCAGGTTACAATCCAGGGCCAAACCCTTGCCGCACGATACTGGTACGATGGAAAGAATCTCAACAACGCCAAGGAAGACGCTGCCGAATGTGCTTTGAACTGGCTAAGCACTTCGAGCAACGCCTCCCACGTACGAAACTGGAGCACTTGGTGAAATATAACCGCCACCGCTATTTCTACTGCTTACCGGCATCACTCATTATACTTCTTTTTGCAGCTATCCACTGCTAGCGACATCGAGCAGCGACACTCGTTGTTTGTTTTATTATACCGGTTATTTTTTTCTCTCGTCATTCTCTTGTTATTTTTTTCATTTGTTTGGTTTGTTTGCCATGTTTGGAGTTGAGGTAACGAGAACAAATACTTTTCCAACTTGAGAAAGCTGGAAAAAAAAAGAGGAAAACAGTAGGGGCGGCGCAATTTGCAATTATGTCACGTTCTGGGCAATTCTCTTTTCACTGTACAGAGAGTCTCTGCCCCGGACATCTGCTCTGAGTACGTTCCTAGAATCTTTGGTGGGCGAATTCTTTTCGGCCTCGATCAACAGCACTGCACATGGGAATTTCGAGGACAGGGGCGCATGATTACAATGTATGTGACTCGCTGCGTCCGCATCACTCTTGCAGAGATGGAGTTTGTTGTACTAGGATGATTATTTTGGGTTATTTGTTCTGTTTTGCCTTTGTGGTTCGATTTGATTTTTACTTGCTGGGAAGGTTATTTATTTTACAGTTCGACATTGAGTTCAGGAGCCAGACACACAAAGAAGGGGAACCGTGACGAGTTAAAGGCAGATGAAGATTGGACAGGCGCATAGCCCAATAAGACGTGTTGAAGCTGATACTACTAATTACTGTATAGTCGACTTTTTGTTAGAAAGAAAGAAACGATCAGATGCGAAATTGATAGCGTAGAGAGGCATGTGCATGGCTTTATGACTGGCAGGTCTGGTGATTTCCATGGCGTGAAAGCTCCGACTTGGTCGAGTGCTTCCTACGAGAATGAGGTCATGTGGTCAAGGAGGAAATGAGCGCCCCAACACGGACAGGCAGCTGCCGGCCAATGCTGTGGAACAAATCGTGCAAGGATGGCTCAGATTCATCCGCCAAACGAATCTGAGATGAGCATGCAGGGATATGGACCAGGATTATAGGCAAGATGAGGTTGAATGATGACATAAGCGGTGGTAGAATATGTGTACGAGATAGCTGGGGATAATGATGTTCGGGCCGTCATTTCTCCGATTCGAACGGCGCTTTGCGTAGTGTGGTGGGCGGCTCTAATTTTCGCTTGCTTGATGGAGAGGTGGTGAAATCGATCACGCGAAGAGTCTAGGAGGAAGAATTGCGCCTTGGGAGCACTCTTGGCTATCCGGTGCACCATCATGGCTTCAAGATTAAAGATCTGGGGTGCATGCAGGACTCTGGCGGTCCGACCGCAACCCGCCCGCCTGCCAACTCAGCCGTTCCGAGTTCAGATCTCGCCATCTCGATTCTACGCCGACGATGCGACCAACAAATCTTCCAAGCCTGCTGCCGGCGCAAAGGTAGAAACGCCCGGCTCAGCCACAAGATCAGAATTAGGGAGCGCTGGAGTTGCTCAATCGAACGAATTGGCTCAGAAGACACCCGAAAAGGTGGGATGATATTCCCCCCCTCCCCCTCCACTCGAGTACAATACAATGCTGATTTGCGGTGCGGTTATAGACAGCTTCAACATCACATATCGAAACGCTGGACGATGCGGCGTTAGAACAGATCCTCTATGGCGGCCGGCCAGCGACAAGCCAGCGGGAAGGCGGCTTGACGGAAGCGCAAGAGGACGCCTTATATCGTGAGGGGGTTATCCCCCCGCCAGAAGAAGCGGAAGCCGTTCTCGCCAAAGCAGAAACCGCCGCTGAATCGCGATCAATATTCCCTGTCGGCTCAGAATTGCAAACTACCGGCCACAAATTTGGACTTCCAAAGAAGCCCTACCCGGACGGATTCAACGTCAAGAAGCGATACCACCCGGTGCTGGAGCAGATTACCAGGCTTCTGATGCGCCATGGAGAGCTCAGCGTTGCGCAGAGAGTATGTTGGATACCGAGCCTCTCTTATCTCTATAAAGTTACCCACCATGGCGCAAGAATACTAACGGGGGCTTTGCTAATTAGAATATGGCCATGGTCATGAACTTCTTGCGAACGGCACCCGCCCCTATCTACAGTCCGAAATTCCCCCTATTACCGGGGACTCCTCCCGCCTCGCACCTCCCCCTTAACCCCGTTCTCTACATCACCATCGCCATTGACTCCGTTGCGCCGCTTCTCAAAGTAAGAAACATTGCCGGCGCTGGTGGAGGAGGCCGTGCGCTTGAGCTTCCGGTCCCCCTCGCAGTTCGGCAACGCCGAAGGATGGCCTTCCAATGGATCCTGGATGTCATCAACAAGAAGCCCTCAAAGGGCAGCGGACGAACTCAGTTTGCCCACCGGATAGCCGAGGAGATTATCGCCGTGGTGGAGGGCCGATCGAGCGTGTGGGAGAAGCGGAAGCTGGTGCACAAGCTTGGCACCGCGGCCAGAGCCAACGTGGGCTCCAACAAGCTCAAGACCAAGAAGAAGAAATAAGCAAATAAAGATGGGAAAATTCACGATGTGACGGCGAATATCGAATGTATATTAGATGTGTATTCTACGGCAAGGAACCAAAAAGGGGCAGATGGAAAAACAAAAGCTGTTGATAGGCCTTGGATAAGGCATGTATGTTTTTACATAGAGACGGCCAAGTGTAAATGGAGAGGCGCCAATTTCCGAGCGCGAGCACCTTTTACTCTATCAAATGCTCCCTTTTCAGTCAAAGATCAGCTGACGAGCTGATGAGCGCAAGTAATGTTGTATTGTATTCGAAGACGCCCCCTCCAACTCATTGCTCCGACTTGCTGGCCCCCAGTCTGGGCAGATCAGGGACTCTTTTTAAGGTTAAGCTGACCCAACGCCACAGCTACCACTAACACGAATCCAACAGACATTGACGTTGTACAAGCGGGCAAAAGCACCCAATGAGCGCCAGGATGGTTGGAGCAGTTTAGCGGAGTAGCACAGGGCAGTGCAAACTATCCCTGGGGGCCTTTTGAAGATGAAGAGGGGAGTTTTGGATTATGTATGGAGATTTGCTCCAATGTTCTTTAATGCTCACGGCATGAGTTGCGAATGAAGGAGCGATTTAGCTTACATGTGATCATTTGCTGTGAGATACAACTCGGACGAGGCCGGCTAGCAGACGAATCAAAATAATTACATGTAGCATTCCCGCTGGTGCGTCCAAGGACGCAAAAAAAAAAAAACCGCCTCCCCTTTTTTGGCCAAGGCATGCAGGCGGGCATGCAATGTGACTGTTCATCCCTTGCGTCTGGATTAAACTTAATCGCGATGGCTGCTGCTGTGCTGCCCTGCGAGCAAAAAGCCACAAGGTGCTAGACTGCCGTAGCTCTGGCCTAAGGGCCTAGCACCCGTAGGCGCGCGCCGTCGGGGCCTTGTTGAAGAGCTAATCCGTATAGCTTCAGGGCCACCCCCCTGTAAACCGCTCCGAGCGTCCAAGGCCTCCAGGGCACTGCCGGAGCGTCGCAAGCCGCTGAAATCTCCCGCTTAGTCCCTTGACTCGGGCGGCTCCTCCCCACGACGAGCCTCTCTTGCCCATCAAATCGCTTTAGGCTGCTCCCTAGGGCCTCTCTCCCCCAACTTTGCCCGACTCGGACAGGCTCCGGCATGTGCTCCTCCCGACGTGCGGCCACTGCATAAAACTCCAAACATACATACATACCTGACTCTGGGTACGCTTCCATCGACAATCCCGAACCAGCTTCCCGCTGTCGTCTCTTCGCCCTGCAGCCCTGTGCCCGCCATGATCTGAGAGGCGTCGGGCACAACGTCGCTTAACCGCCCTTCCGGTTCATGCACAATATGCTCCTCTGGTCTCCAACTCGGATCCAATCGACTCGACGTCGACTTCATCGAAAGCTGCCCCGCTAGAGACTGCGGCGGCCTCCCGCGGATCAATCGTCTGCCCAGATATCGAAGCTATAGCAGCGTCAATTATCGAGTGCTGCTGCGCGAGAGCACGTGTCTGCGAGATTGAAAGGATACTGGGACCCTGTGGACGGTTTTTCTCGTTCATCATTACATTGGGTGCTCGGCTCGCCAGACCTAAGCGGCTGGTCTCACAACATATTATACCGCCTACCGACTGTCCAGAGACGATACATTTGTTGCAACCTTTTTATCCCCCTAACTACATAAAAATACAACTTCAACCGTCAACATGGCGAACAACAACAGCAAGTATCGCCCTATGAGCATCGACGCCATGCTTGACATGGAGCGGCAGGAGGTCCTCGCTCTGCTAGAGGGCAACAAGGAAGCCCAATCTGCTAGAGGCGGGCGGTCAGATTCTCCCTACGCGTCGCGTTCTCCTGTTCGCAGTATGGTCGATATTGCAGAGGATGAGATTCCGCTGAGCAACGCCACGTCTTCTTCCAACAGACCTGCGCCGGCCTCTCAGGGCCCTGTGAGGAGCATGCTCGACGTTAAGGCGCCGCCTTCTCCGCAGTTGGTCCGCAGCATGCTCGATGTTAGTGGCTCTGTGCCGGACTCTCCCAGACGAGCTGGGCGCAATTCAACTCCAAGCTCTCCTCTACTGACGTCTAGTGACCCTACCTTGAGGCAGTCGCCAACTTCAGGCTTGACGCCCCGGAGTAGATCTGATGCTGGGCTGCTTTCCGATCCTGGACGGGGCCCACGAAGCAGCCTGATGTCCAACTATCAATTTTCTAGTATACTGTCGCATAGCTCAGGTCCTCAGCCATCAGTGAGGTGGTCGTCTTCGAGAAACAGCAAAGGTAACAAGCGAGATAGTGTAGGATCCCTAGGCCCTGAGGGCGCGCTTCCTACGGATAGGGGCCGGTCTCCGCTTGGAGCCTCTCGATTTTTCGGCGGGTCTAAATCTTCCCAAAATCGCCGCTGGAATAGTAGGTCTCAATCTCCGGCGACGTTTGCTCCATCAGCTCCATCACAACTGCCCCCCGGCAAGGCTCTTACGAAAGATGGCCAAGTGATGGATCTCAACAGTGCCTATAGAAAACTGTCAGATGCGAATCTCATGCATTCCAGCGGAAGCCTGGCGCAACTGCCGATGCGGAAGAAACACGGAGAGGCTGGAGAGGGCAGGCTGGTCAAGGATTATGTCGGACCGGATGGCGAACAACTCGATTCTAGTGAAGAAGAGGAAGAAGAGTCATCCGACGACGAAGACCGAGGGCGTAAGAAGTCACCTCGGTCGTTGATACACGATGCAGGGACCAATGGCGGGGAGACGCCGGCCAGTGGCTCGCAGCCTGGAGGGCGGCAGGCCTTGAGCTTGCTTGCGGCGGCGGAACAAGAACGTAAGCGAATTGAGACTTTGGCCTCGTGTGCGAGCAGCCAGGAAGAGAGAATCAGATGGGGGAAAATGCTGACTTTCTTGATTAGGCTCGCAGGTAGCTTCCCAACAGCCTCAGTATCAGTACCGGTCCCTGATTGCGGAGCCTGAGATCAAAGTAACAAGTGCAGCCGGAGAGACTGCAAAGCCGTCAAAGGCCAATAAGGGCGTCCATCCGGCCACCAGCTATGACCAGGGCCCGATGTCGCGGGCGCCGTCTATGAAGGACTCAGATGACGAAGCTGACATTGACGATATCAAGAGGGCCCAGAATTTATCGTTTACAATGACCAACATACTGGAAACGCCAGAGGCGCATCGTGCAATTCGTATCATCTACCGCGGAGATTACAATAGGATTATCCAAGCAGCTGAAGAAGAGAATCACAGGCTCCGGAAATATCTGGTGGCTACGGACCTCAGTGACGAATCAACTCATGCTCTCGAATGGGCAATCGGTACAGTCCTTCGAGATGGTGATACTCTGGTCGCGATTTATTGCATCGATGAAGAGACAGGCATAACGACGGGTGAGGGATCTGTGGTTCCTGATGAATCAAAGGCGATGAAAGAGCAAGCGGCCGCCATCAACATGATGGCAAATGCAAAAGCAGCACCGGCGCAGATGAACCTGGTATCAGAGTTTAAGCGGAGCTCGGCTTTCTATCTACGAGGCACTGGTTCCAATATAGGTACCCCCAGAGGCACCCCCAGAGGCACGCCAAGGGGCACACCAACCGGGTCGCCAGCGCCGCTGTATCGTGGCGATCGCTTCAAGGCCGAGCAGGAGCGTAACCGCGCTGTGCAGGAGATTACAGATAGGGTTCTCCGTCTCCTCAGGAAAACTAGGCTTCAGGTGAGGGTCATTGTGGAAGTCTTGCACTGCAAGAATCCACGACACCTCGTCACAGAGGTGATTGACCTCGTCAACCCCACACTGGTTGTGATTGGGAGCCGGGGCCGAAGTGCGCTCAAGGGGTATGTGTCCTGCTTGAGCTTTATTTCGAGAAGAGGAGGGTTCGCTAACCATAGACTTAGTGTCATTCTGGGATCATTCTCTAATTATCTGGTTACCAAAAGTTCGGTACCTGTGATGGTGGCACGCAAGAAGCTGCGGAAACAATCCAAGTATAAGCGAACGCCGGTGAAGCAGGTGAACAACATTAGCAACCCAACGGCCAGAAGCTTGGCCAACGCCAAAGTCGACTAGAAGCTAGTCAAGTTTTGAAAGGTTTCTTGGGACGTGCTACACAAACATTTTTTGGCTCCTGGCTATCCGGGCCCTGATGCAAGAGAATGCGGACATCGTGCGCAGCGGTTATCACTGCTTTATTATTATTTTCATTTATCCCACGCCCCCTCCCCCTCCCCTCCTCTTCGATATGTATGTACTGAGGATCTCTGACCAGGGGTGTGAGAGAGCCAACCACAAGTTCCGCTCAGTGACCACGGGGGACAAGCGCAAGCTACTATTGTATTGAACTAGATCAGTTGAAGCGATGATTTCAGCGGTAGCGGAGCCTAGGCGCGAGATGGAGTTGCTAGCTTTTCTTCTTTCGTTTATTTCATTCTTACTCGTTTTGGTCTTGTTTTGGGGGGGGGACGAGGAGAGAAGCTTGAGCTGCTCTTGTATCTTTCTCTTTCTGTACCCCACGGAGTAACGCGTTTCATAGGTATCTATATGTGGAATTGCTGGAAGATGACGAAAACAAGCAATGAAAACTACAAACTGAGAACGGGCGTCTTTTTTTAGTCTTTTGACGCTTCTTCTCTCACCTGGTATGCGTCATTATACGCACGTGTGTTGAATATCCGCTCCATCTCCCAACCAGCCTAGCGAGTATTCCCGTATTACTGCCCTGCTGCCCTTTGCCTCGCCTTGTAGAGCAGACCTTGTGAGCGGATTAGGGAACGGTGAGAGGTGAAGTGTTCGTTCATGTGACTGGATTTTTAGTCCATGAGGGTCCGGCCGTGTGGGGCGAAAAAGCGGCAGGACCAGGACGCTCTCTTCTTCTTGTCATGTCCGGATGGTGGTGCTATGTATGTACAAGTTAAGGTATCTGCGAAAGTATGGAGTACCTGCTAGGTAGATCGATGGAGCATCCCGTCCGACGTACTCCATACTTGTGCTGTATGTATGTACAAGGTTGCGAGAAGCGGGAGGCAATCTATGGCCATACCAGATGGGAAGAGGATTCAAAGGGTCCGCACCCAATTTGGGCTGACGGGACGGGGTGCTGAGGATCGTGGTGTTGGTGTCTTACAACGCCAAAAGCTTAGATTTCGGCACGAAGCCTTACCAGCAGTTTGTTGGTAGTATCAGCACCCAAAATAGATATACCTATGTTTGACCCTTTTCGTGTCTTATTCCGGACCCGTTGGTTTCTTGTTTTCTGAAGCAGAGACTGAATAAGAGGAATGTCATCGAAGGAGGGGGGGTGGCGTGTCTATTTTCTACAAGATAGAAGTGAAAAATAAGAAACGATACAAAAACGGGAGAGAGAGAGAAAACAATGGGGCGATGCGGCAAGCAAAAACCACACAGAATGCAAAGTGCATGCATAAGAAGGAAAAGAAAGGGCCAAAGACGGGTGCAGGGAGGGGTGGCGAAGCTGATGGGAGAGAAAGACAAGAGAGACAAGAGAAAGAGAAGCCCACTAATTGCGGGGTGATAAGATAACGGGAGCAGCCTAGTGGCTGGACGAAAAAAGGTCGCCGGCGGGAAGGGAGACGAGCCGCCACCAGCCGAGGGGCTTTTTTGACAAGATGCCTAGAAGCGATTATTGAGCAAAAGATGTTTACTGACTTCGACTGGCTTTTTCACAGAGTGTAGATAAAGAGAGTATACTGCGAATGCTGCTGCCGGCACTGCCATGCACGTACACAGACAGATACAACAACCTGGATAGACTGCGGGTTGCTGGTCTGGTCGAGGGGCGGATTGACAGCAAGGACAAGCATCCACCGACAGCGCCAAGTGGGGGTTCCACGTCTATCTACCAGCTAGCTGGACGATGAAGGGAGGATGAAGATGGAGGGAGGGGGAGGGGAAAGGGAAACGAGGGCAAGACAGATAGCCACAGGGATCCCCCAGAGATGGTGGCAGACAGCGACGAAGCAGCAGGACGGGACAAGAGGCGGCCAGAGGAGGGAGGGGGGGTGGCCTGTTCGGATGCTCTTTGGCTCTCTCTCGTCTGAAACGGCCGATGGAGATGTGAGCAGCACGTCTGATTGGCCACGAGGGCCGGTCCAGCCTCTCACGATGAAGCTCCCACCGCAGCACGGTCAGCGTCTGGCAAAGTGGGAAAAGAGAAAGTGGCCGCTTGCCGGGGCCGGCGCCAGTCTTCCAGTCACGGCTGCAGCTGGGGGAGAGGGAGGTCCGCAGCGTTGGGAGACAAAGACAGACAGGTCGGGAGTTGGGTATGAAGGTGTTGCAGTGCCGAGCGCTGGCAGATTGACATGAGGAGAGGGGAAAGAGAATGGATGAAGGATTTATAATTTCTTTTTCATTCTTCTATAAAACGACTGGAAGAGGAAGAAACAAAAGAAAACAAAAAGAATCTACAGCAGGATCGAGCAGGAAGCGAGGAACAAGAACCGAGTCCGATCGATACATCATCGCTCCCGCATTGATCGCTGCGCTGCCGCCAGGGTTCATCCTCGCCCGCCGCATTGACGCCTCGCTGTCTTCTCCATTCTCTCGCTCTCCCTGCCGAGCGGGCCTCTAACACTATTTAGCTCGAGCTTGCAAGAGCCCCGTCCGGGTCTTTCTGCTCGAGGTTCTGGGACCGTGGCTCGACCCTTTTTCCGCATCCTCCCTGGAAGTACGACTAGGTGGCAGCTAACCTGACCGACCAGCCAGCCAGGCCGCACCAAAGTACTGCATACTCCCAACATACATCCGTCCATCTGCTCCATACCACCCACTGCCGGGGTCTGGACAAGTTACATACAGGCCAAGGCAGGCCAGGGCCGACTACCGACCGACACACCTCTGCTTAGCCCCATCCCGCTGGACCTTGCCGTCCGCCTCCAAACTCTCCCATGTATTCGCTGGTAACGGTGAATCAGCAGGTCTCCCTGATCAGCGTCACTGTCACTCCCAGCACCTTTTTCGTTGCCCTGATTATTGTCCTCATCTTCGTCAGCCTCTACGTCCCCAAGCTGCCCAACTTGACCCTTCCACGAATTCCCATACCGCGCTTCCTCACCGCAATCTCAGGCGACGACAAGACGCTCCCTCCATTGCCGCCGTCGCCCGTTGCGCCCATCTCGCCCATCTCGCCCGACCGACAGCTTGTATTGCGCGACCAGTCGCTTACGCTCTTCCGCCGCGAAAAGAAGGATTCTCACCGGGACAGAGACAGAGACCACGACCGCCACAGGAAAGAACCAAGAGATCGCTACAGAGACAGAGACTACGCCTACCGAGAGAGGGATCACTACACCAACGACATCGACCATGGACGATCCCCAAGAAAGGCTCGACGCCTCTTTGCGGGATTTCGAGACTCCAGCAAGCCCGACATCTACGACGAGGAACTCATCTATTCTCCCCAGCGAACCGGCGATGGAGGACGATCTCCTGGCGGACCTGGACGTCGCGTCCGTCGGCTCTTATTCCCCTCCAGCGTGGCGGAGACTCGCCAACGGTAGTCGAAGCAACGGCTTCTGGAGGCCGCCGTCGCATGATGCGCTCAGCGCAATGTCGCCGATGCGCCTGGCCATGCGCAACACCCCCTACAGCGAGCGCGACGACGACGACGACACCGACGACGACCTAGACCTCGAGGACAACCAAAACGACATTTTGCAGCGGGCGATTCGCACAAGGCTTCCCACCGGCAGCATGAGCCCGGACAAGGTGAGGAGTCGCAGTCCCGACGGAAATCGCAGCAACACCTTGCGCTTCGAGGCACCAACCCCGCCCGTCCTGGAGAGGATACTGGAGTCGCCGCCACCGACAGATAACTGTGAGTTGCCTTAATTGCTGCCTGCTTCTGCCTGGGCGCGCTGCCATCCTCGTCGCTTCATTGGACATTGGCGACTGACATATCCCCTCTTTTTCCCTTGTTTAGATATCCGTTTCGCTGTGCGCGCCGAGGTTCAGCAGCGTACCGAACCAATTGAAACCGCCATTGCCTTCATCCGCAAACGCTACTCCGCTCTCACCGCATCATGGACGACCACCCTATGCAGCGTTCTGCTCGCCCTCTGTGGTGTCTCACTCTTCAAGACGCTCATCCAAGAGCCTGCGCCGCGGCCCGTCGGCGATCTCGTCAAAGTCGCGGGCATCGCGCGCTCGTTTGAGCCGCTCATATACTATTCGGAGCATGCCATCACGCAGGTGCATGACTTGCAAGCTACAAGCGTGGCTGTCTGGGACCTCGGAGAGACAGTGCGAACCAGCGGTATGCGAGACGCTTCGCTCATCGTCGCCGATCTGGATGCTCTAAGCGGCTCAATGAAGACGCTTGCAACCGAAATGACCAAGTTTTTCGCCGTTGTTGACGGCGACATTGACGGGTAAGTGATGAAATACACATGTTCCATCCAGCCTTCCATTTGTGACATCATCCGTTCTCCCATCTGTTCCATCTCTTGTGTCGATTGAGTCTTCCCTCTCTCCCGTCTTTTGTGTGTCTGTGTGTGTGACCCTGGTGTGTCGAGAGAAGCAAACAGCAAAGTTGACATGGGCGTTTGCGCCTTGTTGTACAACAGCATCCTCAATGTCATGGATTGGGCCAAGATGCATCTCAACCGCCTCCAGAGCGCTCCCTCTCCTTCCTCTCTCTCCTCCGCGTACGATAATATCCACAATATGCTTTCTGAGGCCCATGTCCTCGAAGACGCCTCTGGCGCTCCTACGCCGCTCGGCACGATTACTACGTACGTCTTTGGACTAAGCAACCCGCAGCGCGAGCAACGAATGGTCCAGCTACTGTTCAACGAATTCCTATCGATCCTCGAGGAAAGTGTTCGAGAGGAGCTTCGCTATAGCATGAACCTCTACGGTCTCTTCAACAGCATCGATCAGCACTTTCTCAACCTGGCGCGAACCGTCGCGCGCGAGACGTCCGCCCAAGAAGAACTCCACAGCGACATGCTGGCCAGCCTGTGGGTGCGCATCCTCGGGACGCGCGCCGCCGAGCTGCGCAAGTTTGAGCAGAACCGCATTCTGCTGCGCGACGTGCGGGAGAAGACGGTGCGCAACAAGGGCATCCTAGTTACGCATCACAGCAAGCTGCTGTCCTTGCAGACGTCGCTGGAGGGCTTGCGCACCAAGCTCATCTCCCCGCTCGTGCGTGGCACCAATGCCACCATCTTGACGCTCGAGGACCAGATTGACAGCTTGTCGGGCGTGAGGGACCATCTTGCCGAGATTCGACGCCAGCAGAAGGGCAAGGTTATGGAGACGCTTTACGCCAGCGTGCCAAGTAAGCAATTGCCGCAGAGAAATCTAGCGCTTGACGATGGCAGGAGTGATGTCTTCCGAGAGTCATGATCTTTGCCTTCGTTGCTCTCCATCTCTCTCCATAATTCTTTCTATTAGACAAAGGCGCGCTCCGCAATCTCTTACTCCCTTGTATTCTTTCTTCTCCTTTTTTCTTCCAAGAGGCGTCAAATCATTCTACTCGGGTATAAACAAAAAACTGTTAGTCCCGGTATTATTATCCTTTTCTCCCTGTTTTTTCCTCCTTTCATTATCAAGGCGCAAAACAAATGTCTTTTTTTTTTGTGGCTCACTGCCAAAGAGAAAAAACCAGCATGTGTTATTCAAACCGGATTTCGATTTGATCTTTCAACTTGAATTGCTTTTGTTCTTTTTTTAGTTATTGCTTCTTCTCTATCGGTTTAATGGCACAAATGCATGGTCAAAGGAGAGAAGGGGAAATGTCTTGAACCAAACTTGGAAAGAAGAAAAAAGGGGGCACTTATTCGGCGCTTGCGAAATTCCATCTTTGGAACGGTAAGGTACTGTGCTTCTTATTCTTTTCTATTTTTTCTCGTTGGGAATAAAGAGGGAGTGAGGATGCACGGCAACTAGTGAAAAGGCTTTGAGAAAACAAACACGGATTCCAAGTTTTTCACATGGATATTTTGTTCTCTCTCCCTCTTTTCTCTCCTTTTCTACCTATCTTGCTTTCTTTCATATCTTCAGCATTGTTCTTGCTCTCTTTTTCATACTTGTCCTCATATCTTCAGCATTGTTCTTGCTCTCTTTTTCATACTTGTCTTTCTTGGGCGTTGGATACAACGGGCTTATCTCTTTGGCGTCTTCTCTCTTGCGTTATGGTACTCAGGCCAGCGGACTCGTTACTATTTTTATTTTTTCACAACTCTCCTTTGACTTTCCACTTATATTTTCCTTCCTTTTCAAATCTCCTCTTCTCTCTCACATCTTGTAGTATATTTCTTAAAAATGTACTCGGCATGTGTGGTTATATCCTGTGTATCTTATCAATGTAACTGGGCAGCGTTCGGTCAACGGCGGTCTTTGTTTTTCTCATAAAGGAAAAGGGCGTTTTTGATCATCTTGTTTTGGGTGCAAAGGGAGGTAAACTTTCCTTCAAATGAGAAAGTGACAGCCTTGGTTGGGCGCTGGGCTTCGGTTGGGTATGTAATTACTACCTCCTAGGTTTGGCAGTGTCAATTTATAGCAGCTATTTCATTTACAGTCAGATTTATCTTGTATACTTCACGGTTTCCAATCAAATGTCTCTGTCAGTAAAGAGAAGACACAGTTCACTCACTCACTCATCGCACTATCATGTCACGTATTGTATGCACAAAAAGTTTTAAGAACATGTTATCTATTAGAAAATTCCCTAAAATCCTATCCGATTTCAAGCCTCTGCATCCGTACTTTTTGCCAGTGAAAGTGGACCATGTTCATGGGGGTATAGCCCAGAGGCAGCCTTCATAAAACCTGCAACCCGCAACGCCATCCCAGTGAGCCTGAATTTTTTCCGGTGACGATGTTTCTTTTTCGTCCCAGCCTAGGCGAGGCGACATCTCGCATCCGAAAATACCACCTCCCAAACCACTCAACTTTTGTTCATCCTTGAGAAAAATATAGCAAATAAGTCTATCCTTACATGATGCAATAGACGTAGGCAAACGTGGCATATCATATTGCATCTCACGTATCATCCAGTGTCATGCGAGTCCCATCTCTCGCCGTAGTCAAATATTTTTTAAACGACAAAGGAAAAAGATATTGCGTGTCAAAAAGGGGGGAATTAGGCTTTGTTTAAGCCTTGGTTTCCTCCTCCTTCTTCTCAGGGGCAGGACCCTGAGACTTGACGTACTCATCGTAGACGGCCAGCGCCTCGTCAACCTTGGCCTTCAAAGCAGCCTCGTCCTCAATACTAAGAAGAAGAAAAAAGGTTAGTCGCTATAAATGACAAGCAGGACATTAAGATAACTTAGATAACTTACAGGTTGACAAGCTCAGAGTTGTCCATCTCCAGCAGCATACCGGTGATCTTGCCAGCAAGCTCAGAGTTGATGGCCTGGATCTTGGGGAAGATCAGTTCACCAAGTATCTGCTTCTGCTGGGCAGGCTGAGCCGCAGCAAGCTGAGACTGGAGCATAGAGGGAGCATTGGCGGTGTTGGTGTTGGCAGCGTTGTCGCGAGGAGCTTGGTTGTTGAAGTTGCCGTTGCGGCCAGCGTTGTTGTTGCGTCCCATACCCTGGCGGTTGTTAGGGGGGTAGCCGGGCATTCCACCCTGAACGTTGGGGGGCATGCCGGCGATGTTGCCACGGCCGCCCTGAGGAGCGCCACCACGGCCGCCAGAAAGAGCAGCCTGCTGAGCCTGCTGCATAGCAGCCATGAACTGAGGAGTTCCAGGCTGGCCAAACTGAGGAGGGAACTGACCGGGGAGACCGTACATGTTGGGGGGCATTCCCTGGGGAACGTTACGGCCACCCTGCTGAGGGTATCCAGGGAACTGGCCAGGACGGCCACCCTGAGGAAGAGGCATTCCAGGCTGGGGGAAAGGCATACCACGGCCACCCTGGGGGATGAAGCCTGGCTGCTGGCCAGGAGCATAGAAAACGGGGGGCTGCATGAACTGCTGCGGCATACCAGCTGCCGCGGCGGCCTGCTGCATTCGCAATTGGTTGCGAGCCTGGATGCTAGCCTCAAGCTGGCTCTTGCGAACGTCCTTGCGCTGGGCAAGAGCAACGTAGAGAGGTTTGTTGTTGATCATTCGCTGGTTCATCTCGGCAACGGCCTTGGTGGCATCGTCGGGGTTGCTAAAGCAGACGAAGCCGAAACCCTTGCTCTTACCAAGCTTCTTGTCGCCCTTCTTCTCAGCCTTCTTCTCGGCGTTCTCAGCCGACTCGGCCTCGTTCTCGGGCTCCTTCTTGTTCTCCTTGTCCTTCTCCTGGTCCTTGACCTCCTCCTCGCCCTCCTGAAGACTGTCTCTCATGACCTTGGCAGAGGTGATGGGGCCGAATTCGGAGAACATCTGGCGGAGCTTCTCGTCATCAACATCGTCATCGAGGTTCTTGATGTAGAGGTTGACACCCTGGTACTTGCTGGCCTTCTCAAGGCGCGCAGCCTCATAAGACTTTCGCAGTTCCTCTTCACGCTCATGCTTCTTCTGGGCACGGCCAACGTAGAGCTCCTGGCCACGGAAATCATTTCCGTTCAGCTCGTCAACAGCCTTGTAAGCAGCTTCGTGAGTGGTGAAGTTAACAAATCCAAATCCACGAGATTTGCCCTCCTGGTCACGGGCCAGAGAAGAGGAGGTGACATCACCGTACTTCTCAAACAGCTCACGGAAGTCGTTGTCGGTGACGTCGGGGCTGATGTTCTTCACGTAAACGTTGGTGAAGTTGGCCTTCATTTCTTCGAACTTGCTCTGGCGGTCCTTCTTGGGGATGTGGTAGCCGACGTAAACCTTCTTCTCGTTGAGCAACATGCCGTTGACGTGCTTGATAGCCTGAGCAGCAGCCTCGTCAGTCTCGTAGTGAACGAAACCATAGCCCTTGGAGGCGCCGGTCTCATCCTGGGCAACCTTGCAGCTGAGAATGTTGCCAAAGGCAGCAAAGGTATCGTGGAGAGCCTTGTTATCAATAGCAACGTCCAAGTTCTTGATGAACACGTTGCCCTGGCCGGTCTTGCGCAGAGCAGGGTCACGCTGGGACCACATGATACGGCAAGGACGGCCCTTGATGGGAGTGTAGTTGAGCTCCTCCAGAGCCTTCTCACCATCAGGGGTAGAGTTGTAGTTGACGTAGGCGTAGCCCAGAGAGCGGCGGGTGACAGCGTCACGGCAGACACGGATGGAAGCCACGGCGCCAATCTGAGAGAAGAGCTCGAAGAGCATGGCCTCGGTGACGGAGGGGTCGAGCTCTCCGACGTAGAGCGAGGCAGAGTTCTGAGGGTGGGGGGCGGCAGTGGGGGTAGGAGCAGAGGCATCCTCAGCACCAGCGCTCACACCAGTGTCGACGGCAGGAGCCTTGACATCGCCGCTGCCATTGAGGGATGTGTTGTTGAGGTCGTTGGCGAGCTGGTCAACAGCGCCCGAGGTGGTGTTAGTGGCCATTGCGACGGTTGACTAAATCACGGGTATCGAACAAGACTGCAGAAAAACAACAAGGTCAGCAACCGAAAGACATGAAGGAGACATCATATCCGCGATGGATGGCGGCCATGATACTTGGCGTCGGCAGCACTCACTGATTCAGAAAAGGAGAATGAGAAGATGAGTAGTGCTCGGCGAGTCAGAATGAACAATCTGCAGGCAGAGACTTGGTAATAGAGGCAACTTGGGGTGAGTTGTCTCGGATTTGATTTTTTTGTTTTTTTGCGGTGACCGTTGTCGACGACGTCGCGCGGGACTTGAAGGTGGGTGGGTAGGGTTTTTTGGGGTTTTTCAATTTTTTTTGGTTTTCTTGATTGAAGAAAAGAGCAAGAACAGAGATCAAGTACGAAGACCGTACCTCTGAACTATCTCGGTTTTATGGGTTTTGGGTTGTTTGGATAAGGTTGGACGTTGTGTGGAGGAAGAAAAAAAAGAGAATTTTCAAAGCCGCTTCACATTTTTTTTTCCCTGGGCTGCTAAACCTGTCTAGCGGTGGAGTGACCTTCCGTGCCTCCTTAGCGGCGAGTTGTGACTTCCTACTGGATGTGTTAGGGTATCGCATGGCCGTACAGTGCAGGGCACTGCCAATCAAGGCACTAGAATCCGCTGGAGCAGAGAGAGGTACCTGCCGGTCTGCATGACAAAGTAGCTGATAACAAAATGTGCCGTTTCTTTGTGCCTTCTTTGTTAGCGATGCACTGCAAACCCCGCCTCAGCCAAGTCTTTGGACTAATAGCCAGCCTATCAAACAATGAGGGTGTGATGCAAAGTCTGCCTCTTTTGTTCAAAAATTTTACGGAGGCGCCAAAAGCCTGGTTACTTTACTTTGTGTCTAGTGGGAGTTACGTGCAGCCACCTGGAAGCCGCGTCAAGATTCCAGTAAGGAATTCGCCTTCCTGCGCCACGCAATGCCACCTCAAAGAACAAAAAGTCTATTCAAACAGACGCAAAGGAAACAAGGGTAACAGTGACTGCCCCGCGTCTGTACACTGTGTTGGTGGGATGTTCAAAGGCGGTGACTGACTGCTGAAACTTCTCTTATCTTATCAGCACGCGACACTAGCCCCCGAGCACTTTTGCCCCACCAGCGATGATGCTATCCGAAAGGCAGCCTGTTGATGACTGATGGCCGACGGACAGCTTCGGTGTTGAATCTTCTAGAATCGCCGCAGCAGCCGCAAAATACCACAATATCGTGCGCCGGTGCTGCGTAGCATGTTGGTCGATCCACCCTCTTGATGTCTGCGTGTAGCTACTAGCAAATCCAACGCCGCCGCCATGTTCTCAACCTTCACGGGCAGCTCCCGGCGGCCGAGAAACGTGAATCTGAGCGGGCAGGCCAGCAACCCGTTCTCCAACACATCATGGTCCCCTTCGGCCGCTTCGAATGCCACAAAGACCGTTTCGGATGCGCAGGCCGACCGAGAAAAGCGACAGGTGGAGAGACGGCGTTTGAAGGCTGCGTCACAGATACAGAAGACATGGAGAGGATACAGATCGAGGACTACCCTGAAGGAGCAGCGCAGGAATGACTTTGATCTTGTCTATCAATCTCTCTCCGATGCCGATGCTTTCCAGAGGCTCTACGTTTCTTTTCCTCTTCTATTGTCTTTTTTCTCTGCCGCTCATGCCGGCGATATGCAACGCCTGTTCTTATTCATCAACGACTGTAACAATATCTCTCTGCAGCAACTATGTGACGCCAGCCACCATACGTCTCGACTCGAAAAATTAATGATCGTTCTGGTGCAAGCTTTGGACGTTTTAGTTATTAAAGAGTATGTTTACAGTTGCTCACTCGCGGAGGACCAAGCTCTTGGAAGCTACTCCAAGCTCTTGGCGCCTCATAACGTTACACACAAGCTGACCCGGCTTCTTAGTGATGCGTCATTGGAACTTCAGCACATCCTTACACTTATCAATCATTTGGGCGCCAACTTTCCCCTTATCATATTAGCGTCTGTCAACGAGTACTATGCGGCATTGGCAAAGCTGTGCCAATCACAGCGTAGTCGAGAATGGCTAGAGCCAGTCTTTAGATCCATATCGGCACCATTGAATACAGGCGCGGAAAATGGTATGCAAAGCTGGCTTATAAGTTCATATCTCTTGAGTAAGAATAGTGTGATGCTAACTCGATACCTCTTATAGAGTCAGAAGCATATTCAGCCTTGGCAATACGATTTCTCACCACAGACAACCTTCATTTCTTTGAGCAAAACATTGATCATGTGGGCGAAATCATCAATATGGAGAAGCTTGCGACTGAAATATTGCGATTATACACTTATAATTCCGATAATTTGCCAGACAAGGATCATCTCCTCTGGCTCCTAGCCCATTATATCGACTTGAGCAAGGCACAGAAAACTTCAACCCAGAATTTGATCAATCTGAAAGCTATTTTCACACAGCTATCTGCTTTGTCGTCCGATATTAATATTCGTATAAGCACACAGCAGCCCCCTGAGCAACTCAACGACGCAGCTGCCGAGTCTCTCATCTTCCCGTCAACATCATACACTACTCAACAGCTGCTACGGCTAGTTGACAGCAATGGCATTTCCAGCTTGCTACGTGATTTCTCCATTAGTTTGGCACAGTCTTCGAATCAAGAGCTAGAAGGTAGCGAGCTCCTTGCTGGCTATATTCTCTCTTTACTGCAAAGTTTCCCCACAAGAGCCGACGACACGCGTATGAGGCTGTTCCTCGAAGAAATACCGACCGCAGGGGGCAACATCCCCATTGTCAAATACCTCTGGCAGATGATGACCAAAACCTCGATATTTCAAAAATTAAAGGCTGAGTCCGAGCGTCCAGCGAGAGTGCTCCACAGATACTTTTACGAAACTGCATCTCGGTCTTCTTCAGCTCACACGGAAGAACAAGAGTGGAGAATTATCCTCTTGTTTTTAGAGCTTTATACCTTTATCCTTAGACTCAGCGATGATGAAGATTTCCTGAGCGGCATTTACCCTCAAGTCTTCAGCAGCGATGTGCCACAATCACGAACCCGGTCATGCAGTTTAGCACTCAAAGACATTGAAGCGCTCATTATATTCCTCAAAAACACAGCATTCGCTCTGCATTACAATGTTCAAGAAATCACCCAAACTCGGGCAGCTGTTGAGGCTTCAGCTACAGCCCGACTAAACTCCTACTGGGGAGACTCGTCGACAGTCTCAGATGGGCCCAAAGCCGCTAGCAAAACTCCAGCATCGGAAGTATCTACAAAGCTCGATTTAGAGAGCCTTCGCGCAATCATCACCACTTCGCTAAAAATGCTCTACGAAAGAGACTCGCGGAAGCATTTCTTATCGGCAGATCACTGGCTCATGACGGGCAAACTGGAGAAGGAGGATTTTATCGGAGCTGTTATAGCGGAAGAAGAGAGACAGATCCAGGAACAGGCAGAGGATAGCGACACAGAGGCAGACGACGCTATTTCTCCATTTGATGACGGTTTTGGATCGCATTCAACTTTTGCTGCGCAGCGGCTTTCTCGCCACGTCAGGTTGGAAAGGCTCAAAGCCCGCCAGATTCACGCTCAAAGGGAACGAAGACTTGCGGAAATGGGACCCAAACTGGAAATTCTCAAACATATTCCGTTTGTTGTTCCGTTTGAGACGCGAGTTATGATATTCAGATCATTTATCAATCTCGACAGACTTCGCAGAAGTGGCAATAGCGCGTTCCCGATGCCTCCTTTGGGGAGGCACCATGCGAAAATCCGTCGCGGCCAGCTATTCGAAGATGCATTCGAGCAGTTCTATCAACTAGGAGAGGGTTTAAAAGACCCTATTCAGATTACCTTTGTTGACCAGTTCGATACCCCTGAAGCGGGTATAGATGGTGGTGGCGTTACAAAAGAATTCTTAACCAGCGTCACATCAGAAGCTTTTGGAAACCAGCTTGGAGGCCTGGGCATGTTCACATCCAGTGATAAGGGGCTACTGTATCCCAACCCCATGGCTTTGGATATACTTCGCGAGTCACTGCGACAACAAGGGCTTACCGAATCTGATCACGAGTGGAGGGAAGCAATCTCCGAGTTATTCAAACGTTATGAATTTCTTGGCCGTATTGTAGGAAAGTGTATGTATGAGGGGATCCTCGTCGACCTTGCGTTTGCCGGATTTTTCCTTTTGAAATGGCCGTCACCAAATCGAAAAGAAGAAAACAGCTACAAAGGTAGTGTCAACGATCTCCAAGACATGGATGAGGAATTATACAAGGGTCTCCTTAACCTCAAGAACTACCCGGGAGACGTATCTGCCCTGGGGTTCGACTTTACCATTACGGACCAGGTATCAGCTCCAGGGGAGCCTGTCAAAACTGTTAGCAGAAAGTTAGTGCCCAACGGTGATGAGGTACCAGTTACAAACGACAATCGCCTGCTCTACATATCCTACGCAGCTCGTCATCGATTGGTTGTGCAGCCGGCTCCCCAGACCATGGCTTTCCTGCGCGGGCTTCGCGAAATCATTAGACCTTCATGGCTTTCTATGTTTAACCAATCTGAGCTACAGCGTCTGGTTGGCGGCGACTCTATGGAGATTGATGTCGAGGATTTACGCCGAAATACAGTCTACAGCGGTCTTTACGCTGTGGGTGACGATGGAGAGGACCACCCCACAATCAAAATGTTCTGGAACGTCATGAACGGCTTCACAGACGCTCAAAGGCGCGACGTTCTCAAGTATGTCAGCTCAACGCCGAGAGCACCGCTTCTTGGCTTTGCACAACTGAATCCGAAGTTTGCCATTCGGGATGGTGGCTCGGACCAAGAACGACTGCCGAGCACAAGTACGTGTGTTAATTTGCTAAAGCTACCGGTTTATAAATCAGAATCGACATTACGAACGAAATTACTGTACGCGATATCGTCAGGGGCTGGGTTTGATTTGAGTTAGAGTTTAAAGCGTGGTTTTCAGGATAGACAAGGAATCATACATGTAGGGATGAGTGCAAGGAGTTGGAGCATCATATTAAATTTTAACACACTAATTTTCCTTTGAGACATTCTGTGCGCTCTGCATACAGCCCTGTGAGATGATAATGGATATGTATCCCTTACATATTTCATGTGAATACCAGTATCTAGGGACTTTCACAAGGCTACGTCTTTTGCTAGGGCCCCTACGTCATTTAGACACCATCAACGTGACGCTGACGGTGGCATCTCAGAGTTGATGAGCGTTGAACAAATGTTACTGAGCCCAGAATGGGAGGTCAGCAAATACTCTTATGATGTCATATGATGCTTGCGCTAGGATCCTTGAGTAGCTTGTGCGTTGCGATTTCCAGTGCACCGTCACGATAAGACTACAAATGTGAAAACAGGCTCGAGAAACATTTAGACAAGATAAATCTTCCCACGGCAAAAGTACCTATTGCCCGCAAGTGTTTATAGGTACAGTACAGCCAGATTCCGTCTACCGCCTAAGCTATCCCTACCCTGCAACTCGGTGTAATTGGGTTTGTTTCTACATCTATCAAGCGCACAAAGACTTTCTGGTTTGCTAGACTAGATCAGTATATTGAATTTTCCATATCTCGCATGTTCTCGTGACGATCAGTTCTTTTCGTCTTGGAGAAAACGTTCCGGTAGACATTACTGATGGTCATGTTACGGACCGCGGCTAAGAGGGCGGGCCGCCTTACCGTGGAATAGCCTACTCGGAGAAGCGTCCCCGGTAATGGAAGTCCGTAGTACGGAGCATGACTGGGCGCTATAGACAACCAAACAGCACAGGCAAAGGAATCTCTCGCAAGAGGAATGGCACATGCTCAGGCTGTCTTGTAAGCTTACCGAATTATTGCGTCTGACGCTGCAGTTACATGCCTTGCTGTACCTCAGGCAGCTGCAGGATTACGGGACTTGAGCCGCTTATACATGAAGAATGTCGCCGATATCGAAGCAGGCATCGCCCAAGGCGGCCTTTACTGCACCCGCAAAAGGACCAAGTATCTGCGGCATCGGCGAGCTTGATGGAAAGAATGTTTTAGAGCTCTAAATTTCACTTCGAAATCTGTAGACGGCAAGCAAGCAGAATTGGCATTTCTCTGCTGCGGTTATTTGAGGCTTGGGAGAGGTAGAGAGTGTTTGGAAACTGGAACCTTGAAGCTACTTTATGAGCCGAGCTTAGCCACCGCTCACAGAGCGTGTGGTGTCACGGCACAAGGTACCCTGCAAGTAGAGCGTCTCCCCGGTTGCGATCGGCTATGGAAACCCGGGGGGCCTTGGCAGCCAATCGCCGCGCAGGCAATAATAATGCCCGTAGCTCGGGCCCTTGACGTCGATGCCGCTTTTCTTTTTCGTTCTACTCCAGCCCTTTTACTCTCGCCAATTGCTTCTCCATCTTCTCGGGTCTCTCTCCCTTTTGGAGCTGCGGTTGGAACTCTAGAAAAGAAAGGGTTCAGCACACACAATGCCGGCGCCCGCGCCTGTATCAAGATGCGCCCTGCGCGGCACCCGGGCGATCTCCAGATGTCGGCCAGCAAGGTTCCTCGGCGCCGTGGCAGCGACGCGGAGAGCTCCGCTGATGGTCCGGCCGGCGATGGGCACGTCAATTGCTGCCGTCAGGCCCTTCAGCACGTCTATGCGGCTGCGCATGGCCGCCGAGGAGAGCTCGCCCGACCCGTTGAGCATTGAGCGTGAGTCAGACGAGGTCGACGTCTGCATCATCGGCGCCGGCCCCGCGGGGCTCAGCGCGGCCATCCGCCTGAAGCAGCTGGCCAACGAGGCGGGCAACGAGGACTTCCGCGTGCTGGTGCTGGAAAAAGCCGGCGAGGTGGGCGCCCATATCCTGTCTGGCGCCGTCATCCAGCCTTCTGCCATCAACGAGCTCATCCCCGACTGGCTCGACGAATCGAACCCCAACCGCTTTGAACATGCGACGCCGGCCGGCAAGGACAAGATGCGCTTCCTGACCAAGACGGCTGCGATCCCGATCCCCATGCCGCCTCAGATGAACAACCACGGAAACTACATTGTCAGCTTGAATCAGTTCATCAAGTGGCTCGGCGAGCGGGCGGAGGAGGTTGGCGTGGAGCTGTACCCTGGCTTTGCCGCCTCGGAGGTTCTCTACAATGCCGACGGGTCGGTCAAGGGCGTTGCTACAAACGATTTGGGAATTGGGCGAGATGGAAAGCCAAAGGATTCTTTTGAGCGCGGTATGGAGTTCCACGCGAGAGTCACAATGTTTGGCGAAGGTTGCCACGGCAGCTTGAGCAAGAAGGTCATCAACAAGTTTGACCTACGACGAGACAGCCAGCATCAGACATACGGCCTGGGCGTCAAGGAGGTATGGGAAATTGACCCTGCCAAGTTTGAAAAGGGCCTGGTTGTGCACAGCATGGGCTATCCCCTGCCGAAGGACGTATACGGCGGCTCTTTCATGTATCACTTTGGCGAGAATCTGGTCAGCTTGGGCTTGGTTGTGTCGCTGGACTACGAAAACCCTTGGCTCTCGCCATACCAGGAGTTCCAGAAGATGAAGCAGCACCCTCTCTTCAAGAACGTCCTCGAGGGCGGCAAATGCATTTCATACGGAGCCCGAGCCCTTGTCGAAGGTGGATTCCAGAGCATACCCAAGGTTGCCTTCCCCGGCGGTGCCCTCATCGGAGACACGGCCGGCTTCGTCAACGTCCCCAAGGTCAAGGGCACGCACAATGCCATGAAGTCGGGCATGCTGGCCGCAGAGGCCGCCTGGAACGCCCTGAAGGAGCCCAGCGAGGGCACCGTCTTCCTGTACGACTACGAGGACTCGCTGCGCAAGTCGGCCATCTGGAAGGAGCTCAAGGAGGTGCGCAACATGCGGCCGTCGTGGCACAACCCGCTCGGCGTCTACGGCGGCGTGGCCTACTCGGGCCTCGAGGCGTACGTCTTCAGGGGCAAGGTCCCTTGGACGCTCAAGCACGGCAAGCCGGACTATGCGTCGACCAAGCCCGCCGACCAGTTTCCCAAGATTGAGTACGAGAAACCCGACGGCAAGATCAGCTTTGATATCCTGACGAGCGTTTCGCGGACCGGAACCAACCACGAGGAGGACCAGCCTGTGCACTTGCAGGTCCAGGACTGGGATGCCCACACGGAGAAGGCTTACCCACCGTTCAAGGGCCTGGAGAACCGCTTCTGCCCGGCTGGCGTGTACGAGTATGTCGAGGACGAGTCAAAACCCCACGGCGTGCGGTTCCAGATCAATGCACAAAAGTGAGTAGCACCACCCTCTTCTTTTTCAATCTTTTTTTCATCGATCCGAGTGACTAACATAAGGAAAACAGCTGCATTCACTGCAAGACATGTGATATCAAAGCTCCCCAGCAGGACATCAACTGGCAGGTACCACAAGGAGGTGAAGGCCCCAAGTACTACATGACATAAAAGAGCGGGGGACAAATAAAGCGATGTTGAGTGAATTCACACAAATTTGTATTGATATGTATGTAAATAATATGATTGTATGTTAATGTAAGTAAATCTTATTAGGGAAAGGGAACAAGCAACCGCCTTGTAACATAAAAAAGAACAAACTTTATATAAAACAGGGTGGCTGGGCCTCGATCTAGAACTTCCCCACGCCATCATGTAGGTTTATCTGAGAAGAGATCACAAGGCAAATAAACGACAGATTCGGATTTCGGAACCAAGGAAAAAACCAAGTTTTTATCGCACCAGACCTTAAACAAGAAAGCTTAGCCCGCTCACTTTTAACACCGCTTACGGTACTGGGCTTAACAATAGCGGCGGCCCTACTTCTAGGTTTTTGCATTAGGCTTGGGTCCCCCGGATAGCAAGTACTAGTAGTAGTAGTAGCGCTTATTTTCGGAGTGGGCTGGCGCGCAGTTTTTGCATGTGTCAAGTACCCCAGAGGTTAGCGCTCACCGGGGAGTACCTCAACGAGGAATAGGGCGTTGACTTTGTATCTAGCAGCTGTACGAGGCTGGGAGAGTTGAGCTGATAGGGACATGTACGTGCACCTACGTGCAGCGAGAGGGCAGTGATAGATCTCTCACCGAGTATTCTGGAAGAATGTCATATGTGACAAGTTGGTGATGCTCTGCCGTCTGTCGCGCATTACTACTTATTAAAGGGTGAGTACGGTACTTATTGGTGAAAGGATTTGATTAATAAATGCAAAGGATCAATGCAGACACAGCCCATGCAACAGAGGGTAACACCAAGAAAAAAAATTATCTTGCATTGATGAGAACCAAGAAGCAGCCACTTTGTTTGCTCCCTCTCTGATGCGCTGCTTTCCCAAAGGGATTCACTGAGCATTCTTCCGTTGCATTGCAAGGCTGCACAGAATGCCGTTGGCCGTGAAACATTGAGATTCCTCTTGTTTCTCACTCCGGCGCTGCTGCGGCTGGTTCCCAAACGGGCCACCGGGGCTCGCACTCGGCAAGATGCTTGCTACAGAGACCAGATAGCAACACGGTGCTACTGCTACCGCTACAAGGGACCGTTCAGCTCCCCGGCTGCTGATCATCGCCTGGCCGAGTTGCGCTGATGAACGATACGAGCAGTGCTAGCTGCTGGGCGTAGATAATCAATACTACCCAAGATCGTGGATGGAAAATTTTTTACGTCAGGTTTCCTTCTACGCTCTTTTGCGTGGGCCATCTAGAATTTTTACGCGGTTGATGCGACTACTGGGACAAAAACCAATGGCTACACCAACAACGGCTGGGGCTGGCGAGAACGCAAATTTTTTCTGGATCTAAGGCGGGCAGCGTATCCAGTTTTGGCAGCGATGCGGCGCTAGGGGGCAAAAGTGTAACGTGGAATTTTCAGAGCAAAGGACGCTGCTGGGGGGTCACCGGGATGGAAAATTGTTAGTGAGGTACTTTGTGCGAGCCCGAAGCAAATCTTGGCTCTTGCTCGCCAGGTAGCGGGTACAAGACGATCGCCAGCTCCCAATCTCCCGTGATTGCGCCGGTGCAACCTGCGGGACTCGGCTTATCTGGCATTGATGAGACATGCAGCAGCACTGGCTCTGGGCTTTATCTCGCTTAGCCACAAGATTGTGTGAATCCGTGTTTGTGACCTCTTTCTTTTCGGTCGGCTTTTTCTGCGGTTGCGCTGCGTCAGAAGCCAGATGCCATTACCTGGAGCAGTTGAGTAAGGGTGCAGTGATGCTAATATACTGCGGTGATATACAGCGCCAGCCCAGCGTGTATCCAGTACTTGGCGCCGAGGGCCACTCACAAGGCCGCAAGCAGCAGTGGATGCGGCTCCTGGGATGGTTGGCTCAGAGTCAATGACTCACTGACGCCAGGATGCGCCTTGTGCCATTTTTGCCTCCTCCCAAACCGGACCTTGCCCACACGGCTGTGGCAGAAAATTCTGCTGTGTGCGGCGAAGCGTGCGACGCGACTCGTAATCGGTTCCATCGGCCAGACGCATCCCAGACACACGGCAGCGGCGCGACAGAAGCAACGGTGCGCTCGCAGTGCATCGCATCGCATCGCATAGCGCTTCGCTTGCCGCTGAGACGATGCTGAGACGCAAAAGGCGTGAGCAGCCCGTCTTGGGCTTCGCAGCCAGGGGCAGCAGAGCGCGGCGTGTTTCAAGGCTCGTCTTGCTTTCCATGGGACGGACGACGTGGTTCAGTGGGTGAGGGGGGCGGCGAAGACGCAATTTCAGGGAGTGGTTGGTGGATAAGGCTCATCAAAAGGGGGGAGAGGGGGCGAATGGGCGCGACGCGACCAACCGTGGGCTCCACTGCCAGCCCCGTCCAACCTGCCTGGGGCTGATTTGATGGTCGCTCGCCCCAGCAACCGCCAGCAGGAGAGTCAAGCGAATTTCCCCGTCATCCCGACATTCGCCATCCGCGCAAGTATCGACGCTGCTCCTAGTGGAAGGGCGGCGTTGCGACAGACTGCGCGGCCAGACGCAGCGGACGGGGCCCCGAATGGCTCGCTGTGCTGTCTGTCGCTCTGCCATCAGCAGCTGGCCTCTCCTCTCGTAAACGGGTCGTGCAGCTGCTGCACGCATGGGCGAGCGAGTGGTGGTGAGGCGCCGGCGCAGCCATGGATTGCGTGCATGCGAGCAAATGAAATCAAAACAAGTGAGAAGCCGGCTAGAAAACTGCAGCTGGTTCTGCACGTTGGGATGCAGGCAGAAAGAAGTGGAAGAAAGAAGAAAGGAAAGAAAGTGAAAGCAAAGTGAAAGCGCTCAAAAGGTGTGTTTGCTCAGGAAAAGCCCTGGCGCTGCTGCAGCACCGTGACCGCCAGCTCAGCCCCCCTGCCGCCTGCGCTGTACCCCCCGTTATTCCTGGTGCCACAGCGCTGGTACCGCGAGGTTCTGCATGCTACCGCGATACTTCAGGGGGCCTTGTGAGCCTGTGGTGGGCAAAGGAGATAGCAGCTCAGTGGCGCGCGGCGCTGATTGGCTGCTGTTGCGGCTAGTGTATGCGCTACGCTGAGCTCGGGTCTGCCAAAATCGACGCCACAGGTGGTGTTGTTGCCTGGGAGCCCTGCCTGGGCCTTCCGGAGCGAGAATTATAAGTACCCAGCCCTCCCCCATCCGCTGTGTTTTGTTGTTCTTGCGAGGAAGTCCCGACCGGCGGCCCTGCGTACCTCCCCATATACGTTCGGCGCTCTCATTAATATTTTCTCCCCTCCAACGACGTCACGCCCCACTTTGCAGCCTCCAAGGCCTCGCTTGTCACTTTTTTTTCTTTTCGCTCTACTCTCACGCTCTCTTCCTTCATCGGACGCCTCAGACGCCCGCGCCTCATCGCCCGCATCTGCAAGACCCGTTCTTTGAACAGCCTCTCCCTAATCCTAGCGAGATTTGGAGCAGAAGAAGAAAGAAGCAAGCCTGCTCTATATTTTTTTTTTTACTAGGTCGCTCGGCGTCGACGTCCCTGCGATCAGGCAATAACAGAACTGGAACACGTTCCTTACGCCGTCGCTCCCTCTTTTTATTAATTCACGGGTGCAATCGATCTCACCGACGAAGACTTCTCAAGCGATACAAAGTACTGCCCGTTGTCGTCGCCCATCGAGTCGTTTGCCTCGTTCTGTAGAACGCAATTTAAAAAAGAAATAACCCTCAAAAAATTGCTTTGAAGTGAAGACAAAGACCTTTCGAGTCTTTGCCCCGTTGGACGAACGCTTTTTATAGAGACTCGACCTCCATTCTCTCACCATATTCTACCCATCTTGCGGCTTGCATCCAGCATTCGCAAGAACTCCAATAGCTGCTTGAGCAGTATCCTGTAGGGGAGACATTCACTTGTTCATCTCCCGCATTAGGTAGGTGGCAACTTTTCAGTCTTCCCTCACTCTCCATTCACCGCATTGCGCTGCTGTGGCAAACACACGTGTTGCCAACTGGCAGTGCCGCAGCCACATCATAACAAAAGCCCGATTTCTTTTCTGCCCATTCAACTTCCTCTTTTCATCTCGCATTCTGCCTGTACAGCACAATAATTTGCTATTGTGCCAATCAGCAGTTTCAACACCCTTGCTTTTCACTCTTATTTATCCGTTGGATTACCTCGATGCATCCTCAGCCATCAGGATATGCAAGCGGCTAACCTTAAATTTTTATCTCCGATCAGATCTGCTCAGTGCCAAGGTTGCGACCTCGCCGCAGACTCCGATTATCTGATCTACAGTCCCGATCATGGAGGGCATTCAAACGCATCCGGCCAACGCCGCTCAGGCTAAGGCCTTCACCGCGCCTGGCTCGCTATCGTTTCCCGGCGCATCAAACGAGCTTACGCCTCCCTTAGCAAACGGCGATGGCAGCCAGCGAATGGCTCCCAACGGTCAACAGGCTGCGAATGGGAACGGGGTGACTCCTGCAACTCCTGCCGCGACGCCTGCAGCCTCTCAAGGCCCCAGTGGCATTACGCCCACTCTGCAGTATGTATCTTCTTGAGTACCTTTGGCTGTGCTCTTTGAGACTTATCTCCCAATCAAAGGAACATCGTGGCCACTGTCAACCTCGACTGTCGATTGGACCTGAAGACGATTGCTCTGCACGCAAGAAACGCTGAATACAATCCAAAGGTGAATACTTGAATGGCAACTCAGCGGGGAGGGGATTTGTTACTGGTCATGCATCAGTGCTAACAAACACCGTGCAGCGTTTTGCCGCCGTCATCATGCGTATTCGTGAGCCCAAGACAACTGCCCTCATCTTTGCATCCGGCAAGATGGTTGTTACTGGCGCCAAGTCTGAAGACGATTCCAAGCTGGCCTCTCGCAAATATGCCCGTATCATCCAGAAGCTCGGCTTCAACGCCAAGTTTACGGATTTCAAGATCCAAAACATTGTCGGCTCCTGTGACATCAAGTTCCCTATCCGTCTCGAAGGTCTTGCTTCTCGTCACCACAACTTTAGCTCCTACGAGCCTGAGTTGTTCCCTGGTCTGATTTATCGCATGATCAAGCCCAAGATTGTGCTGCTCATTTTCGTATCTGGCAAGATTGTCTTGACGGGTGCCAAAGTGAGAGAAGAGATTTATCAGGCTTTTGAGATGATCTACCCTGTGCTTCAAGGTTTGTTTGCGCCACAGCACCAATACATTGACATCACGATTGCTAACTCATACAATCAGATTTCCGGAAAGTCTAAATGCACTGACGGGTATGGTCAAGAGATTTTACGTCTCGTGTACCACTACTTTACCTAATTACCTTTGAAAAAAAACAACAACCGACGTATATGACTAGGCCTTTTTACAAGGTCATGATACCACGACTACTACATAGGACGTCGTTTCCCCCTTAGGGCTTGGTAGGACACGGCCAAGTTCCTCAGCGGGGTGCCCGCTTGTACCATTTGATTTCTGCTTGCATTGCAATGGCGTTGGCAAAGGGGTGGAAGGCCAGGAAGAGGTTTTTTTTGCGGTTTTTTTTTTACTGTTCTTTACGATGGATCTGGTTCACGGCAAAAAGAACAAAGACTACCCATCCCGCGACACAAACATAGATTGCTCGTGGCTCGTTTCCAGACTGCTATGTCAGTCTCTTACGGCCTTTTTTAATGCTTTCCAAGGGGAAACAAGTCAAGTTGAAAGTGGATCGAAACAACGTTGTTGGTCAGTTGGAGCAGCCAAAAGATGGTGGTCGATTGGTTGGCTGGCGATGAAATGAACAGTTTTCCATTACTGCGTAGTGGGGACTGAACAAGTTATGAGGACATCTTACGCCCTTTGAGGGACGAGATATGGTTAGCACATGCGCCTTTTGGCCTTATCATAGGGCGTAGCTGTTACAAAAGCCCATGGTCTTTTGCAGTTAGCATTATCAGAAGAATGCCTGATTCTGTCCTCTAATAATGGGCTGTGGCCTGATCTCACCTACATTTGCGTGTCGATGTGATTCCATGTAGTTCTCTCCTTTGGCATTTTTTGTGGGTAATCGACGTGCGTTTTGGTGCAAGCAATTGTTGCATGTACTACTCCGTAGTCAGTTGCTAGTCTTGGTAAGCCCTTCCCGATCGTCGGATGTCTCCACGGTTGAGCCCCTCCTTAGACAAGCAACGACAAGGCAGCCGATTGTATGCGTGACTGTGAATAAATAAGAGGCGGAAGGGCTGAGCTTTCGCAGACAAAAGACACCCATATTCCAACCGCTCGACTTTCAAATGGCAAATATGGAAACCCCTCCTCGATCCATCCTCATCGTCGGTTCTGGTGTGTATGCTCTGTCCACGGCCTGGGCGCTCACCAAGAGGCCGTCCTATGGCAAGACTTCCATTACCATTGTGGACGACGTGCGTGGAGGGACGTTTCCACCGGGAGATGCCGCTAGTGTAGACTCATCGAGAATCATCAGAGCCGATTATGCAGACCAAGACTATGCTGAGTTGGCAGCTCTCGCACAAGAGGAGTGGCGTAAACAGGGCGATGATGAACTCGGCGGCCAGGGACGATATACCGAGTCGGGATTGTTCCTGGCAGCGAATGAGTCGACGGAGCCAAAGATGTCGGGCATGGGATACACCAAGTCCAGCTGGGAAAACGCAATGAATATTGCGAAGAAGAGCGGGCTGGCCCACAAAGTTCGACACATGGAGAGTGCCAAAGCGCTGCAGGACTTCCTGAGCGTTGAAGGGCATCCTGGTGATTGGGGCTATGTGAATGAGCTTTCCGGATGGGCGAATGCAGGCGAAGGAATGAGATGGATGTATGGCCGGGTCAAGGCCACCGGTAGAGTGAGCTTTGTGGATGGACGAGTAGAGGAGCTCGTCACCGAGGGCAAGAGAGTTGTTGGCGCACGACTGAGCGACTCCCAGGTCCTGACGGCGGAAGTTGTCTTTGTTGCTGCTGGTGCGTGGACTGGCAGCCTGATCGACCTGCGAGGACGTGTCGAGGCCACGGCCCAGCCCTTGGGCTACATTGATGTCTCACAGGAGGAATTCGAGGTGTTGGCTAAGCAGCCTGTGGCGCTGAATCTGAGCACCGGCTTCTTCATCATTCCACCGCAGACTCGCGTTTTGAAAGTTGCGAGACATTCGTTTGGATACCTCAATCCGGTGCTAGTCGAGAGGGCGCTACCCCTTTCGCCCTCGGAAGAGCGCAAGCCAATCGTCGTGTCGAGACCACTGACACAGCGTGATGGCGAAAGCAGCAGCAGTAGCACCGCCAATGTGCTGCCACCGGATGCGGATCAGGCGCTGCGCCAGGCCCTAAAAGACCTGTCGCCCATCAAAGGCCTCGAGGACCGGCCGTGGAAGGAAACGAGACTGTGCTGGTACGCGGACACGAGCGACGGCGACTTCCTCGCGGACTGGCATCCGGGCTGGGAAGGGCTGTTCGTGGCGACGGGCGACAGCGGACACGGATACAAGTTTCTGCCCGTGCTGGGCGAGAAGCTGCTGGACTGCATGGCAGGGAATGGCGGCAAGCTTGGCGAGAAGTGGAAGTGGAAGAGGGAGGCAGCAGAGGACGCGGGCAGAGAGATTGACGGGAGGTTCAAGGGGCTGGTGACGATGGACGGGAGCAGGGGCGGGAGTCCAGGGTTGATATTGCGAGAGGAACTGAGTAAGGCGAGATGAGCCGCCGGCCATGTGATGTGACGACATCCGGCATGTCCGGGGCTGTGTTGTTAGTAATGAGGTGGTTTGTGGTAGGAGTAAACATATATAGGGTAGGTAGAGTGTAGAGGAGTGGTTTAGTAAACATGATTGTTGCTGTGCTGAAGACGAAATTATTGTGGTTTTTGTCAATTATGGCGTCTGGGTGTGTAATTCACGAGCCTGCTCTTCCCAGATTGGCCGAGTGTAGATTATGCTAGTACCGGGGCTTAGATTTGAGTGCCATTGGGTGCTTGGACTTATCGATAGCCCGATATGGCACTCGCCCCATAGACCAAGATACGTACCTACCTGCACTGCACGACTTTGATGCTACGCATTAGTAGTAGTAGTTGGTTGCTACCGTTCAGCTGCCTCGCACGGCTGAGCCAGGCTTCTATTCAACCGTGATACCTTCTATCATGGGCCAAGATTCGTCTCCGAAATCCTCGTAATATCGACGCGCGATGTCGTCCTCTAGGAATACCGGCGACGCCCCTCGAATGGAGTCCAAATTCCAAAAAACCACCAAGCCTTCCGTGTTCGAGAAGCAAAAGGCCGAAGCCGAAGCCAAGCGCAAGCGAGAAGCTGCAGAGACCGCGGCCGTCTACGAAGATTTCATCAAGAGCTTTGATCATGATGGCGACGAAGATGCGGAACGCAATGCCGCGTCGCAGCAGAACAACCGCCGACCTGGATTTGGCACTCTTGGTGGTCCGCCGCCGCCGCCCTCTGGGCCCGGAGGAGCTTCGCGACGGCACTTTGGCACATCGTCAGGGATGAAGAGCGGGCCGGGGAGCTTGGGGATGCCACCCATGCCGTTTGCAAAGAAGCGCTCGTTCAAGGATTTCTCCAAAGAGCCGGAGGGCAGGGCGACGCTGAAGTTTGAGGATCAGAGTGACGATGAGGAGATGGTTGACCGCGCGGAGGAGAAGGCCATAGCTAGGCCGACTCTACGGCTGTCGAATCTTCCTCCGGGGATATCCCCTGCAACGATTAAATCACTGCTCCCTACCAAACTGACGGTCGAGAATGTTAAGATACAGCCTCCAGCAGGCCCGGGAGGAACCGAGAGAAAATGCACAGTTGCCATTGTGACGCTGTCCAAAGAGACGCCCGCAACTGATATGGATGCTGCAGTAAGCGCGCTGCAGAATCGGTACATGGGATACGGTTACTATCTGTCCCTCCACCGTCATCTTTCCTCAGCTGTCAGCAACTCTGCATTGTCGGGCTTGGCTTCTTCTACTTCGGCATCTCAGCCTTTTGGAGCCAAGCCGGTGGAACAAGAGTCCGCGGGTGGGCATGGCGATCACTCGCGCCATGGATTCCAAAGAGGATTTGCTCCGCCAACTTCATACTCCCATGGACCTGGATCTGTAAACCGGTCTTCGCTATTACATGTGCCAGTCAAGCCACCTTCAGATATTCGAATGATACGATTGATCAACAAGGTCATTGAAGGTGTCCTTGAGCACGGCCCTGATTTTGAAGCCTTACTTATGTCACGCGCCTCAGTTCAAAGAGAAGAAAAATGGGCCTGGATATGGGACGCGAGGAGTCAAGGCGGTGTTTGGTATCGATGGATGCTTTGGGGAGTGGTTACTGGATCACATTTACAGCAGAAGAAAAAAGGCAGATTCATCCCGCTCTTTGAAGGAGGTCATGCGTGGAAAACCCCTGAAATAGGCCTTCGTTTCGAGTACACCACCAAGCTGGATGAGTTCGTCTCAGAATCGGAGTATGATTCTTCAGAGGATGAAGACTTTGATGGAGATGCGAATCGAGAGGGTGGTCCAACTGGTGACGAGGGCAAGGCGTTTCTTAACCCGTTGGAAAAGGCCAAACTGGTACATCTTCTCTCTCGCCTGCCTACTTCCATTGGCAAAGTGCGCAAGGGGGATATCGCGCGGGTAACGGCCTTTGCCATTACGCACGTTAGTCGTGGTGCTGACGAAGTAGTGGACTTGATAGTCTCCAATGTTGAGCAGCCTCTAGCTTTGACCATGACCAACGCCGAGAAGGGCAAGGATGGTAAGGGAGAGCAACAAGCAACAGGAGCAGAAGAAAGCACGGCAAATGAAAACACAGATGCAAGCGCCGCTACTTTGGTTGGCTTATACGTCATCAGCGATATCTTGTCATCGTCCTCTACGAGCAGCGTCCGACACGCGTGGCGTTACCGGCAACTCCTCGAGACGGCTCTGCGCAGCAGAAAGGTTTTTGAACGCCTAGGACTGATGGCGGAAAAGCAGGGCTGGGGTCGAATGCGTGCAGAAAAGTGGAAGCGAAGCGTTACCCTTGTTCTCAACCTTTGGGAAGGGTGGTGTGTCTTTCCGGTAGAGAGCCATGCAATGTTTGTAAGCGCATTTGAGAACCCACCATCTCTGAAAACACAAGACAAGCTGGATGAATCTGCCAAAAAGGGCAAATGGAAGGCCGTCGAAGTCCACTCTATAACTGCAACGTCCGAGGCTGCTGCTGTTGCTGCTGCTGATACCTCGGTCAAAGAGGACGATGCCGTTGGAGAACCGATACAGGAAGAGGAAGAAGCAACGGGAGAGCCTATAGAAGAAGACGATCTCGACGGCGAGCCCCTCGCAGAGGACGATCTGGATGGAGAGCCAATTGACGATGATGACCATGTAGATGGCGAACCCATGGACGAGGACGAGGATGAAGATGAGATTAAGGGTGGCGATTCTGGGCAACAAGGGACCGACGATGCTAATATTACGAATACAACAAACGACACAGAAACGCATCCAGCGGGCCGTGGCCAGCCTAAGAAACGAATGCGAGCAGCTGATATGTTTGCCGATTCTGACCACTCAGATGGGTATTAGTTTGGGGCTGCCGGGCGGCAGCATTTGCTTTAATTTTTGGGATGGCGTGGAGTCCAAATTCTAGATATACAACCTAATACAATTACATAGTATGGAGTGCTTGCATAAAACAGAGTAATGAAGTAATAAGATATAAAACATTTTTTAAACAAGCTCCAGAAGAGAGCAGGACATGATACGGCATTAGCGGAGTTATGAAGAGCTGCAGCCCCTCACGCCTGTGTTTATCATGACTGATAGCTTCATGTTGTCTTTTTTCCTTTGCCTTGCAGAACGGATAGCCTATTCAGCGCTTCTTTTGTTGATCGATACCCGCTCTCTGCCTTATACTAGAGCTCATTAGGAATGGATGCGTTGAAGCTCTGTCCTGGAACTACGGAGTCAGTAGGCGAATACCCACGGAATAAAGCTGGGATCATGAAAATAGCCGTCGCGATTCAGCATTAGTAATAACGATAAAAGGGCACAGGGCAGAGAACGATCTTGTCCCCGACGGGGAGCGGCGCGCGCGCCTACATGAGCGAGAAGAAAGAAGGCACATGGAGACGTTGAGCAATAAAGTGCCGAGTGGTGGCATTACTAGATATAGATAGTAGACCAAAAGACCGGCCCTTTTGACAGCAGGGCGGGCTGGCCAGACAGCCAATAGAAACTTGCTCATCAAGGTGCGGGACGGGCGAACGTTATGGCATGGCATGGATCAGAAAAGTTGGAAAAAAATAGAAAAGTGTCTGTGTGGTGGTGAGATTGTCGTCCCCCGTCCGAGCTTTACTTTAACTGGGCAATACGGGCTGAGGCAAGATGCGAGCGATTCAGTTCACTGGGACTCTGATCCTGTTTTATAAGGCTGTCCTGCATGCATGTTTGACACCAGACCCCTTCCTTCCGGGCTTTTTAGAGCAAAAACAATTTAGAGTCGCACGGCTCCGAAGTGTTTATTTTCGGGGCTCGGAAGCGGGATTGGATGGGGCTGGTGTCGGCGACGACGGGAGTGTCTTGCGTGGTATTTTGGATTTTTGGGGCCGAGGATGGTAGGCGAGTGGTTCCTTTCTTGTTTCTTTTTGCTTGTTTGGGTACATAGATAGAGAGTGAGTGTTGAGTGAGTGTGTCGAGTGAGTGAGAGAAATTGTTGGCTGCGGGATGTTACCTCGGATGACATGCAATTTGCATGTAGTACAAAGGTACTGCACTGCATTTGCTTTTTTGGTCGTGTTGATTGATTGCGCCATCCGGAAAGGCCTGGGGCCGGTGATGGCATTGACTGATTAATAACATGAAGGGCTGGGCGTACCGCTAATAAGATGCAAAGCTGCAAGCTGCAAAGCTGGACACCTATTTCCTTTTGCTCTTGGCGTTCTGGCATAACTAGTGTGTTGCTCCTAGTTTACTCATTCAATCCATGCCATTATAAGATCAACGGTAAATAGCTGGGGAGGGGGGCTCAAGATTTGTGCCACAATAAGGCGTGGTGCCATTGTCGGCGGTTACGGCGCGTGGCGTGGATGGCGCTGTGTGAGGTGAAGGTGAGGGTGGCTTGACAATGCCCAGGCTCTGCTGTGTCGATGCCGTACTATACGGTGTAGAGTGTTGAGGGCTTCAAGTCAATGCAAGACGCCGGAAGCAGCCTGTCCACGTTCACTTTGAGCTGATCGTCTGTTCAGTTCAAGACCACCTCGTGGCAGAGGAATGGCCAAATTGTTTCGTTTGATGCTGGAATGTTTCAAACTCCCCTTGCTAGCGCACAGGCTTCTATAAATCGCGGTTGCTAGCGGTGGGTGCTCACTAATGCCGTCCGCTATTAGAGCAGTTGCTGGGCTCCCCTGCCCATGGCTGGACTGCCCCCGCACGCGGCAATGCGAAAATGAAACAAAAGTCACAGGCTCCTAAGCAAGGCCTACAGAAGGACCCGCTAAGCCCTCTGCGCAGCTTTGACGCCGCCGTAAGAAGGGTCTGGTCCTTTTTTTCCCTTCCAAGTCAAGGGATCGACTAACGGGGGGTGGTGACTCTTCAACTTTGCTCTCTACATCCTCTTTTCGAAGTTTGAACGATTGGATCTTCTCCCCCGAAGCCGTCAGAGACAACGGGGTTCAGTCTCATAAGATGAATTGTTAGAAGCGACACTCTCTCTGGAACTAGCTTTGTATTACTACCGACCGGCTTTTGCTCGCTCTTTTGGCGTCCCTTAAATCGCCGACAAAGTGCTGCTTATCTTGCTCCTCCAACCAGTCGTTGGTTGAAGTCGAAAAAATAGGATCCTACTCTTCCGCTTCGCCCTGCATCGAATCTTCCCCCCTTTGGCCCCCGCCAATCGCTTGAACCAACCGCTGGAAAGTGTTTGTCGTATTTCAGTTTCAGCCCTCTCTACCGCGACGTCGAGCTGAAACACCCTCTTGGACGGGCGGAGCAATTAGCCTCCCCCCTCTCTCTCTCGATCTACGACTGTTCCTAATCAATTCGAATTTTTCATGCTGCTTCAATTTTGTTTCTGAGTCTGCGACCTACTCACGGTTTCTCCTTACTGCTGCCAATTATTTCGAAATTGCTTGCTGAAGCGCGCTGTTACAACATCTACAAGATTCTATCCGACGCCGGGTGCGATCGGATACGCCGCTTGTGCTGTGCTTGGCAATTGGCTCACGTATACCCTAATCTGACATCCAATCCTGTTCCTAAACACACAACTTCAACAAACCTTTTAACATGCCTCTAATAAACGGCGTGAAGATGGCCTGGTAAGTGCCCTGCTTTGACTCGACGTCCCATTGACCACGCCTGTCCTTCTTTGTTCGCCGCTGACTGTCATTGTAGCGAGCCGTGCATCCGAGGCCATCGCTCTACTAAATGCACTCACGCCAATGAACGGCTCATGGTCCCCGTGCGTAAGCCGGGACGGCCACTGAGCTCGTGTCCGCATCCCGCCTCAAAGTCATGTACATGTGCTGCCCTCATGGCTGCCATACCGAAGAGTCAAAAGTGTCCCTGCGCGACCGCAGAGGAGGCAGCTGGCCGTAAGGCGGCCGCCGAGACGGCAGACCGGGAGCCGTCGAATGGAATGGTGACGCCCCCGAGCCCGGCACCAAAGGGAACCTCAGCTACACCGGCATACCGCGTACAAAAGGCCAATTCGAAGAATGGACCGGCTAAAAAGCAGATCGACCCCGCCAACCTCGAAAGAATGGACGCCAACCAGCTGAACGTACTTTCTTCCTCAGAACTGAAGTCGCCAATCTCGCCCACCAATGGCAACATGCCCACGACGCCCATCACGGCTTTCCCCAGCTATGGAATGATGGGCTTTATCCCCAACGGCAACGCCTTTGGCCCCAACCCAGCCATGTTTCCGCTCTATCAGCAACTGGCATCGGCAAATCCAGCGACGGGTCCCGCCGCGACCAAACCGATGGCACCCAATGGTCATCCCCTCGTGAATGGACACACTGTCGTCGCAGCTAAGAGCTGCTGCGGCCCTGCGAAACCGACATTGGCGCAGCCAAGTGAACAACATGCGCCTAAAGCGAACGGAATCAATGGCGTTGAAAACCAGCCCAAGAGCTGCTGCTCATCCAAGGCAGAGAAATCAGAGACGAAGCCCCAAGAACGCATGCCTACGTCAGCAATAGCTCCTCAGGCCAACGGCATGGTGATGCCGCAGTTTAATAATGTGCCGATGGGTATGCCAAATGGCCTGTATCCTTACTTTGCTCAACCCGCTATATTCGCTTACCCACCACAATACGGCTCCTATATGCAACCACTTCAGCCAGATCAGTGGAGACAGCTGATGACGGCACTGAGCTATGGACAACAGCAACAGCAACCAACAAACGGACAGCAGAATGCTTCGTACAGCGCACCCGCTCCAGTGCCCGCCGTACCCGCCCCATCGCAGCAGTTCCCGCAGACCAGCAGCTCAGAAGCAGATTCTACATGGACGGCTCACCATTGCAGCTGCGGGGATGGTTGTCAGTGTATTGGCTGTGCCACACACCCGTATAACACAGCAACGCAAAATTACGTTCGATCTGCCTGGAACAGCATGGTGGAGGATTCGCCCAAGCGCCACAGACATTCCGATAGCGTCAGTACCCCTAGTATCAACGGCAGCTACGAGATGCCTACACCCTCGGGCCAATCGCCGATTAGCGGCTCGACACCTGCCATGGCAAAGATGGAAGAGACGGCCTCACCCTCGACGGCACACACACCATCAGATGCCACCTCGACCCTCGGAGAAGAAATGGGTTTGTCGGCAAATGACTTTTTCTTTGTAAGCTATCCGTTTGGCGACATTTGCGAAGGAGAGATGGCAAACTGCCCTTGTGGAGATGGTTGCCAGTGTATTGGCTGTGCCATACACGTTACTGTCCAACACGGCCCTTGAATCTCGAAAAGCTCCCTTGGCAAACGTCTATAATTTAGATTCAAAAACCACAACACCAGCGACGATACCATAACAATCGACGGTGCAAAGAGCGACGATATACGAACTGATGGTACAGGGCAACGGAAACGAACGTTACAAGGAACGATACAATATCGAAAGACGACTGGTTAGGGAAATTATATGAATAAAGAGGCCCTGCTAAGAACTGGAAAGTTCCTCAGACGTATTATAATTTTACTTTTTGCTTATATAGATACCCGGCATGGTGGCAATGGTTCATTGAAGGCAGCCTTTAGAAGCACCTTTAGCGATGTGTGGCGGTCATCGCAGATGGTTGCGCAAACATTTAGTTCGAATCTCTCATCTCTACACAAGCGAGATTACTTCTCACAAAAGTTATTTGCACGATGTCTCTGTTCCCAGCGTGATCTTGAGCATTTGTAGAGAGGCAGTCGATGGACTGTCTCATTTTGCAGGCAAAAGAATTAGACGTCGGAATTGCGGGGCGCACTGTGTCTAGTCTCTAGATCATCGCATACCTGGACCTCACTGTAACTTTCACATCGTCTGTTCATATCTTCGCTGTTAGCTGGGATTGGTATTCAAAAACCAAAAGGCTAATAGCCGTCGAGCCATTCCTTTCTTATTCCTTGTTTGAGAGACGCTACAGGCGTAATCAAAATGCCTCAGCTTTCCAGAGATCCCCAGAGTTCAGCACGCGTCGGACATGATTCGCACGCACGCTCATCTCATCAAGAAGGCAGCTCGCGACGCCGTCGTGACGATAGATCCCTATCGCCAGACCGAAGCGGGCGCAGACGCCCAGAGGATCGCAAGAGGAGAGCGTCACCATCTGGACGGAGAGAGAGGGAGCCCAAAAGACAGCGCTCATCCGAGAGGCATCACCATCACCACCATCATGGCTCATCGTCAAGGCGCGTGGAGAAGCGCGTGGCTGCAGAATTGCCTTATGGGGCGAGACACCTTTCAAAGGATGATTTGAAAGGATTTGAGCCGCTATTTGCTGAGTATTTGGATTTGCAGAAGCAAAAGAATATTGAAGAGATGGATGAGCGGGAGGTAAAGGGGCGGTGGAAGAGCTTTGTGGGTAAATGGAATCGGGGCGAGCTGGCGGAAGGATGGTATGACCCTGAGATGTTTCAGCGTATACTTGAGCGCGGTCCGCCGCCCCCGAGGGAACAGCAACAGCAACAGCAGCAGCAGCAGCAGCAGCAGCAGCAGCATCGTCAACAACAATCAGATTCATCAGAGGAAGAGCCACCTGAAGCAAGGTATCTGGACCGCAATGCTAGCGGGGACGAGAACGAGGATGAAGATATGGATTACGGCCCGGTGCTTCCCGGAGCAGCACCCGGTGATCGTCGAGCCGGCGCCACGATTCCAAACAAGCAGGATCTCGTTCTCCGCGACGAACTTGCCGAGGAATCCCGCGAGGCCGACCGGGACGACCTCCGCGCCGCGCGCAAAGCAGACCGCAAGCTCCAAAAGGAGCGTCTCGAAGAGCTGGTCCCCCGCGCCGAGGCGGGCACTCGCGAGCGCAAGCTGGAGAAGCGCCAGGAGGTCAACGAGAAGATGCGGCAGTTCCGGGACAAGAGCCCGGGAGGGGAGGTGCGCGATAGCGAGTTGATGGGAGGCGGCGACAGCTTGGAGGAGTATAAGCAGGCAAAGGAGAAGGAGCAGAGGCGCAAGTCGGAGAGGGAGATTCGGCGGGAGGAAATTGAGAGGGCGAAGAGGGAGGAGATTGAGGAGAAGAGGAGGGCGTGGCAGGAGAGGGAGGATAAGACGGTGAGTATGCTGAGGGAGTTGGCGAGGCAGAGGTTTGGGGCTTGATGCGTCTTGATGCTGTTATATGGGGACTGGTTGCGATGACTTGCTTGAGTTTTGGCATCGTTTTTACCTCTCCTTTTTTGCATTTACTATCTCATCGAACTTGGACACGGCATTGCAAGGGATATAAAGACATTGGTTAATTAACACGAGCCTCTATGATTTCTTATTTGCGACCTTTTCTCTTTTCTATATCATTGATTGTCCCCTGTGTTGGCTTTAGAGTCCTCGAACCGAGATTTCACACTGTGAGGCCCACTAGCACCGCGAAAAAATTGGAATGATGGGCTTGGATGTAGCAAACCTGGAGATTGATGAGCATCATTCTTAAAGCTGTGGCATTTCAAAAATCGCTACCAGATTTATTCTGAATAGGCTATACGAAGAGTTTTATTGAATATTTGTAAGGAGAGGAACATATTTGATTCCTACCATTACAGCGACAGACTTTGACTGTTCCTGAGAGATTCACCCAAACTCGCTCTCAAATCTTATAACTCCCAGCCGGCATCAAGCTTTTCAATTCAAATCACAGCATGGAAGACGACGATTATGGCACCGGTGGCCTGATGGAGGACCCCGAAGATTTCTACCCCTCAACCCCTCCTCCTACGCAGCAAATCTTCACCCTCGGAAGCGGCAAGCAGGTTGTCCTTAACCTGGTCGGCCACAGCCCTACAGAGGCTCACCATTTATGGAACGGCGCAAAAATCATCGCAGACTACTTTGAGGAGGATCCTTCGCGGGTACGGAACAAGACGGTGCTGGAGCTTGGGGCTGCGTCGGGGCTGCCTTCGCTTGTGGCGGGCATCTACGGCGCCAAGAAGGTTGTCATGACAGATTTCCCTGATCCGGATATTGTCATGAATATGCAGAAGAACATTGATGCGTGTGATGAGACTACTGAGCCGAAGGGCCATATTGCGAAGACTGTTGATGCGGTTGGCTTTGTCTGGGGCGGAGATGCTGTGCCTCTTATCGCTCGTCTAGGAAACGACTCACATCAGGAGGAAGCGCGGTTCGACGTTTTGATTCTCGCTGATTTGCTTTTTCGGCACTCGGAGCATGGTGCTCTGGTCAAGACGATTAAGGAGACGATGAGACATTCGCGGGACAGCGCGGCATATGTCTTCTTCACGTCTTACAGGCCTTGGAAACGGGACTTGGACATGAAGTTTTTTGACGTGGCGCGGGAGGCGGGCTTTGAGGTAGAGCAGGTGCTGGAGAAGAAGCTGGAGAAACCGCTGTTTGAGAATGATCCGGGTGATTTGGATGTGCAAAAGACGGTCAATGGGTTCATTGTGCGGTGGCCGGAGAGTGTTTGATGATTTGATGAAGATTGCATTTTATATATTGGAGAGGGGTTTAAAATAGCGGACTTTGGTTTTTGCTTGTTGAAAGTTGAATGGTATTTGGGGGAATATGGAACCTCTTTTGAAGTTTTTTTTGTTCTTCACGGCTGAGCTGTATTCTTTGATACCGACTTGGTATGAAGTGGTGATATGGCGATACTTGTTGAGCTATACCTGGCGGGATCTGGAACCGCAGATAAAGGAGAAATAAATGAATAGAGAAATAGACTTGTGGCCTAGGAAAGAAAGCTCTGCCTTGTTAGCGAGTAATCATTATTTGTGATCAAGTAAGGCTCTTAACAACAGTTCCATTGATTTGCCTCTAATATTCAGTATGAAAACGTTGGCGCCGCTGTAGACACGGGCGCTTAAGCAAATCCTACCCGACGCTATACTTGAGCTTTCGAATCCTCCGCGAGCCTAAGCCCCGTTAAGCCCATCTCTTCTCCGCAAGCCTTCTGCAGCAGGGAACCAAGCTCGGGATAGCTACATGTAGTAAGGCAGCAAATACTAGGATAAAAGCCAACAGATGAAGGAATTGGGACAATGATGTGACCAATCAGGCTGTATATTGTGACTGGCGTGGTTGGTTAAGACGTCAGTCTTCGCATGTGAATGCATCCACGCAACTATTCCTGCTCCTCGTAACGGTACCTTTTCTTTTCACAAACATACACTTAAATTCATTGGTTAATTCATCAACTCAGTAGATCCCAGCTTCATAACATGGCCAAAGAGCGCTCAATCCTCATCACCGGCTGCTCTGCCCACGGCCTCGGCGCCGTCCTCGCCCTGACTCTCGCCAAACAGGGGCACCACGTCTTTGCGACCGCGCGCGATACGTCCAAGATCCCCTCTGAGCTGAGCAGCTTACCAAACGTCTCGGTGCTGCAGCTTGACGTTTCATCTACAGAGTCCGTGGCGGAGGCCTCAAGGGCGGTTGAAGATGCCGGCCACGGCCTCGATGTGCTGGTGAACAATGCGGGCTTCGGATATACGATGCCGATCCTGGACATTGACATTGATAAGGCGCAGGATTTGTATGATGCGAATGTCTGGGGGACGGTGAGGACTGTGCAGGCGTTTGCGGGACTGTTGGTTAAGAGTAAGGGCCGGGTTGTGAATGTGAGCTCTGTGGGGGCGGTTGTTAATACGCCATGGATCGGTAAGTGGCATTTTTTTTTTATATCCACATACTCTATCACTTCTTGAGATAAGGAAGTAACAAGTCATCGCAGGAACATATGCCTCCTCCAAAGCCGCCGTCAACGCCATCTCCGAAACCCTCCGGCTGGAGCTCTCTCCATTCGGCGTGAGCGTCGTGACCATCATGCTGGGCACCGTCGCCACACCTTTCCACGCCAATGAGCCAACTCCCAAACTCCCTGCTACTTCGTACTATTCTGCCATTCTCGACACCATCACCAAGTGGGCCAAAGGCCAGGCAGGCCCCAAAGGCGGACCAGTGCAAGAGGTTGTCGATGCTATGATCCCGGATATTGTAGCAGAAGGTCGTAATGGTGTGGTATGGAGGGGTGCAAATAGCACTGCTGTCTGGTTTGGATCGCGATGGCTACCGGGGAGGATGCTGGTGAGTTGTACCCTTGACTTTCTAATCGAATAACTGTAGAAGCTAAACATCATTCTTTAGGATGGCGCAATGTCTATGGGCCAAGGATTAGCTGAACTGGCACAGAACTACGCCAAGCCTTGAAGCAGAAACGAAGATATATGATGATATTAAGGAGGTAAGCAGAGCGTAGTCTTGATATGTGTTTAAGCAAACAAGGGCGGGCCATATACAGTTTCCTTTCGCCGTTCATTTGAGAAGATTTCTATTTTGTTATTCATTAATCATATAGCTTACTATGGCCACTATGGCAGCATATTCATACTTTGCTAATACATCTCAATTTTATCGTCAAGCCGGAAGCTTGAAGGCTCCTGTGACACGATGTGTAAACACCCCCTTTGGATCCACCCTCTCACGGACTTTCTTTAACCTCTCTATGCTTTCTTTTCCGTAACTAGCAATCGGATCCTGCCACGGTGCTGCGTAGTTTACATACACAAACGGATCATACTCCCCAAGCTCTTTGGCTTTTGTTTCAATGTCCACAAGCATCTTGCGTGCTGTCTTCTCTACCTTGGTGTCATCCGCCTCGTCTGTCCACATAGCCGTTAATAGAGTAATGACCAGGGGCTTATTCCTATCTGAGAGACCCAGGCTGTTGGTTGTGCCGGATCTCTTATAGAATATTGTTGGTAGAGGCTCGAGGGAGATGGACCATACGATGTTGGCCACATCTTCAACAAGGGAGATGCTTTTCTTCCAGCAAGAGAAGACGGTTTTGAGCACCTCCAGGTTGGAGCCGTGAGTGGTCTGAAGACTGAATTGGCTTTTGATTATAACATATGTCAGTAAGTAGAACTCGACTTATGTAGAGATTTTAATACACAGAGACTGAATATAATCAAAAGCAAATGCTTACCGCAGGCCATATGGACAGTAGACCGCTTGCTCCCTGGAAATCTCTCCCATGCCAGCCAGTCGCATTGTACTCATCACATTGGGGATCTGAAGGAACGGCTCGAAGACGGGCAAACTCTCCGCAGGCTTGGTGTACTCAACGCTATGGACAATACCGGCGCCTCGTCCAGCCGCATAGCCGAAGCTGGTGATGAGACTGGCGTATTCATCATAGTCTTCTGCCGAAGCGAAATCTTGGAATGCCTTGAGGTTTTCATCAATGGTGTCGAGAGTGTGGAAGAGAGACCCGCCCCAGATCTGGCCCTGCTCGAAAGCAGAAAAGTCAAAGCGTGTCACCACGCCAAAGTTGTTACTTCCACCTCTCAGCGCAATGAGAAGGTCTTCGTTCTCTTTCTCGTTGGCATTCACGATGGATCCGTCCGCCAAAACAACTTGGAAGTTGGTGACGGTGTCGCAGGTCCAGCCGAATCGAGGTGAGAAGTAGGATATGCCTCCTCCGAGAGTCAAGCCGCCCACACCTACCGGAGCGGACCGGCAGCCGGCGACGGAGAGGCCGATTGCGTCTAGCTTATCGTAGACTTGTCCCCATTTTGCGCCGGGGCCGATTGATACTGTCTTTCGGTCTTCGCTCACTTCGATGGAGTTCAGGCGGCTCAGATCGATGGTTACGCCGCCGTCAACGTTTGCGGCCCCGGCGTCGACAGCGTGGCCGCCGGAGCGAATAGCGAGCCCGACAGGGTTGCCATCTTGATCTTCAGCTGTGGCCAGAAGGCGGACTGTCTCAGCAACGTCTTCTGCACATGTGGGGGAGATGACGGCTACAGGCCGAAGCTGAGACTGCTGCTGTGCAAAGTACGAAGCATTGGAAGAGGAATAGCCGTCGGATCCTGGATAAAAGACCTTTTCGGGCCCGAGCGTTGACAGCAGCGTCGACAGCAGCGTTTGAATCTGTCGATTATATTCATGCGTTAGGTGTTCTGGTTGCAGTGGACAGTGGGGAAGGGGACATGGTTGCTATAAGGCGCCCACTTACATGTCGAAACTCTGCCATGTTAAGCCTGGTTATTTTACTAAGAGCTTAAAGAAGCAAAGAAAATCTATCAAGTGACGACTTGCAAATCGGGAGTTAGTGGCAACTTCCTAGACTCGTGACGATAGGCCATCCAGCGAAGAAGGATGCGGGCCTGCTACAGTAATAAAGAGAGCCATTCTTGAAACAGGCTACCTGCCGGAAGTTCGGGTGTGGGGAGAAGGAAATATAATTATGTTGGGCGTCTGATACATGCACAAACTGGCTAAAATTTGGAACGATAAGACAATAGCCCATGTTAAGCGAGGTGACGGTGACACATGGGTCGAGGGATGTGGGAACACTCTCAATGAGATGGAACTACCTAGAAGGAACACTTTCCCTGTCTTCGTCTCCTCCGTCTGCGGAGCTTGATATCCGCATCGTAACTATCAGCATTATTTTCTACGGAGAGAGAGGCTCTCTGTTGGCATATATATCTACATGAGATATCTACATGAGAAAGAAAAGAAATCCTGTACTTAGCAAGCTAACAAGTCTAGGAGTTGCGCGCATTTGTTGACGATTTTGCCCCTAGCAAAAGGCGGCCCGATCCATCGTCCCCATTTGCGATCCCCACAATGAGAGAGCTCAAGACCTTTGCGGAATAGTATCGCGCCAGTTCCCGGAAAGGAAAAAAAAAGAATAGACCCAGCAGGTAAACTCCAGTCTATATGTTGCCACAGTAGAGAGATATAAGTAAAAGATTGAAACGTTAATAGAACAAAAAGTAAGAAACAAGAAACAAGAAACAAAGAAAAAGAAAAAAAAAAAACCTCGTTTGTTCGGGTCCCGATCATCAGCCGCCTTGTTGCAATCAAGATTTCCTATCATCCGCATCAATGAAAAGAACTCGGCAACGACGATGACTCAAGTAGCGCATCGACATATGCCTGCATCCGATCTCCCTTTCTTCCCTCTCCCAAGATTTCCACCACGGTCTTCCATAGTAATTCATATCGCTTGACCCCCCTTGGAAGGTCATAATCGCTTAGTAAACGGTCTCCAAAGCATTTTCCGATACGGTCACATATGCTCTGTAGCGCTCTCACTATATCTTGCAAGTCAAGCCATTCCGAGGCACTGTTGCAGCTCACCCAGTCATCCCAGGATGGCGGCGTGTATCCTGCAAGATGTTGGATACATTCCCAGACTTCGTTGTTAAACTGTAGAGTCCGGATTGATTCGATGTGAAGAGACTCGCTCATGGCGGTGAGCTTTACCCAGTGTTCATTCTCGTCGCGGATAGCCGGTTGGAGCAAATTGACCAGCGCTCTGGCAGTCCTTTTGCTGGAAGGCATTGCATTCAATGTATGAAATGCATGATTCCATACGGTGCATTTTAAAGGTGGTCCGGCAGCCAAATCTTCCATGATAAGTTTCGCCAAAGGAGATTCCTTTGCTTCTGGTTCCTCTTCCGTGTCAGCTTTGCACGCCACCGATGCTGCCGCTGAGGAAGATTCATCTGCTTGTGGCTCATCTGCTTGTGGCTCATCTTCCCTGTCAGCTTCGCAAGCTGGCCACATTGCCGCGGAGTGTTCCGATGCAGCGTAACTCCATGCGGAGTTGGCGAGCTCTTCAAGAGACTCTTCGGAAGGAGACCGATCGCTCATTTTGTCTAGAGAGGGAAAGATGTCAATAAAAGTAGAGGAAAAGCAGAAAGAAGCAGAGCCAGGGATTCTTCTTTCAATACCTTCACTGATAGAGTATGTCTTCGGGTTGTGATGAAATCGGCGGAACATTAGCGTTGAAGAACTTTATGATATCAAAACGGGAGCAGCTGGGAGATTGGAAGAAAGCAGAGGAAGAGACGGAGGAGGAAGAAGAAGAAGAAAAGGAGAAAGTAAGTATGAGTTCACGATCAGTGGTGACGTGTACAATCATGGGTTTTGCTCGAGATAGAATTTGCCATGTCAGAGATACAAGCAGCACCTCATAATTTTCTACATCGTTTTGGCCACTATTCGAGGCCCGCAATGGCCTCTCTCTCGTATTTTGCGCCACTGTTCAATTTTCCAAACTATGTTAGAGTGAGTGATTTTCCCAGTGGCTGAATCTAAATACTTGGAAATCGTGATGTTTTTTGCTGCCTCTACTATGGCCTGGTATCCTCTTGAGTCTTGACCTCTAAACTTCTTTTTCATATTATGCCGATAACAAAATACATTACTCTTCACACGTAGGTCTGTAGCAGGACAGTAATTTCTTGCGAGAAGCACTCGCCATAACAGCTCAAAATATCCTGCGCCGCCATCCAAATGGACTATTTGTAGCTTTGCATCGTCGTATTGTGTGGTCATCATCTCTCGCCTACAATATAGCATGAACTCAGTCTATAGTGACTTAACGTATAATTTCGACTTCTTCTTCTCTAGATATAGGTACATGTACATGTACACGCCATCACCTCTACTGGACCACAATTGCACCGTTCCACTCCTTCACAGGAATCCTCCTTAGTAACTCCCGATTCGTGAAACACCTATCCAGGTCTATCTCCGGAATAATCAGCTGCAGGCTTCCAACCCTCTCCCACCGTGCTTCAAACGAATCAGACTCAACCCTCTGCAGCGTTAGGAATCTTGCCCTTCCATGCTCTGCGCGAGGTCTCTGAGCCGTGAAGATGAGCACGCTGACAAGTTCACCGGAGTAATGCTTCTGCGTCCACTCCTCCTCGGTGAGGGAGATGGACATGCTGACAAACGCCAGCCTGCCGGCGATGCGATACCATTTCTTGTCCCACTCCTGTCGTTCGGCTTGGTACCGGCGCTTCTCGCCTGCTCGGCCTGCTAAGCGCCTCCATTCCCAGCTCCCCTTGATTTCGTGTCGGACCGAATACCTCAAAACTAATGGCTTGCGTATCTCCAGCAGCGTAGGTACCTTTTCTTCCAATACATCTGCCGAATAGAGATTGAGTAGTCGCAGACAAACCGGCTCACAAGCGGATCTCAGATATAGATCTGCTGCCCACACCAGATGAACTTGAAGCGGCTCGGCTGTTATCAAATCTCCCATAAAGACGCTGTGCTCGTCTGACGGCGGTGCCCTCCACGACACGGTGCCCTGCCACCCTGCCCACGTCCAGGATGGTAGATGCGTCCTGCGCTCGCAAGGCTCTGCGATAAACATCTGGTGTTCATCGCCGCTGCGGTGATACCATGAGCAGACTGAGAGGGCGAATGTGATGTAAGCACCCGTTAGGTCAACCAGTATATCGTCCATCCACATGGGGATGCCGAGGTATATGTGCAGCCTTTTGTCTCTGAACATGCCGATGATGCCCAGAAAGGCCTTTAGCGAATCTCCGCCATGACTTAGTTTTCGCGCTGAAAAGGCTCGAATGTGGTCGTCCAAAGCTCGCAGTTGGGAATTCATAGATCCTTCATCTTGGGCGGGAAAGCCATACTCTAACCTGTGCTCATCGGTTTGTATAACATCTCTGTAATACTTTTCTGAAAATTCACCACCAGATGACTCGCTTTTGAAGATGCCACCTAGTATGTAGTCCTCCATATGCTGCCCTTGTAGTGTCGGAGGGGAGACTTCTCTCCTGCGCAAGCTGGCAGCATTGTTATTCTCAACAGGATTGTGGTTCTTATGGACCAATTCTAAGGGCATCTGAAGAGACTCTTGTGCTGCCATACATCGGCACTCCCAGTAGGCTTGGTTTTCGGTAAACACCAGGCGCCTGTTTGACAAGACTCCTTCTTGGTATGTCCACCCCCTTGTCCAATACTCGGATGCCAGGATCTCTTGGCGGGGATCTCGAAGCGCAGAAACTAACAAACTGCCGTTCTCTAACAATATCTTTGGCTGTTTCTTTCGAGGCGTTGATCGAACGCCTGGAAGGCCATCACTAGCTCCCGACCCAAACGCCGAAACAATGGTGAGCTCAGCATATTCGTATATCGTAGTCATTCGAGAGATGAGATAGTCTTTCTCTTCCGGATCAGATTGGTTGATGCACAGTCGATCAACCCACAAGTATCGCAACCCTAACCTACGTGACACATCAACGGCGTCAAGGACAGTAGCTGGCCAATCCACCAAATCCTCCTGTCGCTGGCCCCAAACATAACTAAGCGCGGCGTATTCGACTCCCCAAGGTATCGGAACCACGGTCGGAGGGTCTTGTTCACAATCAATCACACGAAATCCCTGTGTGATGGCATCGCCCTTGGTTGGTCGACAGCACGATCTCAAGTGCCACTTTTGGCAGAATGAGAACCATTCCTGTACAACGGCGAAATTGATTTTGTTATCGAGTTGTCTTGCTTCTAGCAGTGGCGGGTTCTCTTCGTGTGCCTTGTCAGGCTGTAAGAGATAGATGGGTCCAACAGCTGGAATATCTTTGTCCAGCCAATGTTCATCATGGCCCGACTGCGGTATTGACGGTATATCCGGCACCACGCTCATCCATACCGTATCCCGGGTATGATGCCAAGCAGGGCTCTTCTTCAGTCCTGATAGGCCAAACATCCAGCTTTCGCTGCTACAAAAGGCAAGGAGTTTGTAATCCTCATGGCGTTTATCCGGTTGTATCCTCATCGACCAGAAGAAGCGGCAAAGAGGGCATGTCGCATCGCTCGATAAGCGCTTTCCGAACGAGTGCGAAAAAAAGGCATCTCCGTAGAATAGAGGACCGCCGGTGCGGCCATGGAATAATTTGGAAGGGCGCTTGACGATGCCTTTCCTGGCTCGTTTGAAGGCATCGGAAGCTTTGACGAAGCTGTTCTTGATGTCGAGAAGCTTGCACTCTTGGCAAAGCGCATTTGCATGTCGACCATTGGCTTTCTGGCGCTTATTTCCGTTTACTGGCTCGGGGCCTTTATCGTCTTCGCGCAGCCTTTTATAGTCCATATTTTATTCTCACTTGTGAATATCTCGTTGGATGCGCTGCAGAAAAAGGAAAAGAGGAAACAGTAGCATTATACATCTATAGCATGAAATCACTGATGGATGCACGAGCATTATATTCCTGCGTTTCTTGTACAGCCTCAGCTGAGATGCCATTGCGATAGTGGTGTGGGAGGCCCGCGACTCGAGAATGGCCTGTGAGGCTTACAAGGCGTTCTTGAGGAAGTGTTGCAGGGGTGTTGGGTCCAGGCAGCGGCCACTATAAAGGCCATTTTGGTTCGCAAAGCTCGAATCAACTCGCAGCAATATTTTCATCATTCAGATAAGAGTTGTTGTTTCTTGTCATCAAGGGGTGGAGCGAGATTGACATTTCCGCCTAGTCTTTGTCTCTATCATGCATCATCATCTTGTATTTTGTAATAGCTTCAGACCCTAACTCAAAGTCCGGGAGATTGCCTCGTACAAATGGAAAATCGCGGGGTAGCTGCGCATATGAGCCATTGTCTTATTAACATACTTGTACTGCTTGATCATGCAGTAACTTGGAGAACAAAGTCATCTTTAACATATTACCATCGGCACCTGGCCTGTTAATATCAGTCCCAATAAATGGCCTTAATCTATCTCTCCAGAGGACCCTGACTCCCAGATTCTATCTAGCGGGCTTTCATCCATCTAGATCTACCAAGCCGGCACTGATTAACCTAAATCACTTTTGGGTTTCAACAAATAAGCAGCTTGTTTTCTTCTCCCCTGGGATATCATCTATCTCCACGCCGTTATATCAACGCCCAAAAAGCCGGTGATTGGCGCGAGTGCTGCCGACGGATAAAGTTGTCCATCGTGGAATAACTGCCTCGCCAATCCTACCCGCTCCAATGACGACATTTGCAGCGGAGCAATTCTATGGAGAAATCCATCGTGCGGAAACATCGCGCCGCGGGGCAGTTGATCTTTGGTGGGGGATTTTTCTGGACATATATTCGGCCTGGGTAAAAGCGCTGCCTAATCTCGAGTTATTGACATGCATGTATTTTAACCTCTCATAAGCATCTTCTCTTGATTGTTTCTTTTGAATAGACAGATACAGATCTAGTTTATTGTATTTATCACCATGGCTCGACCCTATGAAGGCAAACTCGCAATCGTTACCGGTGCTTCACGAGGTTCGTATTTAGCCGCCACTAACATCAGTCACTTTACTAACACGCAACAAAAAGGCATTGGAGCTGGAGTGGCCAAAAGACTTGCTGCCAAGGGCAGCAACGTCCTCGTCACCTTTACTTCAGAATCATCCAAGGATCTGGCGCAAGAGATTGTTGAAGAACTCAAATCAAAGCACAAGGTCCACAGCCAGTCTATCCAGACGGACCTCACCCAAGCAACCAACGCAGCAACCGTCATTCTCGAGGCCGCGAAAAGCCTCTTCCACAGCTACAACCCACAAGGGAAATTCCAAGTCGACATTCTTATCAATAATGCCGGCGTCTCGTCAAACCAGCTCATCAACGACCCGAAAAAGGGCGCCATTACAGAAGCCGAGTTCACGCGAGTCTACGCCGTCAATGTGCTGGCACCGCTCCTCTTGACTCAGACCCTGGCGCCATATCTGCCTACAGACCGCTCAGGCCGCATCGTCAACGTCTCCAGTGTCTCATCTTCTATTGGCTACCTCGGCCAGTCCGTTTACGCCGGCAGCAAAGGCGCTCTCGAAGTCATGACCCGAACATGGGCCCGCGAGCTCTCAGAACGAGCAACGGTCAACTCAGTCAATCCGGGACCTGTTTGGGGCGACATGTACGCTGAGGCAGGCCCGGCATTCTGGTCTACCAACCAGCCATTCGTGGATGTGGCACCGCTGACAGCCTACAATGGCGAGGCCAACGTGCTGGCAAAGGTGGGAGAAGACGCTGACAAATTCGATAAGCTGGTGCGAGGAGGCATGGGTGGACGACGGCCCGGTTTTGTTGATGAGGTTGCTGGGACGATTGACATGCTGTGCACGGAGGAGAGTGGATGGACGACAGGGAGCGTGGTTTGCGCCAATGGTGGAATGAGGATGACCTTGGCGTAGATCAAAACCAAGCTGAATCTATATAAATGCCGATGCTAATTCATTACTCGCTGTACATATTTAACACTCTATTTCGCCTTGGTCGGCTATGTATTGTCCCCAATGTTTTATTGTGAGCACTCATTCTTCTCATTGCCGTGTATGAACTCTGGTGGAGGTTGCGGATGAGGTGAGCCTTTCAACATACAAGTAAAGGTTGAGCAGCATGCAGGAAGCACTGTACTTGAACCTCATTACCTGCCGCGAACGTTGTAGCCATCTGGTCATCGTTTGGATTATATAGGCTGGCGTAAATGTTCGAAACCCATGATAGTATCATAGTAATGTCTCTTACTTCCGTCACCCACGTCTATCCCCTCAATATCCCCTGAGCTCGGTGCGTCCAAGGTGATTCTAGTCACCAAGTCCGCGTCAGGCCTGCCCAGAAATGGCAAGGAGTAATATTTTTGAGGTGTTTGTTTTCATTACTACATAGGTAGCTAAGCATCTCTGGGTACAGTTATGTACTGATTTTGTATAACAAAAGCCCTGATTTTCCATTTCCCTCCTCTCAGCTCTCAACATCTTGATAAGTCAAATAGTCTGCACAAATAATTCCACCCCCTCTGCTCACCGATGTGTTAAGAAACAACTTTCTGCAAGACTCCCTTCAAAATTCCAAATCATATCTTAAAATCCTGCTCGAATCCTTGTTCAGCACCAGACATGGCAGCGTAAACCTCTCTGCCCAAAGCCACGAGCGCAGAAGCAGCGCCTTCATTTCGAACTTCTCTTAAGCATTCAGCAGCGTACATTGCCGCGTGAATCACGCAGTCATGCTGAATTGCTGACTTCCGATCGATCGTCACCTTTCTACCTCGAATGTTGACAAAGTAGCCCATATCGCGAAGAATATCCAGGGAACTGGCGAGTAGTTTCTGAGGGTTCAAGGGCGCAGTTTGGATGCTCCAAAGGTTAATATCCCAGCAGTCAAACCGGGGAAGACGCTCATAGTACGCCTTGGGATACGTCTCTCGGATTTCTTCTAGAAGCTTCTTGGCTCTGGCCCTCTTTACAGCAGAAAACCTATAATTGTTCAAATTCTTTATACCATTCTCGGACAGGAACGAGTCGATTTCCTTGCGAAGTCGAGCGCGCTTGACGATGGTGGCCTTGGGAACCTTTGCTTCTGCGTGACAGAGATCGCAATCGCACTTGAAGCCATAATGATTCTTTACAATGTCCTGCCGCTCCTCAAAGGGCTTATCTTGGGGAACATATTGCATGAGGATTTCTCCTCCGACTGGAATATCTCGCAGGGCGCGGACGATCATCATGTCGCCGATGAAAGCGCGAGTCGCATTGGGGAGACACGAATGGTTCGCGTACGAAGCCTGAAGCCAAATGCCCGTGCTTTCCCCAAAGCCTAAATTCCCCGCCTTGAGCTGTTTCTTGTCCCTGGATTTGACTCTAGGGCAGCCAAAGCCATTGAGCTCTGCAATAGCTTGAACTCGGAACGTGTCCACGGCAACCCTTCCATCGACCATCTTGAGTTCCTTTTCGTTGCCAAACTTGCCTCCGTCGAAAAGGTCAATATACTGATTTGCAAGTGTTGGGTTCCATATCATCTTGTCAACAGTCCCTTGAAGGCGTAGGCTATCCGTTCCGATAGAAACGCGATTGGTGTTGATGTTGAGAAGAACCAACATGCATTCGCCGTCATCGTGTGCTATGTAGAAAGCTTTCTCTACAAAGACGATGTCACCTGGCTTCAGCATCTCCGTAGCAAAGAGTCCGCGACCACGGCTCCCTGCTTGAGCAACTTTGACGCGTCTAAGAAACGATGCGTGGTCGAGTAAATGATGCTGCTTGGTAACAGATCTAGCCATCAGAGAGAAATCGAATTTTCCATTCTCCTGTTCTGAGATACGCTTCAGCGTCCGAAAAAGTTCATTTCGAGATTCTTTGTTGCTCCCATCGAGTTCAAGTGCTTGGCCAAAGAGTTGTTTTGCTTGGGCAAAGTCTTGCATCTCATAGGCAGCCTTACCTGCTCGATAAAGGGCTTTGATATTTAGACTTTTAGCAGCTTCCGATATATCTTCAGCCGAGTTTATAGAAGCCATTGCGTCTTTGATGGCCAGCTCGTAGCGACCAAGGCGTAAGTTTGCCGCAGCACGATTCCGGCACAGATCTCGCCGAAGATCACCGTCATCTCCATCCAAGCCACAAGCGTCCAGGGCATCAGAATAGATCTCAACCGCCTCTCGGAAATCGCCTCTCATGAACTTTGAATTGGCCTCTTCCTTCAGGCCAATTGCTGACTGACCTATCTGCTTTATGCGGACGTCGAAAACGCGAGGAATGATGCTATTGCCGGGCCTGAGCAGCACAAAGTCGGTGGGATGATCGACTCGTACAATGACGCCACCATCAGCAGTACATTTGTAGTATGGCTCTTTAATTGCCACTACAGCACCCTGAGGAAGCACTGCGCTGGGCTCAGTAGTCGGAAGCAGGTTGTAGATGGCAAGGCGATTGACATCTCCGAGCTCATCCTCGACCGCGTTCTGGATGGATGCCAGATAGTGTGGCTCACAAAAAGCTCTGACGATGAGGACACGACCGCGATGCTGCGTTTCAAGCGTGAGATCGCGAAGGTGTATCGGTGCGAGGCTGGAGAGAGGCAAAGTACAGGGCGGGTACGCTGCGCCTATGAAGCAACTGCGAATGTTGTGTCGGTCAAGCAACATCAAGTCACGCATGCCATCTTGCAATGCCTAAAAAAAGATCAGCATATGCGTGTCCATTTTTTGCCAACAAAGGGTGGACTAAAGGGACGCCATACCAACATATAAAACTCTTGCTGAAGAGTACTCCGAGAGCGCTTCATTGAAGCTGGAGGCTTCTGTCCTTTATAGGCCTGAGCTCTATTGAGCTGTGCCTTTTGTTGCTCTAAGAGAGCAAAATATTTGTCCGTACTCATATCGTCTGTTTCCATGGCAAAGTCAGATGCCGAGAGATGGTGGCGGTTATCAAGGACACAAAGAGCGTGGTAATATGGTGAGTTGGCGAGGAATTTGATGATTGATTTGTGTTGGTTTGTTTGGATGGAAAAAGAGAATTGAGCGCAATAATACAAGATACACTAGAGGTTTTAAACTGGCGAAGTGAATGGATAGGGGCGAGCATGTGATCTTTGGCTGAGGGAAAAGCGAGGCTGCATGCTGCGGTTTCGTGTGTGTCACTGCAAGTTGGTTGTAGGCCTCCCTCATGTGCTAGATGCTTATTGGCTTGATGCACTCCAAGTGAGTTAGCCGACCACCTGGCATTCACTCATTCGTGGGTTCAGGAAGTTAGAAATCCTTGCGCTGGCACTTGGAATCCTCTGTATTAATTTCTGCTCTTCACGGTTGTTGGCAGCTGACATTGCAAAGCTGCTCTTTGTCTCCTGGCGCCTTTCTGGATGCTGGACAAAGAGATGCTAATCTGCCACTGCCCACCATTACTGCACATGAGGGCTTTGTTCTTCGATCCAGTACTTGGAAAGAATGACAGGCGAGCAGCAAATAGCGAGAGTAGGCAGAAAACTGTTATCCAATGAACCATTTTGTTTAGGCAGCGGCCCAGTCGTGGCCGATGTCGTAAAATTCCAGCCATTTTACCCTTCTTCTGTTTCTGCTCGCAGCTCAAAGCACAAAGAGACGAGAAGAGTCCTTTTGTTTTTCTATTTGTAGGAACTGCAATCCATGAACCCTTTTACAGAAACCCAAAGCCACTCTCATACGTATTATTTAGCTCGCTGTCCTTTGTGTGATATATTCTTGGGTTCATTGTCATGATGTCCGTTGCCCATCAAACAAACAGACCGACCACGTCATGTCTATGTAGCCTTACTTTGCGAGCATCAGGCTACTTAACTCAGTACTTTCTCTCACTTCTTACATTGTAGAATCCATGACTTTCTTTTCTTCTCGGTATATCATACCTACATAAACTCACAAACCATCCTTTCCTAGTCTCCATGGAACAAGCCCGAGCCGCGAGAGCCGCTCAAGAGGTGCACGACTGTCCCGAGAACCCAGGTCAAAAGCGAACAATTCAAGATACAGGCACTAAAAACCCCAATTCTGGATCTATTGCGAAGCGAAAGCGAGAGCCCGAACTCTCTGATGGAAACGCCCTTGCTGAAAGCCCAGTCGCCTTTTGGGCGAGAGAAGGGTTATGGCCTCCCAAATACAAGAGGCGTGACAGACAACATATACTGGCACGAGAATACCCAACAGAGCCCATGGTGTTGAACAGCCACGGGGAAGACATGTCAAATGCACAAGACTCGAACGAAACAGGAAATGCAGGAAATGCGGAAGGTGCGGGAATTGCAGAAGGCTTGGAAGATGCGGAAGATGTGGAAGATGAGGAAGATGCAGAGAGTGATTGTTGGGCACATGAGGAAAAAATCACTCTGTACGAGAAGCTTGAATGGAAGCTCGATAAAGAGCGCAGCTTTATCTGCGATTCATTCCTAGGCGCCGACCCCAAAATCACGGAGCTTTGTCAAAAGTGGCTTGAGGAACCTCAGGAACATCCCGATGGACTGGAACCTGGCGTTGACTTTTTCGAGTCTCTCGAACAGGACAAGACTGAGCTCGAGGCCGCCGAAATGTTCAGCTCGCACATGAAGCCCTATGAAGGGGTCCAAATCCTGAGCACAAGCTTTTACAGAGGCTGGAATAATTCGGTTCCCCTGACTGAAATGCGGCCACAGCCCGACTTGACGGTTGGATTTGCCCTATGCGAGTTTACCCAGGATCAGCTCAAGCGACTTCTTCCGTTCATTGGCAGAGATGCCACCAATTATCTTTCTTTCTTCATGGCCACAGACAAGATATGCTTCCCATTTCTGACGTACGAATTGGACGACATCTCCCTCGACAACGCAGAACTTTTGAATGCTCACAACATGACTCTGGCCGTGCGTGGCGTCGTCGAGCTGTTTCGCCTCGTGAACCGCCAGCACGAACTTCATCGGCAGATTCTTGCCTTTTCTCTCTCTCACGACTGCACATCCGTGCAGATTTATGGCCATTATGCGGAAATCAAGGGGAAATTAACCACGTACTATCACCATCCGATCCACAGCTATAGATTTGAGCATGAGGAGGAAGAGGGGAAATGGGCGGCGCACCGGTTTGTGAAGAATGTATATGATAAATGGGTGCCTGATCACTACGAGAGGATTTGCTCGGCTATCAATCAGCTGCCGATGTTGGGATCTGATCCAGAGGCGATTTTCAATCATAAATGGGATCCTATGTCGCAATTACCTGATGCACTGGCTCATCTTGAGACAGAGTAGTATACACGCCTTGGGAATTGTGCATATGTGTATTCTCTGTATTCACGCGCATACTTTACATGTGTATATCTCTGCATTTCACAAACGCTGTGTTAGGATAGGATAGCTTGTCTAGATATTAATGTTTTCATAAAGTTGGTTGTTCGCATTCAATGTCCATATCGATTATAAGGTGTCCACAACACGTTTAAAAGCAAAACACTTAGCGCGGGTATTTAGATCGTATTGTTTGCTGTGGTTTTTGTCTTGTTTTTCTGCGTTTAATGCGAGCATCGCAGCGACGCTGTGAAGAGTGACGATAACTGCTTTTACCTGCTTGAAGTTATTTCCAAGGGTCGAATCACCCAGGGCTATATACACCCTGTCAATGGCCTCAAATCAAGGCGTCATAACGACTTTGCAGCTTGTTGGAATACAGCCCTTTCAACCGTTTTGCTGTACCGAGCTTTGCAGGCACAGGGCACCGGCTCCTAGGCTTATTATAGGCTAGCTGGAATGCTTTGTGTATCTATTAGTCAGCTATCTTAGCTATTTATTATAGGCCTGTGCGGCATTCCCTTTATACTAATATAAGGCTCTTTTATAACCTTTACTATATACTTAATTTATGTAACTAATCTAAGCTTTTTAATAGTTATAAGCCCGGGTGGTATACTTTATTAAGACACTAAGTCAGACCACCCACTTCTCGGCCACCCCTATATCTCTGTCACAACCCATCTCTTATAGTCGCACCAACAGGCCTACCGGGTAGGTAGAACCGGATTAATGTAGGACCGACCTACTAATCACAGACGGATTATTGGATTATCTTAATAATCCAATGAGCTAGGAACGGATTATTAGAATCTTAAGATAATTTATAATAGATTATTAGATTTCACTAATGATCCTATTTAGTTAACTGGATATATAAGTTTACTTCTCTACGCTTACTTAAATAACTTAAATAGCTAGTTATTAACATAGAATTAAAATTGCAATATACTTTATACTGCTTACTATTTAATGATATTTATTATTACTATTTATATTGCATAAAGATCTCTTAATTGCTCCGCTAATATAAACCTAGAATTAAACTTTAGGTTTATCCCTTAGGAATCCCTTATATTACTAACTAATTAGTATATAGTTTATTACACATTAATAACTCTTATTTAAATAGTTATAAGACTTATGTATAATATTAAAATAATAGCTATTAATAAACAGAACCCTAATCTTGTCACGACCTAACTCTTAAGGTCGCAATAACGGGCCTACCGGGTAGGCCTCGCCGGATTAACTACGGGCCGGCGGACTAATAAAGAGCGACTTATCGCTCTTATTAAATAAGTCCAGCGAGTTAACTTATTAAACTTACTAAATAAGTCTCATAAGTCTATTAACTTAACTGGATATATAAGTTTACTTCTTTACGCTTATTTAAATAACTTAAATAGCTAGTTATTAATATAAAATTAAGATTATAACACACTCTGCACTGCTTACTATTTAGTAATATTTATTATTACTGTTTATATTACATAAAGATCTCCTAATTACTCTGCTAATATAAACCTAGAACTAAACTCTAGGTTTATCCCTTAGGAATCCCTTATATTACTAACTAATTAGTGTATAGTTTATTATATATTAATAACTCTTATTTAAATGGTTATAAGACTTACATACAATATTAAAATAATAGCTATTAATAAATAAAACCCTAATCTAATGTAAGACATTCCTGCTAAATAGCAGCAAGTGCCGCCTTAGCTTACCCCTAAGTAAAGGGCAATTAATGCACTTCTCGCTTGCATTAAGACCCTAGAATAAACTATTATAGAATAATAAGAATAATTAAACACCCATTACACTAAGGAAAAAAGGGAAATTATATAACCTAAGTGTCCTAATAACTATAATAGAAACCCCGTTAATTAAGAAAAATACTTTAATAAGGTAAAAACTTACTTTAAGTACTTTATTATTACCTTAGCAGACAATAAGGATAAAGTTTATTTCACAGGAAGCTGCCTTATAAGAGCAGCTAAAGAATAGTTTAAACTTTATATAAAGGATTAAAATGCTAAATTAAATTAAATAGAATTAAAGGAAGAAACCTAATATATTTTTAAAAAATACTAAAACTTTAAGGATAAACTTATTAAGGCCTTTAAAACCACTAATAAATAATAAGAAGTAAAAAAACAGCTTTAATCTCTAATCTAAAAAAGACCCTTATTTAAACATATAGCTACCTTTATCTAACTCCTTTAGAAAGTTAATTAAACTAAAGAATCTAAGAAAGAACGCTACTATATAAGCGTTAAATTAAAAGTTAAGGATAAACTTTATAAACTTAACTAAGATAAAATAAGCTTTACTAAATTTACAGAAAAAGCTATTAAGATTAATAACCGCTAATATAAGCAAAAGCAGGAATATAAGGCAGAGAAATTTAAAACTTAACTAAGATTTTAACCTTAGGCTAACTAAGGTAAGAAATAATCTAACTATATCGCAAAGGATAACAGTACTTAACCTAGAAGAATGGACATTAATACTATTAACTATAAGAAATTTCCAGAAACCTATAACACTTATAGCAAGAAGGGCTATAAGGAAGCAGACTGCTATTTTAAAATAACCTATAGGTTTTATAGTAAAAGGGGTTATAATAAAGCCTATTACTACACTAAGAAGAATATAAGAAAATTTAAGAACCCTAAGGATAAAGCTTAAATAAATGCAATTATAAAAGTACTATATAATTACCTTAGCTAAATAGTATACTATAATAATTTATATCTTATATACTAAAGCAGTAAAGAAGGATTAGGATACTACTTAAAGAAACCATAAGCTAAAAAATCTTATAAGACTATAATAATTAACACCCTTAACTTTTATAAAAAACTAAGATACAAAGACTGCAGCTTAATAGAACCTTATTTTACTTATACACTTTATAAATACTTATCTTATAGCTTATAGAATATTAATTATATATGCAAAAATAATAAATTAAAGGATAAGAAGGAATAGGAACTCTTAGATAAAGAATCTAGTAAAGATAAAATTACCTATAATAAAAATAAAAGAATCCACAAATATAGCTTTTAAAAAATAAATAGAAAATATTAACAGTAGATTAACACCCTCCTAGATACACACCCTTTTATAAAATATAAGGAGGAATTAAAGGACTTTAAAAATGAACTCTTATACCACCTATGTAATCTAAAGAACCTTAAATATAGAAAAACTACACTCTTATATAACTAAGGATATAATAAATATAAGCTATACTTAAAAGGAAAATATATCTTAAATCCTTATATTTATAAGTGTAAACTCTATAGAATAATAAACCTTAATTATAATTATAAGGAATATTTTATATATAGCTTATAAGACCTTAACCATAGCTGTAAAGAAGCCTTAGATACATTAATTAAGGAATATAAATAATAAGAAGAAAGGCGATAATATTTAAAGGAACACCCCCCAGTATAAATCAATTTACCTATAATTAATATTACCGGAGCCTATAACTATATCTTACTACTACACTTATACCCCCTATTAAAAATAGGACTTATAAAAGAATATAAGTTTAATAAAGAATGCATAGAAAGAAATTATAAATACTGCGATAACCTATATTACAGATAATATATATATAATAAAGTTAAAGATTAGCATAAATATTAACTAAAATAAGTTAAGTATAAGAAATACATAATAAATTACTTCCTAAATTATATAATTATATATTGCAGTATATATAGAAAAGAGAAAAGCCAATTCTATTAGATTACCTAAAAACTAGCACAAAAAGGCTATAATTTTAAAAACTATCTAAAGCAAAGACAAGGAAATAAAGCCCTAATTAAAAGATATTACTGTTTAATTAAAGACTAAAATAAAGAATTAAAGTGCTAATAGTGTGTAAAATACTAAAGTGTTATATAGGATTAAACCCATTTAAATAGCATTTAAATTAACTTAATTAGATATAATAATAAGAAACTATAAATTAAAGGGTACATTAACTAATAATTAGTTATAATATATATAGATAGTA